>NC_050576.1:153640344-153965701 GCF_011100635.1 Trichosurus vulpecula | reverse complement strand
TCAGTCATTTGAGCCCTATCTGACTCTTCATGACCCCATTTGGGGCTTTCTTGGCAAAGATACTGGAGGGGTATGATATTTCCTTCTCCAGCTCCTTTTACAGATAAAGAAACTGAGGCAAGCAGTGTTAAGTCACCTGACCATGGTGTCCCACAGCTAGTAAGTGTGTATGGTCACATTTGAACTCAGATCTTCCTAACTGCAGGCCCAGTGTTCTATCCAGCAATTGTTCAGATCAGAATAGATTATTGTTTCTTGAGAGAAAAAAAGGTGCCCATCTATCGAGGAATGGCTATTATGTAGCGTTACTATAATGTAATGTTACTGTGCCATAAGCAACATCAAATATGAAGAATTCAGAGAAGTATAAGAAGGCTAATACAAACTGATACAGAGTGAAGTTAGAATCAGGAATGAGTGAATGAATGAATGAATGAATGAGTGAATGAAAAGGCATTTATTAAGCACTGATCAGTGCCAAGCATCATAAGCTCTGAAAATACAAATCAAAAAGAGGAGACATTCTCTTCCCTTAAGGAGTTTTCATATTGTAATATAGAGACAACATAAATAGGGCAGTTGTAGCTCAGGAAAAGCTTCATTGTTTGAAAGTCTTAGTGAGGAGACGGGGAGGGAGATAAACTCAAGAAAAAGTGATAACATTGATTTAATCATGGATAAAGACTAGAAAATTGTTTAAAGATGGTGATGGAGTTAGAGCAGGAAGTGAGAGGATGGTCAGAGAGTAAAATGAAGTATGTCTAGAATCTGCTTGGCTGTAGTAGGTCATATGAGATGTTCAACAGTCAGGGTAGGTGGACCCCTGGGCAATGTGCATGGTCAGTGCTTAATAAATGCCTTTTTATTCGTTCATTCTTTCACTCATTCATTCATTCACTCATTCATTCCTGATTTTGCTGACTTCACTCAGTTTATATAAGCGTTCTTATGCTTCTCTGAATTCTTCATGTATGATGCTTCTTATGGCACAGTAATATTACAGTAACATTATAGTATATTAATGTAATTAATTGTACTATATGTAATTAATTACATTAATGTTTTAGACATGAAAGAATTTAAGTCCTCAGGTCATAGTTTCTAGTGTCAGGGTTAAGGCAGTAAATGAGAGTAAAAAACAGGGGAAAATATCTAAAATGACCACAACAATAAAATGAGATTGACTATTGTATAATTATCATGACCAAGCTTGGCCCCAGAGAAGACTGGTGTAGATGTACCACCTCACTCCTTCCACTGCAGAAGTTGAGGACTATGGATATGAAATATTGTATATGGGTGGTGCTAAATTGACTTTTTCCTCCTTTTTTTTTAAAAAAATACCTGTATTCTAATGGATGATTTGTTGGGGAGGCAATAAGGAGAGATTTATTCAGAAATAAATGTGACATAAAAACAAAATGCACAAACAAAAAATATTTTTTTAAAATCACAAATATTGAATCAAATCAAATCAAAAAGACTTTTCATAATTCTGTGCTCACCAAATAAGCTTCTAATCTATAGTCTATTGGGTGTAGGTACCTACCAAGAAATGACACACCCTTTGCAGATAAGCAATTTCATTGTCAATGCAGGTAGATTTCTGCATGTAAATTCATAAATGAATTGGTATTCTGATTTATAATCAATGTCATGTGGAATGATTTGTGATCATGATCCCATAGTAACTTATACATACACATACAGATACATGTATACACATATCCAGCAGAGGCAAAGGGAAGATGGAGGCCTGATTATATTTCCTATTTGACTAAACTAATAAACTCAACTTTCTGCACTTTCAAAGCTGAGGACCAGACCCTGGGGTTAACCCACCAAGGAGAATGCCTTAGTCTAATGCCTTTAACAACACATTGAAGTAGAATGTATGTTCCTTAAGGGCAGGGACAATTTCACTTTTATCTTTTTACTCATAGTCCCTGGCACAGGGCTTGTAATCATTCAATATATTAAAGTGAATTTCCTAGACCTGTGTTCCACCCCTCCAAAAATCAGTCTGCCCCTGTATATGCCCTGGAGTTGCAGGTTTAGACTGGTAAAAGCATAAGGAATCTTTCCTAAGAAGAAGTAATTCTAAGAACTTTTTTCAGTAACCTCAGGAAGTCAATATGGATAAATCATCATACATTAGAGCCTGGCACTGGGATTCAGGACTTCTCTAGCAAAGTTTTGGTGTTCTAAACCAACCCTTCCAATCACCCTGCTCTAGAGTACACACAAAATATCCCTAAATGTCTTTTAATTTTTTTTATAAATATGTTTCATTTTTATAACACCTTCACTTCCCAATATATCCCTCCTCCACTACCCAGAGAACCATCCCTTATGACAAAGAATACAAAAGAAAGAGGGAAGTAGGGGCAGAGGGTGGAAGTATTTTTTAACAAAATAAAGTATATATGCCACTAAGAGCAATTGTATATACAGTGTTCCAAACCCATCATCCCTTACCTCTGCAAAGAAGTGAGGGAGATGCATTCACATATCCTCTCTTCGGGCCACACTTGAGTTATTATAATTCGTTGTTATTATTTAATTGTTTTCAGTTGTGTCTGACTCCTCATGACCCCCTTTAAGGGTTTTCTTGGCAAAAAGCTGGAGTAGTTTGCCATTTCCTTCTCCAGATTATTTTACAGATGAAGAAACTAACATAAACAGGGTTAAGTGACTTGCTCAGGGTCAACCCAGCTCCTAAGTGCCTGAGGCCACATTTGAAGTCAGGAAGATGAGTCTTCCTGATTCCTGGCTTAGTGCTATACCCACTTTATCACTTAGCTGCTCACTCTCAAGCAGAGAATTAAAACATTTTAGGATAATGAAACCAGGTCATTTCTCAGTCTTCTCTTCTCCAGGTTAAACAGTCTCAGTTCCTTCACCTCATTTTATGGTCCTAAATCCCTGTGCCAAGCTCCAGTCTCTTATGGCACGGTCATAAGGTCTCTAACCAAATGTTTTCTTCCTCAGATTACTCTCCAGCTTGTCAATGTCTTTATTAAAATGCAGTTCCCAAGACTGAATGCAGTACTCTACATTAGATTAACTAGAATAATATGCAAGGGGACTATTACCTCCTTCATTCTGGATACTGAACCTCTCAAGGCAGCCTTTTTAATTAGTTTTTTTGGGCATGAGGGTTGGGGGTAGGGTAGTAGAACAACTTCTAGAAGGCAGTCATCATTTTGATTTTTAAAATATATATATTATTCCCCCCCACAATTACATGTTAAAACAAATTTTAACACTTTTTTTTAAGTTTTGAGTTCCAAATTCTATCCCTCCCTCCTTTTCCCCCTCTCTGAGACTGTGAGTCATCAGATATACGTTATACATGAGCAATCATGTAAAACATTTCTTTGTTTTGCTTTTTTCTGCCTTGGTATCCACAGAATATCTGGATGCCTACTATATGCACATAGTAGGCCCTTAACGTTTATTAAATTAAAGGGACTTGAATGTCATACTGTTGACCTTATAGCCCATGGAAATCTCTGGTTGTTTTCATATGAACTATTGTCTAGCTACACATTCCTTGTCTTGTACTTTTGAAGTGGATAAAGAGCTGACCTTGAAGCCAAAAAAAATCTGAGTTCAAGTACTACCAAGGATACATCCTGCCTCAGTGACCCTGGGGAAATCCTTACCTGAGGATTCTAAGCAACTCTCTAAGACTAGAAGTTGCAGAAAAGGTCTTCTGAAATGGCAGAAGGGGTTTCTTCATCTGGGAGTTTCCTACATCTATGAAAACACAGGTCCAGTCCCAATCTTTATTCCTCACCTGTTTTGAATCTACACATCCTTGCTATGAATCTGATTGTACCTCAGCCAACTCACTGGGACTAATCTTCTTATAAAGGAGATGAAATCTAATAGAGTTCTCCACTCTGGAAAAAACCCACAACTCCTTCCTAGAGTCATAATTGGGCCTTATTAGATTTAGTCCATTTTTCTGGCCTCTTGGGATCTTTTGGGATCTTGTACCATTCACCACACTGGTTGTGCTTCCCAGATGTATGTCCTCGGCGGATTTTATGTGAATGCCACCTATAGAGCACTGAGCCTGGAATCAGGAAGTCTTTCACATACTTGAAATTACACTTGCTCTTCTTGGACCCTAGGGATATAATTAAGAAGAATGGGTAGAAGTTGCAGGGAGGTAGATTTACGTTTTGTATAGGGAAAATATTCTTAACAAATTTAGTTACCTCAATGTAGATTGTCCTGCTTTGGAAAGTAATGGTTTCCTCATCTCCATTGCCACCAGAGGTCTTCCAAAGAAAGCTGGATCACCACCTATTAGAGATCGGGAGAAGGGAATCTTGTTCATGTATGAGTTGAACCAGAAGGCTTCCAATTCTGAGGTTTTTAAAATTTCTCTTTCCCTCTAATTCCCTTCAAAGGTCACCTTGATCCACATCATTGTATGTCAGCTATAAACCAATCTTCCCTGGTACAAGGTTGAAGTATTGTTCTTATGACACGCAATAAGAACTGGTAATCTCTCATGAATTAATACAGAGAAAAAATACAGAGAAAAAAAAAGATGTTATTTAAAGATACAACACAACACAACATAAAGGTCTTCATTAGGACTCTGGCCCATTAGAGTTGTATGTCTACCCAATAAAATATGACTGTGTATACTGGAGAACTGGCCAATCACAGCCTTTATGAGCATGTGCAGGCTGCTTACTTGATGTAATCCTCATGTGGACTTCATAGAATGCACAAGTATTGTTTCCAGTCTGCTTGCCATATGAAGAACAAAAGCTTTTCTGTAGACTGCTGGACCCGAACTGAGTATACATTCAAAAGACATCAATGAACCAAGGTATTTTTCTCTTTTTTTCCTGGATGCATTTGAGTTAGGAGGCAAAGACTTTTCTAAGCCTCCTGGGGTAGAAAAAGGTGATATAGAAATCAAAGTGGAAAAGGAGACTATACCCCCAGGTTTTGGAGGGGAGGAGATGTTTTTACAAAGCATTTGTCCTACAAAGTTTTCTTCTGAATGTGGCATAGCAGATAGATAAGTCCTTCCCTCTTCTGTCCAGTATCTTGGCTTTAGGGATCAACCACTGCTAGGCTGGGTCCCAGGCCTGTTCTTGTAGCCTGCAAACTCTGGCCTGAACCATAGCTCTTAAACTGTTAGCAACTCACTCTCTCAGTCACTCAAAGCTCACAAGGTCTGGCACTCTTACCTAAGAACAGGAAAGAATAGATGCAGTCAATCATTTGTTGGGGCAGCTAGGTAGTACCATAGTGCTGGGCCTGGCATCAGGAAGCCTAATCTTCACGAGTTCAAATCTGGCCTCAGACACTTACTAGAAGGGTGACCCAAGGCAAGTCACTTAACTGTGTTTGCCTCATTTTCCTCATCCGTTAAAAAAAATGAGAAGTAAATGGCAAACCACTTGGAGTCACAAAGAATCAGACATGACTGAACAACAACAATCATTTATAAGCACTTACTGTGGGCCAGGCAAGCATTGTGATAAGTGCTAAAAAAAAACTGAACAAATAAAAAAGTCAAAAAATAAAGTCTGTCCTTGAGGAGCTCATAATGTAGTAGGGAAAATAACATACAAACAACTATGTACCAAAAAAAAAAAAAAACCAACCAAAAAAAAACCCCAAGAACCCACAACAATATCTAGAATAAATAGAAAATAACCAACAGAGACTGGGAGAGGCTTTCTACAGAAAGTGGGATTTTAGGAGTACTTGAAGGAAGCCAGAGAGCCAGGAAGCACAGATAAGGATGGACAAAACAAACAAGTGTAACAGCAGGGCCATGCTCTCATGGGCTGCTTGACAGTGGAGACGAAGGGAGATGAAGGCCTCAGGCCTTATAGCAGTCCTTGCCTCCTCAACTCTGACTCAGCCAGTCTGGAAAAAGCAAATGCTTGGCTGGCCCTTGGAATGCATTTCCAGTTCATTCAGTTCAGTTCAGGCTGCTGAGGTGAATGATTCAGCACTGAATTCTTAGCACGGTAAGAGGATGTGGTAAAAAAAAAAATACCTACCTGTATATGCTCTGAAGTCTGCATGGCAATTGTGTCAGCTATACACAATACCTACGTTCCTAAGAGCTGGGCTTGGCCAGTCTCTGTTATTAAAACAAAATGTAAATATTATATTCAAATACAAATATTGCTTTCAATTGAACAATCAAGTCAGTCAGCACAAAGTTTACCACGATCGGAGTAATATTAACTCGTCTACTTGTGGTAGTCTATATCAGAAGTGTCTAACTCAGAGCCTAAGCTACAAGTGCCAAAAGCCAAACCAGAGTAAAATGAAATTGGGAAAGTTTAATAAAATAAGTAAAAATGCAATACAACATAGATAATGTTCATTTGTGGTTTTCCAAGTTAATATGCTACCTGCAGGGTTCCTATTTGAGTCTGACATCTCTGTTCTAAATTATGCTTTGAATTCCATAAAGTAAACTTCAGAATACTTCTGGGAAAGCTGAATGGTGAGACAGAAAGGGTAATATACTGTCAAATATCTGAATGCCTGAGGTCCAGTCCCAACTCTAGCTATGTGACCTTGGGCAAATCAATTAACCTTCTTGTAGCTCAGTATCTTTATTTGAAATATGGGGATAATAATACTTATCAAACCTGTCTTGCAGAGTTGTTTTAAGGATCCAGTAAGACAAGGTGTACAAAGTACTTTGTAACCAAGAATTGCTACATAAATTGTCTTTAAAATGCTATATAAAATGATCTTAAAACACCAACATTTAAAAAGTGTATATGGAAATAAGACTAGTCAATTTTCCTATGACTTTGGTTTTTCTCACTTTAAAAAATTGAAAGGTTTATTTTCAATCTCCTGCTGTACTGATTTTAATTTTTTTTAAGTTCCAAGCATAAAATTGTCACACCAAGCTGTGCCAACAGTTGATATTTTGCATGAAATTTTATGTGAAATCATGAATTTTAGCAGTGAGTAGGGATTTATCTGTGTGAAGATGGCTCTTAAAAAACTATCCAGTAATTTTATATTAAAAAATGGCAAATTCACTTCTGTGGCTAAAGAGGTGATCAGATAATGCTTCGACTTTATATTGAGTTTAGATATTTACTACATATGAAAATCAACAGGCTACCTTCTGTAATAATACTCAAAAACTGAACAAAAAAGGAACAGGCGTTTGTTAAGGGCCTGCTATATGCCAGAAACTGTTTTAATTGCAATAATATAAACATTATCTCATTTTATCTTCATAACAATACTGGGAGGTAGATGCTATAATTATTCCCATTTTATAACTGGAAAAACAGAAGCAGATAGAAATTAAATCACTTGCTCAGAGTCACACAGTTAGTAAATGTCTGAGGCCAAATTTGAACACAGGTCTTTCTAAGTCCAGCCCCAGCACTTTATATCCACTGCATCAGCTGGCTGCCTAAAGGAAGAAGGCAAACTGGCTAATTAAAACACAGCTTTCTCAAATAGGTGTGGGAAATCTGAAGGATTCAGTCATTCACTCAGGACACAGTGGCATCATCTAGGACTTGATACAATCAATGCAAGGTCACTACAAGCAGGAGCATCTGGAAGACCCCTTCATCTCTAGGAGATCTGTCTTGTTCTCTGCATTGGACATCTTGAATGGCAATAGGAAGCACATTTGGGGAGCATCTGGTTCCCTGTTTTATGTCTCACTTGGTAAGTAATAACCAGAGGGTTATAGAATAAGACTATCTCTACTGTCTCTGTCACTGTTTCTCTATCTCTGTTTCTCTCTTTTTGTCTCTTTTTCTGTCTCTGTCTCTGTTTCTCTGTTTCTCTCTGTCTCTGTCTCTTTCTTGGTCTCTGTTTCTCTGTCTATCTCTGTCTCTCTGCCTCTGTTTCTCTTTCTATCTCTGTCTGTCTCTGTCTGTCTCTGTCTCTCTATCTCTGTCTCTGTCTCTGAGTGAGGATATCTCACTCCCAGTGGGAGATCTCATTCACTCTATGTATTGCCAGGTATATTATCATCTGTGTAATTTTTCTGATTTCCATTTTCTATCAGCTTGCTTAAATGGGTTTATTAACTATTCACTATATGTTGTCTTTATGTGATTGGCATTTGGTGGAAAGGGAGTCAAGCCTTGGGTGAATAGTTTGAGGCACTCCTCTATTACGAGATAGTGATTCAGGAGCACAGTAAACCTAAAACAAGTAAGATATAGGGAGACAGATATAACTTCAGCCCAACGCTCCCTCTCTGAGGAAAGCAGAGTGGCCAACCTTATGGTGACAATCTCCTGCTCCCCTCCTGGCAGGAATCAAATTTTCCCTTGGAAGAGCTTGGGTGGAAGAAACTCTAAAGATATCTATTCATGCCTTACTGTGAGCCACATAGAAACAGATCCATGTGAACACACATAACTTAAATGGGCAACACACATACACACAAATACATTACATTAGCATTTCTACTTTCACAATCTCTTACATAGGTCCCCTCCTCTCTACTCACAACGGCTACAATCTCTCTTCAGGACCTCATCACTTTTCACTTGGATTGTTACAATAGATTTTTTAGCCAGTTTCTCTGCCTCAATTCTCTCCCCACTCCAGACCATCCTCCACTTAGTTACCAAGGCAATTTTCCTAAAGCATGGATCAGCTCATGTTACCCCCCTGCTCAGTGAGCTCCAATAAGTCCCTATTACCTCCAGGATCAAAATTGTAAGACAAACCCTTAACATTTCCACATTTGTCTCATACTTCGCCTTCCTCCACACACTCTACAATGCAGCTACACGAACTTGCTGTTCCTCATTCACATGAATCCTCATGTCCTGTCTCTATGCCTTTCCACAGGCTGCCCCCATGCCTGGAATGATTTCCTGCTTCCTGGATTCCATGACTATCTTTGAGACTCAGCTCAAATGACACTCCCTCCAGGAAGCCTTTTTCGGTTCCCCTAGTTGCCACTAACATCCCCTGTAAGGTTACCTTCCATCTACTCTATATTTATCTTGTGTGTTTGGTCTTCTTTATGTTGTCTCTCACCTTTGAATGTAAGCTTCTTGAGGGTAGGGACTGGGTTTTTTAATACTGTTTTTGTTTTTTTATCCATGGGGCTTAGTACAGTTCCTGGTACATAGTAATAAATGGGAATAAGTGCAATTGACTAATTGATTCCATACTAGAAAATGTTTGGAGAGGATGTAAAGAGTGCCACTAGCCAGCAGAATAGATAGAATGATGGATTTGGAATCGGGAAGACGTGAGAAAATATCCTGTCTCAGACTAGCTGTGTGACTTTGGGCAAGTCACTTAACCTCTCTCAGCCTCTGTTTCCTCATTTGAAAAATGGAGATAACCGTAATAACCTACTTCCCAGGGTTATTGTGCAGATCAAATGAGATAACGCATGAATAGCACTTTGTAAACCTTACCGTTACATAAATACTAGCTATTATTACTATTATCTATAAAGGGGAAGTTACCAAAAAATAGAAGCAAAATCAAAATGATAGCTAAGGTATGAAATGAGTGAGATGACGCAGGTTTAGTACTTTGTAAACCTTGCAGTTATATAAATACTAGCTGTTATTACTATTATCTATAAAGGGGATGTTACCAAAAAGTAGAAGTAAAATCAAAATGATAGCTAGGGTATGAAATGAGTGAGAAAGTTTGAGTTCTTTCTGACAAATCTGGCTGAGGATGAAGTAAGGGGCTTTCAGGTAGGAAGAGCATCACTTTCACTAGGTCATGCTCATGACACAATGATATCATCATTCATACCAGCTCATGTTGCACTATCAACAGTTAGGAATTGAGCACAGACTGTCAGCCTGTCAGTGTAGAAACAATGGATACAACATGGGAAGGTATAGTTTTTTCCAAGGAGGTGTCCCTACTCAGCAAATGAGATACCCTTTGAGTCCTGGCTAAGACATGGCACAGAAGTAATATGGCAGCAGTAGCAGCAGAGAAATGGAGAAGAGTGCAAAGCCTCAAAGGACTCACATTTGACTACATCTGCTCCCTGAAAATTTGTTGTGGTTAGGTCTTTTTTTTCAGTTTTATTCAGCTCTTCATTTGCCATTTCCAGCTCATTTTACAGATGAAGAAACTGAGGCAAACCGAGTTAAGTGACTTGACTAGGGTCACACAGAAAGTGTCTGAGGCCAAATTTGAACTTAGGAAGGTGAGTCTTCCAGACTCCAGGGCTGACACTCTATCCACCGTGCCACCTAACTGCCCTACTCCCTGAAAATATAGTGTCCCAATATCATAGTGTCAGAGTGCTTGAGGAGGCTGAATGGTTAATTGGTCATTCAAAGAGTGCACAAGGAAGATAACATCAGTCCTCAGTACCCTTCAACATGATGGGGAGAGAGTCTCTTGCCTTTCAGGGGTAATCGTCAAAAAAGCAATGACTGTGGCACAGATGACCCAGGAAGTCCTGTTAATAGGTGTCTCTTTGAGAGTACTAGTCTGACCAACAGGTTTGGGGCTGATGAATGACAAGAATACATAAGGGCACCTGGCAATGGCTGAACATCAAAAAACAGTCTCTTGAGTGTTTGGAATTGATAAGTCAGGTAAGGGTGTTCAAGACTAGAGTCTGCCTCAAGCCAGTCAGGTTCTACTGCAGAAGCAGTGGCAAATCTATTGGAAGGTGGCATGGAGGGCAGAGCCTCTTCTCCCAAAGGAGTGTGGGACCTGAAGTAACAGCAATTTGCTTAGAAAACTGTGTGAACTTGAATGGGACCGAAGAAGTAAAGCTATATTTTGCTATAGTTAAAGATCATTTTATGAAAGACACCTGTAGCATACACCTATATAGCCTCTGTAGATTGAATGATATAACCTTATTTTGGGGTTATAGCAATGTGAACTTAAAACTTTCCTATGGAAATTATGGGTATCATTCAGAGCATGGATACTATAGCCTTGGTATGTGAAAGCTCAGTCAACATCTCTGGAGTTTGAGCACAGACTGGGACCAATTCCAGCCCATTTCATGAATGGTATTGGCAGAGTATTGCAAGCAGTGAGCTGTGTCTCAATACATGATCACCCTGAAAATTCATGTTTCCTGTGTGGAAACTTATAAAAAAACCTAGAGGTCAGTGGTATCAGAGGGCCTCATAAAAGCATAACACTTCAGGTAGGGATCCAGACAAATTCAGCTACCATCCCTGAAGAAGAGAAGATTTATCTGAAAACAGTGATAGAGCTGGTAGTCTAACTGCTAAAGTGAAACACTTTAGTGCCTGTAGTTCCACTCACACACAATCCACCTCAGCAAATGTTGGTCTTTTCAAGAGTAGTCTCACAATATCATCTTTTTTTTATTATTAATTTTTTTTTATTTTTAGTTTACAACACACGGTTCTACATAATTTTGAGATCCAGATTTTCTCCCCTCCCTCCCCCCTCCCTCCCCAAGACGGCATGGAAACTCATATAACTACCATGTATAACTTCGCATTGAATTAATTTATACACTAGTCAAGTTGTGGAAAAGAATTATGACCAATGGGGTGAATCATGAGAAAGAAGAGACAGAACCAAAAAAAAAAAAACAAACCCAAAAACAAAAACAAAAGAGAAGAAAAAAGGCGAGCATGAAGTGTGCCTCAATCTGCATTCAAACTTCACAGTTCTTTCTCTGGATGAAGATAGCATTCTCCATCGTGAGTCCCCTGGAGTTTTCCTTGCACCTTACGTTGCTGAGAAGAGCGAAGTATGTGAGGGTTGGTCCTCACAGAATCCATATATCTGTGGTTGTGTACAATGTTCTCCTGGCTCTGCTCCGCTCACTCAGCATTATATCGTGTAGGTTTTTCCAGATGGTTACGAAGTCCATATCATCCCCATTTCTTATGGCACAATAGTATTCCATTACTTTCATATACCACAGCTTGTTCAGCCATTCCCCAATTGATGGGCATCCCTTTGATTTCCATTTCTTGGCTATCACAAAAAGAGCTGCTATAAATATCCTTGTACATATGGGTCCTTTTCCCGCTTGTGTGATTTCTTTGGGATACAACCCTAGAAGTGGTATTGCTGGGTCAAAGGGTATGAACATATCTACAGCCCTTTGGGCATAGTTCCAAATTGCTCTCCAAAATGGCTGGATCAGCTCACAACTCCACCAGCAATGTAGCAATGTTCCAATTTTCCCACATCCTCTCCAGCATTTGTTATCCTCTTGTTTTGTTATTTTAGCCAATCTGACAGGAGAGATGTGGTATCTAAGAGTTGTTTTGATTTGCATTTCTCTAATCAGTAGTGATCCAGAGCATTTTTCATATGCCTATAGATAGCTTTAATTTCTTCCTCTGAAAACTGCCTGTCCATATCCTTTGACCATTTCTCAATTGGGGAATGGCTTGTATTCCTATATATTTGGCTCAGTTCCCTGTATATTTTAGAAATGAGGCCTTTATCAGAGAAACTAGTTGCAAAGATTTTCTCCCAATTTTCTGCTTCCCTCCTAATTCTTGTTGCACTGGCTTTTTTTGTACAAAAACCTTTCAATTTAACATAATCAAAATTATCTATTTTGCATTTTGTAATGCTCTCTATCTCTTGCTGGGTCATGAATTCTTTACTTTTCCATAAATCTGATAAGTAAACTATTCCTTGCTTTCCCAAATTGCTTATAGTATCAGATTTTACTCTTAGATCATGAACCCATTTTGACTTTATTTTGGTGTATGGTGTGAGATATTGGTCTATGCCCAGTTTCTGCCCTACCATTTTCCAATTTTCCCAACAGTTTTTGTGAAATAGTGAATTATTAGCCCAGAAGCTGGCCTCTTTAGGTTTATCAAAGAGTAGATTGCTAAACTTGTTGATTTCTCCTACTTGTGTGCCTATCCTATTCCACTGATCCACACCCCTATTTCTTAACCTGTACCAGGCAGTTTTGATGACTGCTGCTCTGTAGTACAGTTTAATATCTGGTATGGCAAGGCCACCTTCTCTAGCATTTCTTTTCATTAATACCCTAGATATTCTAGACCTCTTGTTTTTCCAGATGAATTTTGTTATTATTTTGTCCAGCTCAGTTAAGTAATTTTTTGGTAGTTCGATTGGTATGGCACTGAATAGATAGATTAATTTAGGTAAAATTTTTATTATATTAGCTCGGCCTAACCATGAGCAACTGATATTTTTCCATTTATTTAGATCTGATTTTACTCACGTGAAAAGTGTGTCATAGTTATGTTCATATAGGCCCTGGGTTTGTCTTGGCAAATAGACTCCCAAATATTTTATAGTGTCTATAGTAACATTGAATGGAATTTCTCTTTCTATCTCTTGCTGTTGGGATTTGTCAGTAATGTATAGGAATGCTGAGGATTTATGTGGGTTTATTTTATATCCTGCAACTTTGCTAAAGTTGTTTATTATTTCAAGTAGTTTTTTACTTGATTCTCTAGGATTCTCTAAATAAATCATCATATCATCTGCAAAAAGTGATAATTTAGTTTCTTCTTTTCCTATTCTAATTCCTTCAATTTCTTTTTCTCCTCTTATTGCTACAGCTAAAGTTTCTAGTACCAAATTGAATAATAGGGGTGATAATGGACATCCTTGTTTCACCCCTGATCTTATTGGGAATGCATCTAGCTTATCCCCATTACAGATAATGCTTGTCGATGGTTTTAGGTAGATACTATTTATAATTTTAAGGAAGGTTCCACTTATTCCTATGCTTTCTAGTGTTTTTAATAGGAATGGGTGTTGTACTTTGTCAAAGGCTTTTTCTGCATCTATTGAGATGATCATATGGTTTCTGCTAGTTTTGTTGTTGATATGGTCAATTATGCTAATAGTTTTCCTAATATTGAACCAGCCTTGCATTCCTGGAATAAATCCTACCTGGTCATAGTGTATTATTCTCGTGATGATTTGCTGCAATCTTTTTGCTAATATTTTATTTAAAATTTTTGCATCAATATTCATTAGAGAAATTGGTCAATAATTTTCTTTCTCTGTTTTGACTCTACCTGGTTTGGGTATTAGTACCATATTTGTGTCATAAAAAGAATTTGGTAGGACTCCTTCTTCACCTATTTTCCCAAATAGTCTACAAAGTATAGGAATTAGTTATTCTTTAAATGTTTGATAGAATTCACCTGTAAAACCATTTGGCCCTGGAGATTTTTTCCTAGGGAGTTCATTGATAGCATGCTCAATTTCTTTTTCTGAGATGGGGTTATTAAGAAATTTTACTTCCTTTTCTGTTAACCTGGACAGTTTATGTTTTTGTAGATATTCATCCATATCTCTAAGGTTGTCAAATTTATGGGCATACAGTTGGGCAAAATAATTCCTAATTGTTGTTTTGATTTCCTCTTCATTAGAGGTGACCTCATCCTTTTCATTTTTGATACTAGTAATTTGATTTTCTTCTTTCTTTTTTTTAATCAAATTGGCCAAAGGTTTATCAATTTTATTGGTTTTTTCATAAAACCAGCTCTTTATTTTATTAATTAATTCAATAGTTTTCTTGGTTTCAATTTTATTAATCTCTCCTTTGATTTTCAGTATTTCTAATTTGGTATTTAATTGGGGGTTTTCAAGTTGCTCTTTTTCTAGCTTTTTCAGCTGTATGCCCAGATCATTGATCTCTTTTTTCCCTATTTTATTCATGTAGGCATTTAGGGATATAAAACTTCCCCTGAGAACTGCTTTTGCTGCATCCCATAAGTTTTGGTATGTTGTTTCATTATTGTCATTCTCTTGAATGAAGTTATTAATTGTTTCTCTGATTTGTTCTTTGGCCCACTCATTCTTTAGAATTAAATTATTTAGTTTCCAATTAGTTTTTCGCTTATTTTTCCATGGTTCTTTATTAAAAATGATTCTGATTGCATCATGATCTGAAAAGGATGCTTCGACTACTTCTGCTTTTCTGCACTGGATTGTGAGGTTTTTATGCCCTAGTACATGGTCAATTTTTGAGTATGTGCCATGTACTTTTGAGAAGAAAGTATATTCCTTTTTATCCCCATTCAGTTTTCTCCAGAGGTCTATCATATGTGCCTTTTCTAAAATTCTGTTTACCTCCTTAACTTTTTTCTTATTTATTTTGAGGTTAGATTTATCAAGTTCAGAAAGGGGGAGGTTGAGGTCTCCCAATATTATAGTTTTGCTGTCTATTTCTTCCTGTAACTCCCTTAACCTCTCCTCTAAGAATTTGTATGCCTCACCACTTGGTGCATATATGTTAAGCAATGATATTGCTTCATTGTTTATGGTGCCTTTTAGGAGGATGTAGTGTCCTTCCTTATCTCTTTTAATTAAATCTATCTTTACTTTTGCTTTGTCTGAGATTAGGATTGCTACACCTGCTTTTTTTACTTTAGCTGAGGCACAATATATTTCACTCCAGCCTTTTACCTTTACCCTGTGTGTATCCCCCCGTTTCAAATGCGTTTCTTGTAAACAGCATATTGTAGGATTATGGTTTTTAATCCATTCTGCTATCTGCTTTTGTTTTATGAGAATGTTCATCCCCTGCACGTTCAGAGTTATGATTTCTATCTGTGTCTTTTTCTCCATCCTATTTCCCCCTGTTTATGCTTTTATTTCTCCCTTTCCCCTTCTCCTCCTCAACAAAGTTTTGCCTTTGACCGCCGCCTTCCTCAGTTTACCCTCCCTCTTTATTCCCCTCCCTTATCTTACCGTTTTCCACTTGCTACTTCTCCTCTCCCTTCTGACCACCCCCCTCCCTTTTTCCCCCCTTCCCCTCCCACTTCCCGTAGGACAAGTTAGATTTCTAAACTTATCAGGGTATGTTATTCCCTTCTTGAACTAGATCAGATGACCGTAAAACACAAATACTGCTCTTCTCCCTCCCTTCTTTCCCTCTACTATAATATGTTTTTGTGCCACTTCTTTTTGTGTAATTTACTCTTTTCTGCTACCTCCTTACTGCTCCTCTCATAGCCCTCCCTTTATATCTCTTACTTATATTTTATATCTTTACATCAGTTAATTTATACAGGCATTCACAACCTATGTATATCCCTTTCAATTGTCAAAATAGCTGTACTATTCTCAAGACTGACATATATGTATATACATATATACACATGCATACATGCGCGTATATATATACACACGTATATACACATATACACATATACACACACATATATACATATATATATATATACACATACATATAAAACATACATAAGATGATATAATCCCACATAAAGATGTAAACAACCTGCCTTATTGGTTAATAAGGTTTGTGGGGTTTTTACCCCAGGTTACCTTTTTATGTCTCTCTTGAGTTTTGTATTTGGAGATCAAATTTTCCATTGAGTTCTGGCCTTTTCATCAGGAAGATCTGGAATTCCCTTATTTCATTGAATGTCCATCGCCTTGCCTGAAAAATTATGCTTAGTTTTGCTGGGTAGTTGATCCTTGGTTGTAGTCCCAGCTCCTTTGCCCTTCGGAATATCATATTCCAATTTCTCCTGTCTTTTAATGTGGAAGCTGAGAGATCCTGCGTGATCCTGACTGTAGTTCCACGATATTTGAATTGCTTCTTTTTGGCTGCTTGCAGTATTTTCTCCTTGAGTTTATAGCTCTGAAATTTGGCTATAATATTTCTTGGTGTTTTCAGTTTGGGATCTCTTTCAGGGGGTGATCGGTGAATTCTTTCAATGACTATTTTGCCCTCTGGTTCTAGGACCTCTGGGCAGTTGTCTTTGATAATTTCTTCGAAGATACTGTCAAGGCTCCTTTTTTCATCGTGGATTTCTGGTAGACCAATAACTCTTAAATTGTCTCTCCTGGATCTGTTTTCCAGGTCAGTTATTTTGCCAATCAGATATTTCACATTATTTTCTATTTTTTCATTCTTTACATTTTGTTTTACTACTTCCTGGTGCCTCATAGATTCATTAGCTTCCACTTGCTCAACTCTAATTTTTAATGAGTTAGTGTTTTCATTTTGTTTTTGAGTCTCCTTTTCCATTTGGTTGATTTTACCTCTCAGGGTGTCATTTTCTCTCTTTAGATTCTATATCTCCGTAGCCATTTCGCCAATCTTATTCTTTAGGGACTTTTCCATTTTTTCCATGTTTTCTTTTACCTCCCTAATTTGGTTTTTAAAATCCTCCTTTAGCTCTTCCAGCAATGCTTTTTGGGCTGGAGACCAGTTCACATTACCTTTTGAGGTATCAGACACGTCTATAGTGTCATTACCATCCTCTTCTGTATTGGTATTTTGATCCTGCCTGTCTCCATAAAAAGAATCTATTGTCCTAGGTTTTTTTGTGTTCTTCTTCATGTTGGTTTGCCTTTTGCTGACTTTACCCCGAATTTCTAGCTTTGGGCTCTCTGTCCCAGCTTTCTTGTTCTGGGGCTTGTGAGTCTAGAATTATAACCTTCAGTTTCCTGAGGTGTGGGGGAGGGGTCTGGCTCCCTGGCGTCTCACTCCCTATGGGTGCTCTCCAGCACTTGCTTTTCAGCAATGGTCTCAGCTGTTTGTTGTTTGAGCTGATGACTGGCACTTCCCCTGGGGGAGCAAGATTACGTCTGGGCTCCCGGTGTTGACCCCTGCTGACTCTGCCCCTCTGGGACTAATGAGCTTCTAGTATTTGTCCTGTGAGGCACCATTACTTTCTCCTTTGTTTCAGTTCTCTTTTTTTTTTTTTCCGAGGAATTCTCTGGGTGAGGGGGGGAGGGATTAGAGCCTTTTACCTGGCCATTGAGTCTTCCGGAAGTTCAAGAAGCCGAGTTCCTGGGTTTTACAAGCGTCAGGAGTGGGTGTTTTCACGGCCTGTGGCGTTGCGCTGCCTCTCGTCGCTCCCACAGACTGCCGTCCTGTGTTGGGAGTCCTGGGGATCTCTGCCGGTTTCGGGCGCCCAGCTTTCTCCCCATCTGTCTCCCACGTGGATTTCCCCGCCGGCCGCTTCCGCTTTGGTCTGGAGCAGCTCCGCAGCCGAGCACTCTCCGAGCCTACAGGATCGTGTCTTCAGCCTTTCAGACTCTCCCAGCTCGGAAATTGGCCCCACGCAGACTGCTCGCGGTTTCTGACTCTCTCAAATCTGTTCAAATTCACTTTTTTACGGGAATCTGACAGACCTTGTGAGAGAGCTCCGGTAAGACGCTGCCTTCATGTGGCCATCTTGGCTCCGCCCCTCTTTTAGAAAGAAGATCTCAGGAACCATCTGAAGCAAGTGTCAGTCAATGAAATCATCAAAAAGTTATGAAATTTGTTATTAATGCTGTTCCATTAGATTGTAATCTCTTGAGGGCAGAGACTCTCTTCTACCTCTCCAGCACTTAGCACAGTGCCTGGCTGTATTGGTAATTAAAGTGGGACTTTTTTTTTTTTTTTACTGTTTTCTCTTTTAGAATGCTAAAGTAATAAAGTACCTTTGATTAAGTCTTACTAGGTGCGAAGCCCCATGCCCACACCCTTTTGCTGCTTAGGTATGAAGCCTTTGGGCCCTAAGAAGGGTATATAAACTCAGAGGTTAGCATTTTGTTTGGGCCTCTTACTCCCTGGAAGAGTGTCGTGCTTTGACTAGATGAAACTCTGGGCAGCCGTTGTTAAGAGCCCCTGGCTTTGGAAAGACACAGATGTTGGTGCTTCTCTGGTAACTATATATTACTATGGATAGACCAGTTTGTGTTATTTGTTCTGTTTGTACAATGCATGTGTGTATTTTCTGTTTGTATTCGCTCTGAAGTTCAGGGTGCTAGCTTTTCCCCCTGAACTAAGTGAATGATATATGTATGTTTGATTAAAGTGAGATTGTTAACCCTTTTAAGTTGTTTTCCTTGGAAAAGCAGATCAAAGAACCTGTGCTGGCAGCCCTTCTGTGTGCTGGTGTTATTGGTCTTACACAGCCACAATTGCTGCTAGCCAAATTATTGTTACACTGGCATACAATAGGCACTTCACAAATATTTATCAATGGATTGTTGCTGTTGTTAAGATAGGGAGACCTGTGAATGTTTGAAGAGAAGAAGGTAGGGACATTTTGGGAGGGAGTGGCTGGAGATGTCAAAAATTCAGAAGAAAATATGGAGCAAGACTCCTCAGGGGTCAAGAAGAGACTATAACATAAGATAGAAAAGAAAAAAAAGGAAGAGATACACTAAGGAAAGCTAGGGATAAATGAGGTAGAATTCATTCACAGTGTTCTTCATTTTTCTTAAAGTGAAATGGTGTTGGTTGAGGGTGGGGTGGGAAAATAGAGGAAATGGGGCTGGGAAAAGAAAAGAAGGGAGCGTTAGGGATTTAAAGAGAAAGAAGAAAGACTGGAATGAACACTGTGGGGAAATGAGCCAGGGAATTAATGAAGTAGAAACTTATCAAATAGTGCCAAAGGCGAGGTCTGCAAAGAATCAGAAAGATATAGAAACAGAAAGTAAAATTTTTGCTGATGAGACAGGTTAGACTAGGTAATATTCTCAATAGTTCTATACATGATTGAATGTAATGTGACAGGACAAGACAGAAACTAGTTCAACCTCTGAGATTTAAAGGACCAAACTAAAATTAACTCTATATACTATAAACTTAAAAAAAAATTGAACCACAATCTAGAGCAGGACAGGTCCTAAAGCATAATAATTTCTGTGAGATTTTTTACTGAAGAGTAATTACTCTAGTTTTGGAGTTAACTTTTTAGTGTTTTGGACCTTTCTGTCAGAGTGGTAACATATATAGACTTCTCAGAATTATGCCTTTAAATGTATAAACTAAACTATGTGGGATTACAAAGGAAGCCAATTAGATTGAATATAGCCAAGGAAATGTATTGTTAAAAAAAAGTTCACAGATCCCAGGTTAAGAACCCCTTCTCTAGTTCAACCCCCTCGCGGAGCACTAAATCAAGGTAAAGTGACATATTCAAGGTCATGGAACCAAGGATGCCCCCTCCAGTGCGGACCTGTTTCTATTATAGTAGTTCCTTTTATGTACTTGCAGGAATGTGTAAGAGAATCCTAGAGAATGCAGTCTTCAATTTTTGGTATATCCATGATATAAAAACTGGTTTCTTTGTGTATGTATATGTACATATGTATGTGTGTGTATATATGTGTGTATGTAAATACATGCATATATTATCTCATGCCTTATAATTTACAAGATGCTTTACAAATATTATCAGGTCCTTATAACAATCCTCTGAAGCAGTTGACATTGTTACCTTCAATTAACAGATCAAGGAACTGAGGATCAGAAAGGTTAATTGATGTGTCCATTTACATGGCTCTGAAACAGGGCTTTGTGCATGCCTAGATCACCTAGGACAGAGGGACAATCTTCTAGGAAAAGACATTCTGTGTTTCCCTCCTGTGTGGGTGGAACCAGCCTCTTTCCATTGGTTCCATAGCTGGAACATGCTTTAAAACTACCAGACTAGGACCTCTATTTCATTCTCTCTCTCTCTCTCTCTCTCTCTCTCTCTCTCTCTCTCTCTCTCTCTCTCTCTCTCTCTCTCCCCCTCTCCATCCCCCTCTCTCTCTCCCTCTCCCTCTCTCTCTCCCTCTCCCTCTCCCTCTCCCTCTCCCTCTCCCTCTCCCTCTGTCTCTGCCTCTCTCTCTCTCTCTCTCTCTGTCTCCCCACCCCAACTTGCTTCCAGAAAGGGTAAAGTCCTTGTTCGTCCAAAGATGGGTACCATGAACTGAACTGGATCAGAAGGACTACCTTCCCGTCCCCCATCTTTTAAGCCCCATAGCCCCAAGAAATGGGCTTGGGGGGCAGCTAGGTGGCACAGCAAGTAGAGCACCAGTCCTGGAGTCAGAAGGACCTGAGTTCAAACCTGGTCTCAGACACTCGACACACTTACTAGCTGTGTGACCTTGGGCAAGTCACTTAACCCCAATTGCCCTGCCTTCCCCTCTCCAAAAAAAAACAAAACAAAAACCAAGAAATGGGCTTGGGATTTTGTTGTCCTCTCTTTCACTTGTTCTTTTCAGTTCTAGATGCAGGCAGTGGAACCCACACAGGACCCAGACTTGAACTATGATAATACTGGAGGAAGGATTCTATGCCAGATGTTGCTGCCAGGCCAACAAGGAAATCCTGAGAAGCCAGAGTGACTGGGACTTGAGCCCAAGAAGGGGATTTGTACTAGCAACTTAATGGGACTGTGCCATACAGAAACTGAGCTAAGCTGTGAACCTAATTAATTCCTATCCCCTCTCCAGAGAATGAACTCTGCATCAGGGGATTATGATCCTCTCTTGGGGGGGAGGGCTGTTTATGTGTTTGTTCTTGCTATACCATTGAAATATATATTCCTTTCTAAAAGCTAATTGGATTATTAAGTGGTTAAATGGAATTGGGATGCAGGGGACCCCTAGAACTGGGGAAACAGCATTGATGGGTGCTTAAGACAATGGTAGAGAGACTCCAAACTCCCTTAAAGGTAATAGAGAACTCTGGAGGATGGGTGAAATGTAACATCTCTGGCCTTCAGGAAGTGGGGGCAGAGTAGACAGTGTTACAGCTAGTAAGTGGCTGAAGCAGGATATAAACTCAGAATTTTCTGTCAGTATGTCCAACATTCTAACCACTTCACCACCTAACTGCCTGTAAGTTTATTTACTTGCACATAAACATATTACGATTTATGTGAAGAAACTGGCACATTATTAGGAAGACCCCTTAATCATAGGGTCATGGATTTATTGTTGGAAGGTACTTAGAGGTGATTGATTCCAAGCCCTTAGCTAAGGGGCTTCAGTTAAGACGATAAATGCTTTGGCCAAGATCACACAGGTAGCAAGCAAAAAGAGTGAGAATTTGAACTCTGATCCCAAATATAGCACTCTTTCTATGATCCCCTGATGCCTGTTGGCTCTGGCTAAAGATGGAGAAATATTTGGGAATGTTAGAATTACTGGCACTGATTTCAGAGAACACAAACCTCTGCCCAAGTGAGAACTTGCTTTACTATATTACTTTGCCTTTCTACGTTTAAAAAACTTGGCTTCCTCTCAAGTAATCTTCTGACAGAGTCAGAAGGCCTACATTCTACTGTAGTCCCTGAACACTTGACTTGCCTACTTTATGGTTGCAAGCAAAGATGGGTAACAGAATACAGATGCACAGATGTGTCATAGTGTCTTGCCTAGTGTCAAGAGAGAATGACCTAGTAAAGAAAGCTAAGGTCAACAACAAAAAAGCCATCTAACTTTTTGGTTGTGGAGAAGATGAAGGAAGGAAGAGAAAAGAAGGAATAGGATTACTCCTCAAGTTAAATGAGACAATGATAATGGACAATGGGGAAAAAGTATAGCTGTTTAATTCTCACTGTTTCTGTTTTCTCTGCCAAAGAGAATATTTATTGAATTAGTGTTAGAAGGACCTCAGAGATGATCTAAGCCGACTCTTTCGTAAGTGAAGAAACCAAGGTCCAGAGAGATTAACCTTGTACTAGAAAGGACAGAACAAAAATAACTAACAGATCATTGAATCCCAAGGTAAGTAGGTTTGTAGTGAGAAGGCACTTATTTGCCCTTGATGAGTTTAATTCACTAGACACAGATGTGCTACGTCTTAGAGTACTAAAGGAACTTACAGATGTGACTGCTGACAGTGGTCTTTGAAATATTGTAAAGAAAGGAAGAAGTGCCATAGGAATGGAACATGGCAAATGTTGACCCTATTTTCAAAGCAAGGAAGAGAAGACAGTCTGCGAACTATAGTTCAGTAAGCTTGACTTTTATTCCTGGCAAAATTCCCTAAAGCATTATGAAAGTATACTTGTCTTCCCCATTAGTACATAAGCTCCTCTTGAACTGTTTCGTTCTTTGTATTTGTATCCTCGGTACCTTGTATGGTGCCAGGTACATAGCAGGTGCTTAAGAATTGCTTGTTTGATGGGTTGATTAAAAACCTAGTAGTGATAGTGGATAGAACCAATGAACTTGGAGCCAGGCATGAATGAATGAATGAACTTACAAATAGACAAATAGCTCACTAGGTGCTGGGGATATAAATTTGTTGTTCAGTCATTTCAGCCATGTCTGACTTTTCACGGCTCCCTTTGGGATTTTCTTGGCAAAGGTACTGGAGTAATTTATCTCCTTCTCCAGCTCATTTGACACATGAGGAAATTAAGGCAAGGAGGGTTAAGTGACTTGCCCAGGGTCACTCAGCTAGTAAGTGTTTATAGCTGGATTTGAACTCAGGAAGATGAGTCTTCCTGACTCCAGCCCTGGCACTCTATCTACTGCACCACAGATATGAATACAGAGAATGAAAAAATCCTTACACAAAAGGAGCTTACATTCTATAAGATGGGGAGACCAGACGAGGGACTGGCATTTTGAATTGGAAGTCTTCAAGAATGATAAGCAGAGTATAGGAGAAGATGGATATTCCCTTTCTGGTAGCAATGGCAGTACTGTTTTGATTATGGCTCCAGGACTGTGAGGATGAGAGTTTGAGAAGGGGGAATACATAGTGTCAAGGAGGCTTATAAGAAGATGTCAAGGTAATAAAAAGTTAAAAAAAGAAGGGGGGCGAAAGAAAAGTAAAGCTTGACCAGGGTCACTGGCCTCATATAATGGTCTATATGTGAGCCATTCACCAGTTAGGACTCCTGGGACACCGGGGCAGGCATTCTGAAGCTGAAAGGATGGCAAGGCACTTGGCAAGAAGATGGTATGGAGTAAAGTAAGGAATGTGGTGTGGAGTAAAGGTTTGGAGCAGCTGGCCAGATAGTGAGGTCCTCAGGGGATCTAGACTCAAATCACCTCAAACACTTACTAGCTTTAGGACTTTGAGCAACTCACCTAACTCCTTCGGGGATCGATTTCCTTGTATCAAAAGAAGAGAATCTACCTTTGTACTGTTGTTTCGAGAATTGAGAGAACATATACACAGCGCATTGTGAATCTTAGAGCTCAACATTAATGTGGTTGATTGTTGTTACTTGTGTTTGTTGGCTTTTGTAGTTGTTGTTAATCTAGAAAAAGAATACGTATCATGGCTTCATGAAGTACATGTCATACCACTTACTGACCCTATGACGTTACATCACACTAACCTCATTTTCTTCTTTGACAAGGTTTCGGGACTGATAGATAGGGAAAATATTGTCATTCTAGTTTACATGGATTTTAACAAAGCATTTGACAAAATACCTAGTACTATTAGACAAGAAGGAGGGATGTGGGCCAGAAAATGGTCAGTGGTTGTCCTTTGTTCTCAGAGAGGACCAAAATGGCATCACTATGCAAGTATCCTAGACTGTGTGTGTCGACTGTGTTTGATCAGACCAATATGCGCTCTGGAGCTCTACCACAGGTCAGACACAAACAGGCCATTTGGGGTGGATTCTCTAAATTCACATATCCCACATTTCTTTTGAGAGTACAATTAAGTTGAATGATCATACTGAAAGAATAATCAGAAATGGTTCAGTCAGCTTTGAAGAAGGTCTCTCATAGAGTGTTTTAGGGAACTATACTAGTTAACATTTCTTTCCATGACTTGCATAGATGACTTTCCTATCTTATCTGAAATTGAACAAAGCCAGATGAGAAAACTAACAGGATACCAAAATATCTTGACAGGTTGGAATGTTGGTCTGAAACTAATAAGATGAAATTCAATAAGAGTGAATGTAAGGTCTTGTATTTGGGTTTTAAAAAATCAACTTCTTAAGCAGAAAATGATGGAGATAAAGCTAGACAAAAGTTTCTGAAGAAGGCGGAGGGTTTTAGGGGACTGCACAACCGACATGAGTCAATAGTTTAGTATAGAAGCCAAAAAAATCCAATGCAATCTGCATTGTGAAGCATACTACAAAATGAGGATGGAAGTATTTCTGCTGAATTCTACTCTAATCAGATCACATCTGTAGTGTAACCTGAGCCTTCAAGCCTATTGGTATGAGTCTCTCACTTCATTGGTGGAGATCAATGCCCACAACCTGCATAAAGAGTGGGGCGCTGTTGACCAGAGTGGGAGAGAAAAAAATGTGCTCTTGTCAATCCTTTTGGGTTCTGTTGGCCTTCAGCATCAGGAGAGAAGACTTGAGGAATTCCAACCTCTCTTCAGGGTCATGAAGGGAGAAGGACTCTAGGAAGATGCCAACATGAGAAGAGCTAGCACTCTCTATCACATCTCTATAGCACACTTACTATACTACAATTTTAGGGAAATTTTCCCCTTTGGATAAGATTCTGGATTTCTTTTTCTTTCTTCCTTTCTCTCTTTGTTGAGCTGAATTACCTCACTCCCAATGGCATGACTTATCGATCTGAATTGTTCGGTAAATACTTTCAAGTGCATGCTTTTTCTGAATTCTGTTTTGCTATTAACTTGGATAAAGGGGGTTCTTTACTATTTCCTATGTGTGTTCATTGTGGAATGGGTGTCTGACAGGAAAGAGGTCAAGCCTTTGATATAAATCTGGGGGTCCCACTATTCCCTGACTCATGTTCAGGAGTTTAGCTTAAACCTAAAATTTCATCCCCTGGATGACCCAAAGTTTGGGTGCAGCCCACAAAACTCCCAAGTAAGACCCAAAGCAGAGTAAAATATAATTGGGAAATATTTTTAAAAATTAATAAAAATATAAAATAGATAATATTCAAACATGGTTTTCTTTTTTTTTTAACTTTATTTATTTATTTAATATTTTTAGTTTTCAGCATTGATTTTCCCAAGAGTTTGAATTACACATTTTCTCCCCATTTCTACCCTCGCACCCGCTCCAAGATGGCATATATTCTAACTGCACCATTCCCCAGTCAGCCCCCCATTCTGTCACCCAGCTCCCTGTCATCCCCTTTACTTTCTTGTAGGGCAAGATAGATTTCTATGCCCTATTGCCTGTATATCTTATTTCCTAGTTGCATGCAAAAACTTTGTTTTTGAACAACTGCTTTTAAAACTTTGAGTTCCAAATTCTCTCCCCTCTTCCCTCCCCACCACCACTCCCTAAGAAGGCAAGCAATTCAACATAGGTCACATGTATGTCATTATGCAAAACCCTTCCTCAATACTCATGTTGTGAAAGACTAACTATATTTTGGTCCTTCCTATTCTATCCCCCTTTATTCAATTTTCTCCCTTGACCCTGTCCCTTTTCAAAAGTGTTTGCTTTTGATTACCTCCTCCCCCTATCTGCCCTCCCTTCTATTGTCCCCCCTTTTTTATCTCCTTCCTCCTTCTTTCCTGTGGGGTAAGTTACCCAATCAAGTGTGTATGTTATTCCTTCCTCAGGTCAAATCTGATGAGACAAAGATTCACTCATTCCCCCTCACCTGCCCCCTCTTCCCTTCATACAGAACTGCTTTTTCTTGCTACTTTTATGTGGGATAATTTACCCCATTCTATCTTTCCCTTTTTCCCTCTCTCAATATATTCCTCTCTCATCCCTTAATTTGATTTTATTTTTTTAGATATCATCCCTTCATATTCAGCTCACCCTGTGCCCTCTGTCTATATATATATATATATATATATATATATATATATATATATATATATATATATATATATATATATATATGTATCTTCCCTTCAGCTATCCTAATACTGAGGTCTCATGAATCATATACATCATCTTTGCATGTAGGAATGTAAACAAAACAGTTCAACTTTAGTAAGTCCCTTATGATTTCTCTTTTTTGTTTACCTTTTCATGCTTCTTTGATTCTTGTGTTTGAAAGTCAAATTTTCTATTCAGTTCTGGTCTTTTCACTGAGAAAGCTTGAAAGTCCTCTATTTTATTGAAAATCCATATTTTGCCTTGGAGCATGATACTCAGTTTTGCTGGGTAGGTGATTCTTGGTTTTAATCCTGGCTCCATTGACCTCCTGAATATCATATTCTAAGCCCTTCGATCCCTTAATGTGGAAGGTGCCAGATCTTGTATTATCCTGATTGTGTTTCCACAATACTCAAATTGTTTCTTTCTGGCTACTTGCAGTATTTTCTCCTTGATATGGGAGCTCTGGAATTTGGCAACAATATTCCTAGGAGATTTCTTTTTGGGATCTTTTTCAGGAGGTGATCATGGATTCTTTCAATTTCTATTTTACCCTCTGGCTCTAGAACATCAGGGCAGTTCTCCTTGATGATTTCTTGAAAGATGATATCTAGGCTCTTTTTTTGATCATGGCTTTCAGGTAGGCCAATAATTTTTAAATTATCTCTCCTGGACCTATTTTCCAGGTCAGTGGTTTTTCCAATGAGATATTTGACATTGTCTTCCATTTTTCTATTCCATTGGTTCTGTTTTATAATATCTTGATTTCTCATAAAGTCACTAGCTTCCACTTGCTCCAATCTAATTTTTGAGGTAGTATTTTCTTCAGTGGTCTTTTGGACCTCCTTTCCATTTGGCTAATTCTGCCTTTCAAGGCATTCTTCTCCTCATTGGCTTTTTGGAGCTCTTTTGCCATTTGAGTTAGTCTATTTTTTAAGGTGTTATTTTCTTCAGTATTTTTTGGGTCTCCTTTAGCAAGTCATTGACTTGTTCTTCATGATTTTCTTGCATCACTCTCATTTCTCTTCCCAATTTTTCCTCTACTTCTCGTACTTGCTTTTCCAAATCCTTTTTGAGCTCCTCCATGGCCTGAAACCAGTTCATGTTTTTCTTGGAGGATTTTGATGTAGGCTCTTTGACTTTGTTGACTTCTTCTGGCTGTATGTTTTGGTCTTCTTCATCGCCAAAGAAAGATTCCAAAGTCTGAGTCTGAATCTGACTCCATTTTCACTGCCTGGCCATGTTCCCAGCCAACTACTTGACCTCCGAATTTTTTATCAGGCTATGACTGCTTGTAGAGTAAAGAGTACTTTGTCCCAAGCTTGAGGGGCTGTGCTGTTGTTTTCAGAGCTATTTCTACACAGCAAGCTCTGCCACAACAGCGCTCCTCCTCCCCCCAAAACTGCCAACCTGAACTGGACTCAGATCTAAGCAGGTTCTGCACTCCCACTCTGATCTGCTGCTTAATTCCTCCCACCAGGTGGGTCTGGGGCCTGGAAGCAACTGCAGCTGTAGTTCTGTAGCTGCGCCTCCTCCGTTGCCCCTAGGGTGGTGACTGAACCGAGAACTCCTTTCACTCTCTTCTGCAGTTTTTTCCCAATAACCTTATCTGTTTCCTTTGGTGTTTGTGGGTTGATAAGTCTGGTAACTGCCACAGCTCACTGATTCAGGGCGCTGGGGTGTGTTCCGACCTGCTCCCAGTCTGGTTGGTCCGAGCGCAACCCACACTGGTCTCTGCTCCACTCTGCTCCCAGCTCCGTGCGTGATAGACCTTACCCAGTGACCATCCAGGCTGTCCTGGGCTGGAGCCCTGCTTCCCTCCACTATTCTGTGGGTTCTGCAGTTCTAGAATTTGTTCAGAGCCATTTTTAATAGGTGTTTGGAGGGTCCTGGGGCAGAGCCCTAGGCAAGTCCCTGCTTTCCAGATGCCATCTTGGCTCCTCCCCAAACATGGTTTTCTAAATTGATATGTGGCCCAAAGGGATCCTTATTATGGTTAAACATCCCCTGTTTCCATTTGAGTTTCACATCACTGCCCTACTGTTGTCGTTCAGTAGTTTCAGTCATGTCCAACTTTCCATGACCCCATTTGGGATTTTCTTGGTAAAGATACTAATGTGGTTTCCCATTTCCTTCTCCAGCTCCTTTTACAGATGAGAAAACTGAGGCAAACAAGGTTAAGGGACTTGCCCAGGGTCACACAGCTAATAAGCATCTGAGGCCAGTACATGAAGAGCGGGACATGACTGAAAAATGACTGAACAACAATATGGGGTGGGGGGCAGCTAGGTGGCACAATGGATAGAGCACCAGGCCATGGAGTCAGGAGGACCTGAGGTCAAATGTGGCCTCACTTGACACATACTAGCTGTGTGACCCTGGGCTAGTCATTTAACCCTGATTTCCTTGGCCCCCAAGAAAAACAAAAAACAAAAATAAAACATGAGGCATTTGCTCATAAATGGTTGTTAATCATTTGCAATTCCATTGAAAACTGTTTCTTTTTATCTATTGACCCCAATAAATGTTTACTAAATTGGATTGAATGATGCCTTTTCTCAAGTATTGTAGCGGTGGACATGTGAAAGAGGTATTAGAATTGTGCTCCTTGTCTCCAGAGGGCAAGAGTGCTTCCACAGAAGCAATGGGTGGAAGCTGAAAAGAGGCAAATTTAGGCTTAGGATCAGAAGAACCCAGATTTAGCATTCAAGGACACCTTAGAAATAATCTCGTGTTCTAGTCCAAACCTTTCATTTAACAAATGATGAAATCAAGAACCAGAGAGGTGACGTAATTTGCACAAGATCATATACACAGTTCTCTCTTTACATAAATTTGACTTTAGGTAAAGAATTTAAAAAAATTTAAAGACAGATTATGTAAACTTGTATTTGAATTTAGACACATTGTAATCCATATGCCTAAAAAAAAATCTGACAGGGTATTGAAGTTATGTAAAGAATTCTGAAATAAACCTGCATTCCAAAAAGACCCCACCTATGTGAACTTTACCGTGTAGTGCTCCGTCCAACTCTCCACTCTTGCCCCTCTGTTTCATATAAGAAGAGACTGATAAAGTTTGGAGTGGGTAGAGCTGGTTCAGGTGTGAAAGAATTCATTTAGACCTTCTCTGTAACCATTGGGAGCTTTATTGATGCTGTCTGTGTCTGTGCCCCACTTCCATGCGTCTGCCACCTTGCATGTTCTTCCTCTCTCATCTAGGCCTCACATATGTCAGAGTGTCTCCCTGGCTAGATTGCATCCCCAGCATTTACATGCTTCTCTGTCTGTCTCCCAATGTTATCATGGACTGAAAAAAATGACAAACTGTTATTGCTTCTACATGTTCCTTCTCCTGCTCCTGCTTCTTTGCCCCCACATGTCCTTGAACTCTGTACAGGCCCTTACATAAAAATAGCTTTACTTAGAGTTCTATAGAAGGGTCTGCTTATATGAAGGGAGAACTGTTTGTAAAACTAGTAAGTGACAGAGCTGAGATTTGTCCTCTGACTCCAAATTCAGTGATTTTTACTTTTGGACCTATCCTTGAATAGAATGGGTAGTTGCAGGAGGAGGTTGATTCCCTGCAAATTACAGGCCATTTGTCAAGGACATGGCACTGGGGATTCTTGTTCAAGTATGGATTGGACCAGATGGCCTCTGAGGATCCTTTTCTGTGATTCTGTAATTTGGTGATAAAATGAGAATGTATTAGAACAAATATAGCTTTGAAAATTGTAAAACTATACAAATGTGAGGCATTATAATGGATTTCATTGTTTTGTTTATTGTGCTTATCAAAAGTGCAGCTAACTTTCCATTTGCATCCCTAAAAGACCTCTTCAAAGTGTATTGACATTTCAGTTCATTTTGAATGGCTCTTAATGTCTTACTGAGCTGATCACCCCATTCACAAATAGGCCCTATCTATAAACAGTTGAATTTCCATAATATTGCTCTTATTATCTCTTATCACTTCCCTTTGAAATGCTAATTAGAAGATTAACCCTGTTTCCCAGCTCTTCAACTGTTCTTTATCCTTAAATCTTCAGAGAAGGAGCTTGAATGGGTTAGCACAGAAACTCATCCAGGGAGGTATTAGTGTTCAAGCTTCAGGGTGGTGAACTGAGGGCCAGATGATGTAGCCTGTGATCCCATAGCAAAGCCTTTATTGGGTCCTCCTTGCCAAAGAACTTCAGTTTAGACATATGCTGTGGACTATTCTTGGCACAAATCTTGTAGAAGAGTTCCGTGCCTCAACACTGGCAGATCAACTAAAGGTGATCTTGTCCAGCCATTTAATATTTAGCAGCAGAGGGAGGACCAAGATGGCAGGGTAACAAGAAACACAGCAAACTCCTCATTCCTCCCAAACTCCTACAAAACATATCTGGAAAATGTGCCATATTGAATCCTAATTGAGAAATCCAATGAAAGCCCCCCACAGTTTATCATTTTTTTCCAGTCCTTGATAGATTTGGGAGATAGAGAAGCACATAAATGTAAATGCTAGGGATGGAATCTAGCCAGCGAGATACCTCATAGAGCTCTTGAAACATGGTTATGGGGATCACAGGGTTCCCTGGGCAGGGCCAAACACTGAGGAAGAACCACATGATGGCCCTTTAGAATGGTTGTGGGGATCACAGGACTCCCCAGGGTTGGACCCTGAGAAAGACCCAAGTGATAATGCCTAAGGAAGGCTGTGCAGACCATAGGACTCCCTGAGGAAGACTATATGGTAGGCCCCCTTAATCTGAGGGGATCACAGGGCTTCCCAGGCAGGGATAGACCCTGAGGAAGGCCCAAGTGATGGCCCCTTAAGAAGTCTGTGCAGACCACAGGGCTCCCTGAGGAATACCCAAGTGGTAGCCCCCTTAACACCGATGTGGGGATCACAGGACTCTCCAAGGTAGGGTCAGGAAGTAAGGCCAAGACGTGCTTCCATAGCTCATTGCTTTCCTGATAGTGCAACCTTAGGAAGATCCATGTGATTTCCCCATTCTCACCCAAAGAACTCAGGACCAAAGTGAGCAGAAGAAGGCATTTATTATGCTCCTTGAGAGAGAGAGAGAGCACAGGTGCAGTGCTCACTAGAAACACTCACACTGATACAGAAGCAGGAGTGAGGGTAACCAGTTCCTCCACCCCTGTTTGAGTTAGGGTGAGTTTACATTCTTTACTTTTCTACATGCTTTTCTTAAGTTATACAGTTTACATAGGTAGGATAGTAAGGATACAGAAGCGAAAGTGAAGTTAATTAGTTCTATCTTCCTTGTCTGAGTTAGGATTAATCTACATTCTTTATTTCCCTACCTTCCCTCTTTAATATATGCAAATTATGCAGATCAGTAGGCCTGGACACTTGACCAAGACCCAATCCTTGAACTGACATGATAAGCTTGTACTGGTTCAACTGGTTTGGCCTCTCTAGCTTCCCTGACACCAGGATGGCCATTGTCTTGGTAAATAAACTTTAACTCAGCTATATGGATAGCTTCTGTGGGAGGAAAACCAGATACCATACTATCTTTTCTTACACAGATAATGTTCCAGATACAGTACAAGGAGGCTTAAATTTGAGCACAATTCAAGAACAGGTGATATCTAGTAGTTCTGCTACTCACTACCCAGTTCCAAGTCACAGATCTGGGATCTGATGGGAGGGGAGGCCTGTGCCTAGGGGTGACCTCAAGGAAGGTTCAAGGACTCTAGGCTGTGTACTAAGAGAAGATCAAGTTTAGAGGCAGAGTCTCCGTAACTCATACTCTAGGGGCAGAATGCCATCTCAGATCTAGCCTCTAGCTCTCAGTGAGATAACCAGGGTAGGGACCCCAGAACAAACTGGAAAAGAAATGAGAGCTATGGAAGAAAGAATTGGAAAGATCATTAACAGCTTGGCATAAGACAAACCTTACTCAAGCAACAAACTCCCTAATAAAAATTAGAATCAACCAAACAGAAGTTAATAACTCCATGAAGCAACCAAAAATACTGAAACGAAGTAAAAAGGCTGAAAAGAGAAAATGTAAGGCTTCTCATAGCAAAAAGCAGTCAATGCGGAAAACAGATAATGGAGAAAAAATTTTTAAAATCAATTGAGCTACCTGAAAGTCATTATGAAAGAAGAGCCTAGACATCAAATTTCAAGGAATATTTAAAAGAAAACAGCCCTGATTTTTTAGAACCAGAGGACAAAGTAGAAATAGAAAGAATTCACCAGTCACCTCCCAAAAGAAACCCAAAACAAAGACTCCCAAGAACATGATAGTCAAAATCCAGAGCTTACAGGTGTTTCAACGATTTGGCTAGCAGCTGCTTTGGGGGTGAAAAACCAAAAGGGGCCCAACAACAAGAACACTGCAAGCCCAGGTTCTTTTGATCTGCTTTACTGAGGAAAACAATGTTAAGGGGTTAACAATCTTACTTTAATCCAACATATAAATATCATTCACTCAGCTCAGGGGGAAAAGCCAGCACCCTGAGCTTCAGAGCAAATACAAACAGAACAAATAAACACAACTCAACAGATAGATTTCTGTCTGACAAAATCATAACATACGGTTACCAGAGATGCATCAACATCTGGGTTTTCTTCAAAGCTGGGGAGCTCATAACAATGGCTTGCCTAGAGTCATGCACCACTCCTGCTGTGGCTCAGAGCTCCAAAAGAGAAAGCCAACCTCTGGGTTTATATATCTTGTTCAGGGTCAAAGGAGAGTCACACATGCGACTCACCCACGTGACCTAAAATAGTCACAAAAATGCGACTTAAACCCATGTGGTCTAAAAGCCTTTGATGTCACAAACATGTCACTCAAACCCATGTAAACTAGGCTTTCCCTTGAGGCAAGAAAGTCATCAAGGACTCCTAATCTGATCAAGGAAACAAAGGCCAAACTCTTCAAGGGCACTTGGTTGAATAAGTGCTAAGGGCCCATCTTCATTCCCAGTACACTAGGTCAAAGAAAAAATGCTGCAAGAATCCAGAAGGAATTCAGATTTTGCGGAGCCATCATCAGGACCTTATATGATTTAACAGCAACCATTATAAAGGAGTGGAGAGTTTGAAATATCATATTCCAGAATGCAAAGAATATAAGCTTACAACAAACAATAACTTTCCCAGGAAAACGGAATATAATCCTATAGGAGAAAAAAAAATGAATCTTTAACAAAATAGAGGACTTCCAAGAATTCCTGATGAAAAGACCAGAGCTGTGTAGAAACTTTAAAGCACAAACACAGGTGTCAAGAGAAACAAAACAACAAACACAAATGAACAATCGGGAGGGACTCAAACAAGGATAAAATCCTAGCTCCATGAAAGATCATAGAGGGAGTTTAATTAGACAGAGGCCTGAGAGTGGTTCTGTTATATCTTGATCTTAAAAGAATGGAAAGGGAGAAGAAGAGGAATATACTAGGGGAAGAAAAGGAGAGGAAAGTTAGGGAAATTATTTCACAAAATCAGGATATTCAAGTAGAAATCTATATAAACAAGGAAATAGGGGTTAAGGGAATGGCTAGCACTTGAAGCTTATTTTCATCTGAAGTGGTCAAAGGAAGCAAGAATACACATAGGTGAGTACAATAAAACAGAGAAATAAGAGGTAAAGGGGAGAAGGGAGAAGGAAATTAGAGGGAGAGTAGATTAAGGGAGGAGTTAGCTCTAAGCAAAACAAACTCTATTGGAAACTGGGGAATGCCTCAAAAAATTGCTCCAATATGATAGAATACAATTGTGCTGTTTCAGAGAGACCTGGAAAGCTTTCTATGAATTGATGCAGAATGAACAGAACCAGAACAATTTATACAATGACAACAATATTGTAAAGACAAACAACTTTGATCAGTGTAATAATCAACCGCAATTCCAGAGGACTGATGATGAAACAGGCTACCCATCTGCTGATAGAGAGGTAAAGGACTCCGAGAGCAGGGTCTCACACACACACACACACACACACACACACACACACACACACACACATACACACACACATTTGGAACATGGCACTAAAGAGGAAATTTGTTTTGTTTGACTATACATTTTTTTTATAACTGGGATTTTTTTTTTCTTTTTCAATTGGAAGGGAGGTAGGAAGGAGTTGTAAAAGGTAGATTTTTGCTCATTGAAAAAAAAACTGAACAGGACCATAGAGATCACTAGCTCAATGTCCTTGTTTGACAGATACCTAGATAAGGAGAGGCTTATTTTATCACTTAAAATGTGACCTACTTTTAAATTGCAGAAATGACGTGTTATCGTTATCTTGTTGTTTTATTGCTTTCTTCTAAGAAAACAAGCTTTGTCCAAAGCTACTTTGGAAAAAAAAATACAAGTGGTGATTTTAGACCAATAGGCATTTTTCTTCTCTATAATCTCAGATGATTACAATGCAACAAAATATATTTATAGGTTTCAAAAAATATTTAACAGTGATGATAAATAGGGTTGTTGAAATTACTAAAGAAACCAAACCAGGGGTAGTGATTAAATAATGATGATGATGGTGATGATTTTCCCTCCCCCTGGCTGCCATACTGATATTTTTAAAGCATAAGACTGACCATGGATGATCCCCCCACTCCCTTCAGGAGTTTTCAGTGACTTCCTATTGACCTCTAAGATAAAATATAAACTCCTTCAGTTTGGTATTCACTATCAAGAGGTGATCGATCTTTTTTTAAAGCTATTATTTAGTATTTTATTTTCCCCCAGTTACATGTAAAAACAATTTTTAATGTTCATTTTTAAAACTTTGAGTTCCAAATTCTCTCCCTCCCTTCCCACCCCCACCCCCATTGAGAAAGCAAGCAATTCCATATAGGTTATACATGTGTGGTCATGCAAAACATAGTCATAATAGTCATGTTGTGAAAGAAAACATAGACAAGAAAAACTCAAGAAAAATAAAGTAAAAAAAAAAAAGAAAAGTATACTTCATTCCGTATCCAGACACCAACAGTTGTTTCTCTGAGGATGGATGGCATTTTTCAACACAAGTCCTTCAGAACTGTCTTGGATTGTTGTATTCCTGAAAATAGCTAAGTCATTCACAGCTGATCATCTTACAATATCGCTGTTCCTTTGTACACAGTAGATTTCACTTTGCATCAGCTCATGCAAGTCTTTCAAGGTTTTCTGAGAGCATCCTGCTCATCATTTCTTATAGTACCATAGCATTCCATCATAATCACATGCCACAACTTGTTCAGCCATTCCCTGAGGAGGTGATCTATCTTGCGGGATGATTAGGGGTTCCCTCCCTCACTCTATGGGGCAGCCTAATTACCCTACTTTCTGTACCTTGTTATTCTCCGTCTTGCTCCTTCCCTCACTATGCCCATGGAGTCTCCCATATCTGGAGTTCTCTCCCCTTTCTCTCTCTCTCCTACCTCTTGCAATTCTCAGCTTCCTTCAAAGTTCTGCTCAAATGTCTCCTTCTTCAAAAGGCCTCTTCTGGTACCTCTAGTGCCCTCCACTCCATCACGTAGTATTTATTTTGCAGAATATCCAGTATTTACTTAACTGTGACCATATTATATCCTCTGAATAGAATGTAAAATACTTTAAAAGCAACAATTGAATTACTTATAGATTTGTGTGCCCAGTACTTAGCACACAGTAGGCATTTAATAAATGCTTGTTGATTGGTTGGTTATATTTATAGTACTTTAAATTGTGCAAAATATGTTTATATATATGTATATATATACATACATATATATGTGTGTGTGTATATATATACATATATATGTGTATATATATATATATGTATATATATATATATATATATATATATATATATACATATATATATATATATATCTGTTGCTATAGACCTTCACACTTTTACACAAAAGAGTTTACTTTCACTCTGAGTCAATTAGGGCCCAAACAATGACCAAGTGGGGTTTGGCCTGAGACCTGTTGTTGCCCAATCAGTGAAAGCCAGAGTGATTTGGGTTTGAGGCATGGTCCTTAAGAAAGAAATCTAGCCTGTAAACCCCAAGATATTGTGGTGTTCAGCAGGGTGGGACTTTTTCACTGTTTTCTCTTTTGGAGCACTTAGGTAATCAAGTGCCTTTGATGAGTCTGGCCTTTGTTTCTTTGATTAAATTGGGAGTCTTTGTTGACCTGATTACCTCAAGGGAAAGCCTAGTTTACAAGGGTTTGAGTCACACGTTTGTGATACCCTTTGACCCTAAAGAAACTTTCAGGTTACATGGGTTTGAGTCACACGTTCTGACGTCCTTTGACCCTGAACTGGGTATATAAATTCAGAGCTTGGCGGTTTGCCTTTGGGGGCTCTCACTCACTGGAAGAGTGTTGGTATGGAGACTCTGGGTAGCCGCTGGAGCCCTCTGGCTTTGAAAACACCCAGATGTTGATGCTTCTCTGTTAACTATGTACATGATCTCTTGATAGACAAAGCCTGTCTGTTGAATTTGTTACTTGCTCTGTTTATACTTTCTGTCCTTGTAATTTGTTTGTATTTGCTCTGAAGTTCAGGGTGCTATCTTTTTCCCCCTGAACTAAGTGAATAATATATATATATATAATATATATGTATGTATGTATGTATATATGTTTGATTAAAGCGAGCTTGTTAACTGCTTAAAGTTGCTTTCCTTAGAAAAGCAGATCTAGAAGCCTTTCTGTGTGCTGGTTTTATTGGCCTTACACAGCTATAGTAGCGGCAAGCAACATTGTTGTTAAGATATCTTGTGACATTTCTGAAGGGGGTGGGGGGAGAGAGAGAGAGAGAGAGAGAGAGAGAGAGAGGAACTGTATGGCCTGACTGGCCAATTACAGTCGGGTCCCCAATGGAGCAGCTCCTACTACTCACAGGGTCGTTGTTTGTCCTTTGTTCTTGAAGAAGACCATGATATCAGGGAAGTGGTGCTGTGACATGCAAGTGGACTTAAGTAAAGGAGAGCTATGCAGAATCACCAGCCTCACTTTCTTCTCTGGAGCCATCTGGGCCCAGTGGCCAGATACTCATCAGGACTATTGATTGACTCAGAGTGAATGCAAATAGGAATTATTTCTGTTTTGGTCAGAAACCCTGAGGGTCTTCCCTTCCCAGTTTGATTTTTTTGAGTGGGAGGGGACTAGGTTAAAGAGGTCATTATTTTCCTCATTTTTTAACCTAACCTTAATTACTGAATGGGCATTGCCTAAGTCAAACTGAGACCTACTGAAAACCTTAGCTTTCAAAGGCCAAGGTCTTCCACTGTATCTAGAGTCATCTCCAGTTGTCCTGACTTATATCTTGCCACTGGACCCAGTTGGCCCTGGAGGAGAAAGTGAGGCTGGTTACTTTGCATAGCCCTTCATCACTTAAATCCAATTCACTTGCATGTCATGGCATCACCTCCCTGACGTCATGGTTCTCTTCAAGAACGAAGGATAAACAACAACAACCCAAAAGAGTAGAGAAGGGGCAGCTAGGTGGTGCTGTGAGTAGAGCGCTGACCCTGGAGTCAGGAGGACCTGAGTTCAAATCCAGATTTACTTGACATACTCACTAGCTGTGTGACCTTAGGCAAGTCACTTAACCCCAATTGCCCTGCATTCCCCCCTCCAAAAAAAAAAGCCCCAACAACAAAGGAGTAGAGAATATTTCTATCGTCTGTTCTCAACATTAAGAATTTGTTATTGCGATTGTTGCCTATTATGATCATTATGTCATTGCTTTTATAATCATTTGATTATTGTTATAGTTTTTATATTATTGTAGGCTCTATGAAAATTGTTCTGGGTTCTGTTTATTTCACTGCATCAATTCATACAAATCTCTGAATTCTTCCTCTGTGCCATTGTATTCCATTACATTTATGTGCCACAGTTTGTTCAGTTCTTCCCAAACCAATGAACATACTCTTTTTTAAAACAGTAATTAATACTACGTGTGTCTTTGGTTTTTAAATCAGCCATTGCCAGATATACCTCCCCACCCCACCCCACCATGAGTTTTCCTTTATAACTATAAAACATCAATAAAGCAAAGCCAACAACATGTTAGAATAACCACATCTGACTATGAATGAAACTTTCTGCACACGTAGTACCCTGCCTCGCCAAGGAAAAATAGAAATTATACTTCTTTACCTCTTCTCTGGGCCAGAAATTGGTCATTTTAACTGCGCAGCATTCAGCTTTGCAAATGTTCTTTTCACTTCATCATTGTAGCCGATGTTTATATTGTTTTCCTGGTTCTGTATTCTTCATTTAGTAACAGTTCATAGACGTTTACCCATGTTTCCCTGAATTCTTCTAATTTCTTTCAGCACAATAATATTTGATGAGATCCACATACTACGTTTGCCCTGATTGATGGGCATCCACTTTGTTTCCATTTTTTTGCTACTACAAGAAGTGGGCACACTTTCAACCAATATTTGTTGAATGAGTAAATGAAGACGCTGCTTTCTTGATTTCGCTATTCTAAGATATATTGACCTCTGCCTGCATCCTGGTTTTATTATCCTAATGTGTCTTGACTCTCTGCTTGAGAGTGGGCAACTATACTAATGAGGAAGAAAACAATTGAGGTGGCCATATAGCTCAGTGGACAGAGCACTGGGACCAGAGTCAGGAACACCTGAGTTCAAATCCAGCCTCAGACACTTGCTAGCTATGTGATCCTGGGGAAGTTGCTTAACCCTGTTTGTCCCACTTTCCTCATCTGTAAAATGATCTGGAGAAGGAAATGGCAAACCACTCCAGCATCTTTGCCAAGAAAACCCCAATGAGGTCACAGAGAGTTGGACACGACTGAACAACCACACAGTGGAAAGAGCACAGACTTTGGAATTAGGAAGAGCTGAGTTCAAATCTAGCCTCAGACACTTACTACCTGTGTAACCGTGGGCAAGTCATTTAACCTCTGTCTGCCTCAGTTTCCCCATCTGTAAAATGGGGATCTTAATAGCACTCACCTCACAGAGTTGTTGTAAGGATCAAATTAAATAGTTGTAAAGTGCTTAGAACAGTGCCTAGTGCATAGTAGGTGCTTCTTCAGTCACTTTTCCTATTCTTCATGACCCCATTTGGGGTTTTCTTGACAGAGTGGTTTGGTATGTCCTTCTCCAGCTCATTTTACAGATAGGGAAACTGAGACAAATAGGTGTAAGTGACCGAGGCTGGGATTTGAACCGGAGTCTTCCTGACTCCAGGCCTGGTGCTCTATCCACTGCGGCGCCACCTAGCTTAATAAATGCTCATTCCCTCCCTTCCTACCCTCTGCCTCACAAATCACTCTGTTCTCTCATAAACATCGTTTATGAACATCATTAACAATCTTGGCCCATTAACCATTTTACCCCATAGCTACTATGGTTTTTCTTCCTGTCGTCAAAGCCGTCACCAACTCTTCTGCCCCTTTTGCATTCTCACTATGGAGCATCAATATGGGCATCCCTAGGAACATTCACTCCTGCTAAAAAGCTCCTGTGTTTTAGAATCTCTGTGTGCAGAGACAGAGACAGAGGCTCAGTGTTGGATCAAGCTCTTCTTCTGGATCAGTCACGTAAGAGGCCCAACAATTGCACGGGAATGGAGTTAATCATCTAAAAATCTGATATTCCTCTGACAACAGTCTTTTTGCAAGTGGAGAGAGAATGTGTGTGTGTGTGTGTGTGTTTTAATAAAGCTCACCTTTAATCAAAAAGAAAAACTCAGCAAAAAGACTGAAAGAGAAGGCATGTCATTTTGAAATGAGTAGGCCAGTTATTTCAAAGGAAATTATTAGCATATTTCAAGAGCAACATTATTAGGAATGGTTGGAGAATAAAAATGTCTGAGTATCAAATGCTGCATGTTAAACAAAGAAGGAGATCAATCATTTCTGAGTACAATCTGGGATGAAACGCAGAGATGCAATCAGCAAGAGTTTTCCCTCTTTTTTTTTTTTTTAAAGATTCAACCGACCTGCTTGCAAAGGAACAGGTGCTACTTGCTTGCACTGAACAGAGGAGATCAGGCGCATAAACTGCCAGCTCTCAGTTAACTGGGGCAATCGCTCTCAGACATCATCTGGTCTAACCCCCTCATTTTGCAGATGAAGAGACTGAGGTTAAAGCAGTCATGTATAAGGGAGGTGGGGTGGGGCTTGATCAGGAAATCCCACAATCAGTTGGAGCCTCTTTCTCTCCCTGGACATTGTGGATGTATGCACACCTACAGAACACAGACAAATTGCCTTTTGAGCAATCCCAAGATTGGGAAGTTCCCAAACTCTAGTATAAGTGCTAATGATAATAAATTCAATTTAGGCATGGAATACAACTGCCCAGAAAGCATTCACCTCAAAGGAAATGCAGGGAATGCAGAGGATGCAAAGGACTCAGGACAGGACACAGAAGCAATTAGAAATGAATAAATGAAAAATAATATATTATGTGTTTAATATGTATAAAGCAGGCAGGTAGTTGGCACAGTAGATAAGAGTGCCAGGCCTGGAGTCAGGAAGGACTAAGTTGAAATCTGGCTTCAGACACTTACTAGCTGGGTGACCCTGGGCAAGTCACTTAACCCTGTTTGCCTCACTTTCCTTATCTCTAAAATGAGCTGGAGAAGGAAATGGCAAACCACTCCAGTATCTTTGCCAAGAAAATCCCCAAAAGGCATCATAAAGAGTAGGGCACAACTGAAAACAATTGAACAACAAGAAGCACTATGCTAAGTGCTGTGGATAGAAATAGAAAAGCAGAGACTGTCCCTGCTCCCAAGGAGTCTACATTCTAATAGGGGGAACAACACATACAAGCGGTTTGAGTTGTGCCAGATGGAAAGACAACATGGTCCATTAGGTACATCAGCAAATCAGATAGTAATGCAGCATCTTTATTGTTGTTTTCACTGATAAAAGGATGTCTGTTTTAATTTTAAACCATTTGAGAGAGCCAAGGACTTTGATCTCTTTTTCTTTTTTTATTAGCTGGGGAGGAGGCAGAGGCGACAGCACCTGCAGAAGCAGTTGGCAGGGAGCACTTCCACAAGGCTGCTTCCCCAGTTAATGTCTTTGGAGGCTGGACAGGAAACAGGACCAGAGTTATCAGAGGTACTACTACTCTTTAGGGTTTTCCTGCTGATCCACACACAGCAACTGGTCAGAGGTTGATGTCGGTGGTAGCAAAGAGGGTTTTCAAGAGTTTGACTGGCTGATGCCGCCCAGGAAATCTTTCTATGCCTAAATAGCTAGATTCTGAGATCATGGTGCCTAGTTCAGTAAAACAGGCTTTCTGTCAAGGCTTGGACTGGCTACCTTGCAGAGGGGCCCAAGTTGAGAGTTATAGTTATTCCCAGCTCCAGAAGAGAGGAATCCTCTGCTGGATCCTATATTAGCTTCCTCTCTTCCAGAGCTGGAAAGAAATACAGTTTTCAGGGTCTTTAACAATTTAAGCCTCTCCTCAAGGCAGTTAATCTAAGCTTTTCTAGGACGATTGCTACTTTAGAATTTCCCTTTTCTACACAGGAGATTTGGGTTCAGGAGAATTATCTATGAGCAAGGTGAGTGAGCACATACATAGCTACTATTGCCATGTGCTTTGATAGAGGAAATCTGTCACCTTCCCCCAGCTACAGCCATCTTTTGGAGTGGGAAAGCCCATTCTTAGGTTTCCAGTTATCATGGTTGAGCACATGTAACTTCCATGTGTTTCTGCCCCAAGGTAGACATTACCAGTTTTTAGATGAGACTGTCCTGGCACAGGCTTCCCTTCCTCTAGGATCAGATTCATTTTGTTGCATGCTGATCTGTCTTCTCTGCATGAGAGGCAAAGGCAGAGTTGTCTGTCAATTGGAAAGATTGATAGTTTTTCTGAAAAAAAGTTTGTAATAGCGCACCGTAATATTCCAACCATCTCATATTCTTCCACAATCATTGATAATCAATAAGGACTGATCTATTTCCTCTAAATAAGATTTGTTGTTGCTTGGTCATTTCAGTCTTGTCTGACTTTTTGTGGCCCCATTTAGCGTTTTCTTTGCAAGAGTAATAGGCCATTTCCTTTTCTAGCTCATTTTACAGATGAGGAACTGAGGCAAACAAGGTTAAGTGACTTGCCCAGGGTCACACAGCTATTGTCTGAGGCTGGATTTAAAGTTATGAACATGAGCTTTCCTGATTCCAAGATCTATCCATGGTACCTCCTAGCTGCCCCTAAACAAGGTATCAATGCACATGTCCATTCTCTATAAGGGGAAGGGTATGCTTAAATTGCCTGATGAACCATTGACCTTACAGAAGTAAGTGAATAAGTACAGGGTCAGTCATATAGACTGTAAGTAACAGAGCTGAGATTCAAACCCAGATCTATTAACTATAAATGCAGATTTCTTGCTTATAAATAATCCCCAATCCTTAGTGTCATCAATTTCCTCCTCTCTGTTCCATCTCTCCCCACCCCAATTGAAAAAAAATAAAATGGAGAACTCACAAATATCAAAATTAGCTGATCTAAGTTTCATGATCTCTACCTTTTTTTCTCTTCTGTCCACCTTATAAGTTTTGGCAGTGAGATACCCAATATCATAGTTAGCAAGGAGAAGAAAAAGAGACCCGGTCCCTGAATCAGAAGGCCCTGGTTATTTGGGCTATCTTTTTCATTTGAAGACAACTACTAGAATTGTTTAGGAGGTGTGTAAAAAGCCATTACTAAAAAATTCAGCTCTGTTTTAACACCCTGGAAAAACCACTGCCAAAGGTTTACCCACAGAACTCAGAGCAAGGTACAAGACTAAGCATTTTAGGGCACTTCTTTACAATGTTTTTCAAAAGCAGAACAGCCCAGAGAAAAAGATTTCCATACACTGACCAATATACACAAGACTGGCTCAACTGAGGGGAGCTTAGTAAAAAGGGATGGGTATAAACAGGGCTTCCTCATACCACTGGAGTTATGGGAAGACTGGTTTTCATGGGTCTTCCTTTTCTCTTAGAGCTAAGAACACAAATACATTTGCATCAGCTGTATATATGGTGCATGTATCCTATAACCATGATTCCATTTTTCTCCTAGAACAGGGATAGTCACCTTTTTGTGTGTGTCATGCACTGCTTTGGCAGTCTGGTGAGGCTTATGGACACCTCAGAATAATATTTTTAAATAAATGAAGGAAATGCTTGATTTTGGTTAGAGATTAGTGAGAAAAAGATGTATTTTTTTTCTCATGCAAGTTCAGAGATTTCATGAAATCTATTCATGAACCCCTTGGAGAGCTGTGGACCCACTACTTGACCTAAAATGTTTTCATTTTTCTCAAGAGATGTCAAGAAATCCCTGAACACAGTAGCAAGTGCTTAATAAATTGCTTCTTGGTTGATTGATGAGAGATAGATTGATTGAAAAACAATCTCAAAGGAAATCAATTTTAATTCACTTACAGACACACCATGTATCAGTAGGGGGAAGCTAGAAGGGACCTTAGAGGTCATTTAATCCATCTAAAGCCTTTTTTTATAGATAGAGAAACTGAGATTCAGAGAAGTGACATACCTTCCCTCAAACCAATGGCTGGTAGAAAAGAGAGAGAGAGAGGGAGGGAGGGAAAGAGGGAAAGAAAGAGGGGGGGAAGGAGGGAGAGAGAGAGAGAGAGACAGAAAGAGAGGGAAGGAGAGATGGAGACAGATAAAAAGAGAGAGGGAAAGAGAGGAAAAGAGACAGAGAGAGACAGAGAGAGACACACACATACAGATAAAAACACAGAGAGGGAGAGAGAGGAAAAGAGACAGAAACAGAGAGAGGGGGGGGGAGAGAGAGAGAGAGAGAGAGAGAGAGAGAGAGAGAGAGAGAGAGAGATAAAAAGACAGAGGGAGAGAGAGGAAAAGAGACAAACAGACAGACAGAGAGAGAGAGAGAGAGAGAGAGAGAGAGAGAGAGAGAGAGAGAGAGAGAGAGAGAGAGGGAAGAGAAAGAGAAAGAGAGAGAGAGAGAAAGCTAGAGATGAAGTGCTATAGCAGAATCAAACTAACATTTGTTTTGTAACTCCAAAATGGTTAGGAATCGCTGTCGAACAGAATGCTCCCTGGGAGTAAGCTTTAGAGGAACACAGATAAATTCTTTGTCTCCTATTGTAGTGTCAGAGAAGATAAAGTCAAGTTCCACTTGGATTTCTCTTCTTAAACCCAGCAGCCACCAGATTATCCTGTCTACTCCATCATTTCTTAAAGATGAAGCTGAACCTTCTCAGCATATGTCAGTGGGTATGAAGCAACCACCTACCTCTGAGTGTTTTCAAGGAACCGGGCCAATCCTTGTTGCTGAGTCCCCTGTTTATAGGTTAGGGCTATAGCCCAAGAAAAACACGGCTCTTATCTTTCCTGATTCAAAAGTAACATGTCACCATGAATTTAAGAAAATGAAATCACAGCCCACAGTAAAGTGGATTGAATGGTCACCACAGTGTTTGTAAAACGCTATCCCTCCTTCCAGGCTTCTTAAGCACAAACTTCAATAATTTAATGTTTCTTCATGCCATGACACTAGATTTTCTGAAACAGAAAAGTCACAAGGGTAAAGCTTGAATCTTTCTCATTTTCACAGTAGCAGATAAATGCCTCTTACTCCAGTTTTTCAAAAAAGGCATTGAAGGAGAAAGTTTCTTCCCATCTTAACCAGGTCTGGTGTCCATTATGGGATGTTAAAACACCTCTACAACAACCAGGACAAAAACATCCAATTCAGCTAAAGGTTTTTTTTGTTGTTGTTGTTTTTAGTTAGAACAAAAACAAATTCAAGACCTGCTATCTTAAGATAATATGATTCCAGAAACTTATTTAAAAAGAACAGTCAGCCTTAGATTTTTTTGTTTTTTAAAAGTTCCTAAAATTGACAGCATGGTGTAGTGGGAAGAGCCCCAGGCTTGCATTCATATTCAGAAGCCCTGGATTTGAGTTCTACATCCACTATTTACTAGTCATAGGACCTTGGGCAAGTCTCTTAAAAACTGCACTTAAGCCACAGTTTCTCCATCTGTAAAATGGGAATGATAATACTTTAATTATCTAGGTCACAGGGTTCTTTACAGCACTGAGCAAGATAATGGTTATAAAATGTTTTGCAAACCTTGGGGAACTATATAAATAGAAGCTATCATTAATATTCTATGTCTATGACTTTAAGCTGGGAGGGTCCATTGGAGCATAGCCTTTTCTTAGCCCAGTCTATGAAATATCCTAGCTAAGATTCTATGTTCAATGTCCTAAGCCAAGTTTACGATTTCGTTTTTAATAAATGCTTGTTGTTTCGCCTTGCCTTAATCAACTTGTATTTCTACTTATTTTCAATCAGAAGCAGTTATAATCTCTCTGGGAAATACAATTTTTTAGCAGAGGGACCCGCATGTGCTAGGAATTATAATGTTGCTACTTGGGTTTTCTGGACCAGCCATGACCATTCATGAGCTGTTAGTGTCTGATTGGAATTCTACAGCGCCTGTTGCCCATAGGAATTAATTAATCTTACAAGAAAAAAAATTCCAAACAACTCCCAGAAAAGGAAGATGGTAGTTAATAATAATAATAACATACACTTATGCAGTAATTGTTTACAAACACAACAACGCTATGAGTAAGTCGCTAGCATTATATAATTACTTTACAAAGATTATCACATTTTATCCTCCCAGCAACCCCAAGCGGTGGGTGCTATGATGATGATGATGATGATGATGTGGTTGTGACCAACTCTTTGTGACCCCATTTGGGGTTTTCTTGGAAAAGATGCTGCTATTTCCTTCTTGAGCTCCTTGTACAGATGAAGAAACTGAGGCAAACAGGGTTAAGTGACTTGCTCAGGGGCACACAGCTGGTAAGTGTCCGAGGCCAGATTTGAACTCAGGAAGATGATTCTTTCTGAGTCTAGCTCTATCTACTATGCCATGAAGCTATCTGCAATTACTACACCTATTTTACAGACGAGGCATCTGAGGCAGACAGAAGTTAGATGACTTGTCTAGATTAACACAGCTAGTGAGCATCTGAGAATGGATTTAAATTCAGGTCTTCCTGACTGCAGGTCTGGTGTGCTACCTAGCTGCCAGGAATCCACGATATTTATCTTCCCATGAGTGGATCTTAGGTCAAAGCTGGGATCTATTTACCGCCAAAAAAAATTAATTAGAGGAATATGAGTTTCCTAACAAAAAGTACACGTGCTATCTCTGCTGAGGTCACTCCCTCCCGTTCTGGAAATCCCAAACTCTGGAAAATATAGTGGCACAAGCATCATTAGCACATTCCCAAACCAGGTGATGATGAAGCATCAGTCATGGTCCTGACTGAGGTGACCCAGTGGGTGAGTGCAAGTGCAGGCTTTTATATAATCAGAAGTATAACTACAACAGAGAAATTTAGGGAAACACATATTCCTCCTAATAAATTTTAGAGGTGCTTAGTTCCTAGTTCCCTGTAGACAAATGAGAGAGATTCTGCGTAGCTAGGTGACACAGTGCTGGACCTGCGGTCAGGAAGATCTGAGTTCAAAATTGACCTCAGATGCTTACTAACTGTATAACTATGCACCAGTTACTGAACCTCCATCTGCCTCAGTTTCCTTATCTGTGAAATGAGGATAATAATAGTACCTACCTCCCAGAGTTGCTGTGAGGACAAAATGAGATATTTATAAAAACACTTTACAAACCTTAAAGCACTATATAATTGATAACGATTACTATTATTAAAGTTCTGTTTCACATACAAGGTAGAATGAAGTTAGCAATGCTGGCTTTATTCCCTGGATCAATTTATTATTACAAACCAAGAAAATTTCCTCTCCTGATGGGATATAGTACTTCCTCTTCCTGGCGCAGGAGGTACTATATCCATCAGAGAGAACCATGGTGAATTCTCAGCTGCATCCCCCCGTCCCTGAGCCTGTCCTGACAGTGGGGCCAGATGGCTCAGCACATCCCCCTCTTTCACTGTACATTGTTCACAACCTTGTTATCTCTCACCTAGACCGTTACAATAAACTCCTGACAGATTTTCCAGATTCTAGGCTCTTCCCTGCCATCCATCCTATACATGTTCCCATGTTTAAAACCTTGGTGATATCTTTGAATCTTTCCACCTCCAGGTAATCTTCAAGTCCTGCCAACTCTTGTCCCACACCAATTCTCATATACGTCTGGCCTATTTCCCTCCAATACCACTGACACCACCTCAGTACAGCGCCTCATTACCACTCCTATGGACCATTTCCGTAGACAGTTTTCATATCTCTACTCCTTATTACTTTCAAACCATCATTCGTATTGCTGCCAGATTAATCTTTTTAAGTATAGACCTATTCATAGAACTTCTTTATTTAAAATCCTTTAATGGCTCCCTATTACCTACTAAATTAAGGCCTTGAATTTCCCCATGAATTAACCTGACATTCTGCTGCATCCTCAATCTGCCACTAGCCTTGACAGACTCATCTCATGCTGCTCCTCTCTGTGCCTGCTACACTCAACCAAACTGCACTACTCAATATTCCCATCCGTGTGTTATGCTTTCCTGCCTGGGAGCATTTTTTCATTCTATTTCTTATTTCTGGAATGGCCTCTCCTTCCCTCACTCTACCTGGGGAAATTCTGCCTGTTCTTTAAAACCCAAATCACAGGCTACCTCTTCCATGTAGCATTCACTGGTCTTGCCCATTCCACAGTCAGTAATAACTTCCCTATTCAAACAACTTTACTTATGCATTTATATATCCAATTATAGTTATCGTCTATATGTCTTATCCCCCTACTAGATTGTATGCTTCATGAGGAAAAGCATGATGTTTATTTAATTATATTCTTTTTCATCTCACATTTACAATCAGTTGACGTATCTCCCCATTCTTTTCTCCATCACATTTCTCTCATCTGGCCTCTTTATCACATAAACACCTTGTATTTTTCTCTTTGTATTTGTAAGAGGAAGCTTGTGTGTGTAATGGGGACTGGAAGATAAGTGGAATGTCACCTCAATTGCATTTAGATTGAACCTTTACTAGTGGCTTATACAGAGCACATATAGATATTTCCTGCCTGGTTTCAGTCCAAGTGACCATACAAGTTTCTGGCAGGCCTCATACTATATGATGACCCAAACAAACAAACCCCAGACCTCCTAGTTGGCTATAAAACCAGAAGAAACAATGATTCAAGAGTGGCTGAGTCAGAGCTACAAAAGTTTTCATCTATAATACAATGACTGACCATGATTCTGGAGGATTCACATTCTCCTGATAGAGAAGCGATGTACTCAGAGTGTAAACTAAGACGTAGAGCTAGAGATGGATACAGAGATGAAGATTTTGAAGGCATACTTCTAAAATAAAAGTGATCTTCTAATAGAATAGGATGTTTTAGAAGTTTTGTCTTCGAAATCTATATCTGTATCTTCATCTCCCTCTATCTGTATTTATTTAGTCACAGATGTGGCTAATGTTGGAATTTGTTTTACTCTATACATAATTGTTACAAATACTTATGCTTTTAAAAACATTTTTTGAATGGGGAGATGAGAGAAAAGAAGGCAAATTTTTGTTACTTAAAAATATTATTTAATTTTAAATAAAGGTTAAAAAAAGGAAAAAAGTACAAAAGGTATTATCTACCCATTTCTCAGTCTTTTCCTTGGAAGCTTGGAGTGAGAAGGACTGCTTTGAGTTGCTGCATAGAAGAGAGATAGCTGGTTGTATTTCCCCCACCTAGTTACATGTCTCGGAGCGTATCGTAGCTTCGTTTCTTTTATGTTTGTTCTTTCCTGATCTCGGGTGAATGTGTATTCTGAGAAGGGAGAGCATAGATGTCATGGTGAGTATGGGAGATCCTGAGATCCCACCAATGATCAGAAGTAGCCACAGAGTTCACAGGAGATGGTAGCGGTAGCAAGAGGCATTGGGAAATGATTACCTGCAAATACGAGATGGGCATGCACAAGGAGCAACCTTGTTGGCATTGCAAGTTTTAGAGAGATTGCAAGATGCCAGCTGTGTGGCTTGGCCCAACACCAGCCACACCCATCAAGGAGTCAGAGCAGTAGCTGGGTGTCAGCTGGTATCTTCCCCTTCTCTAGCACCTGAGCAGAAGTGGGGGAGAAAGTACCATCAGGAGTAAAGTGGCCTAGCTAGATCCATTCCAACACATCCAGCTGAGAGTTACACCTAATACTAATAACATATCATAAAGATTCTACAAAGGGAGAAAAGGATTTCAGACACCAGGAATCCGGGGGTACTCTTTTGTCACGTGTTCTTAAATGCAGACCTTATTATCATTGTACTTTAAGTTTGAGCCCACTCTCCATGGGGACTTTGGGTGTTTAAGGAAGTAGTGCTTCCCTAGTTTAGTGAGAATGTTTTGTGCCAACTGTTTTGCTATGCCTTTTCAGTAAATCTTCTTTCTAAAAGTTAATGGAGTCTGACTAATTGTTAATGGGGAGCACACTGATGGGGGCTCAAGAACCACAATATTAGAAGCCATTGACTACTGTAGTAGTCAGCTACTCTCTGAGGACACATCCCATCTAAGTGACCCCAGAAGGAGTGCTTCATATTTATTCTTTGTGTGTGTGTGTGTCTATGTGTGTGTATAAGTATGCGGGTATGCATATAGATGTGTGTATGAACATATGTATGTGTTTGTTTTCTGCCTATTAGGATGTAAACTCCTTGAGAACAGGACTTATTTCATTCTTTGTATTTGAATCTCCAATGCCTTTCACAGTGTTTGACACGTGGCAGTCAATTAATAGATGCTTACTGATTCATTGATTGATTCTTTTTTCTACCACTGACATGTTCTTTTCAATCAGGTCATCCTTCCTTTCCATGCGTACAGTTAAAGATATTTAAAATTGAATGAGAGACCCTGATATATGACATTACAGACTTGTTATGATGCAAGATTAAAACAAATAAATAAGCACATATTCTATATATGAGTACCAGTTACTTTATAAGAATTCTTTTTGTTTGTTTGTTTTTTGGAGGGGGGAAGGTACAACAATTGGGGTTAAGTGACTTGCCCAAGGTCACACAGCTAGTAAGTATGTCAAGTGTCTGAGGTCGGATTTGAACTCAGGTCCTCCTGACTCTGGGTCTGGTGCTCCACTCACTGTGCCACCTAGCTGCCCACTTTATAAGAATTCTTAACCTGAGGTTTATAAACTTTTTTTTTTTAATTTATAACTGTATCAATATAATTGGTTCGCTTTCTAGTCTCTTATATTTTTATTTTCCATGTATTTAAAAGCACTGTTCTGAGAAGGGGTCCTAAGGCTTCACTAGATTGCCAAAGGGGTTAATATTAGGAATAGATTAAGAACTCCTGCCTTAGAAGTGTACTTGCCAATCAGGCATTTTGGTGCTACATAGGAGGGCACTGGGAGTGGCTAAAGATTTGGTGTAGTAGAAAGATCCCTAAACAAGGTGGGAGTCAGAAGTCCTGGGATTCTTGTCCTGGGTTTGCAGCTAACTCAGTGATTGGGACCAAATCTCTTCATCTCTCTGAGCCTTCGATTCCTCATTTATCAACTAAGAAGGTTGAGTTAGATAACCTCAACAGTTCTATGAGGTGGCTCTATTAATTTTACAAATAGAGTAATCAAATCTCTTCTGACAGTCAGTAAGGCAGTCAAAACATCTCTTTCCTGTCTGCCTCCAATCCTGGATGGTCATTAAAGCTAACGGGGGCTATAGTAGAGCAATGGGACATGAAGTCTTTGGACAAGTTTATGAAAAGCAGATTCTTTAGAAAGGCAGGCAGAGATACAGTTGTATGAAGGGACTGGCAAATGAAGGATTTGTGAACACATGGGTTAAATTCAGCATTTGTTTAAATTGCATTTGAAAGAGAAGCCATCATAAGAGAGACAAGTATAAGTGAAATAGCTTTGGGGACAATCTGGCTTAAGATACAATTAAGCTATACCTAAGGCCTGTTAAAATGGTCTGGTATGAAAAATGGAAAACGTGCATGATTGGACTATTAGTCTGGTGGAAAGAGCTGTGAACTTTCAATGGGATTCCCCCTTGTGCCCGGCACTTGTACTATGCTCTGGGGATACAAATAAGAAAAAGAGATAGTCCCTGCCCTCAAGGAGCTTGTTGTGTTTGTCCTTTGTTCTCCAAGAGGACCAGGACATCAGGGAGATGATGACGTGATTTGCAGCTGACTTTTATTTGAGTGAGGGAGGGCTGTGCAAGGTCCCCAGCTTCACTTTCTCCTCCAGAACCATCTGATCCAGTGGCCTGATATTCACCAGGAAGACTGGAGATGGCCTCAAGGAGCTTACAATCTAACAGGAGAAGATAATAAGGGAGGAGGGGGTAACCAGCACCCACCATGTTGCTGTGTAGAGAGGAAACTAAGCAGAGCAGTTGATGGAAAATTGAGTTGTAAGGAAGCTAGGTGGAATCGTAGTGCACAGAGTGCTGGGTCTGGAGTCAGGAAGACTCAATCTTCCTGAGTTCAAATGTGGCCTCAGACACTTATTAGCTGTGTGACCCTGGGCAAGTCACTTAACCCCATTTACTTCAGTTCCCTGTCTGTAAAAATGAGCTGGAAAAGGAAATGGCAAACTGCTCCAGTGTCTTTGACAAGAAAACCCCAAATGGGGTCTTGAAGAGTTGGACACGACTGAAATAAGTGAACAACAACATAGGGAAATTATGAGACTTCTATAAAGGAAGGCTTTGGGAGGACTTCAGCGCTCAACCCTCCAGACCTCTAATCAGAGGAAAGAGGTAAGTGAGGGTGAGTGGAGGAGGTGTAGAGTGTACAAACCTGAGTCATTCTTCGTGGTTGTGAGATTTCAGCTGATCTGCTTATTCGGGAGGGGGAGGGGGAGGGGTGAGGGGAAGGGGAAAGCATGCTGTTCCCTGGAATGGAAGCCAAGTTTATGGGTAATGGGCCTACTGTGTCCTCCAGGTGAGTCCAGGCTTTAATAATACCAGCTGTATGACCTTGGACAAATCACTTAATTGCTCTGATCCTCAGTTTCATGACCAGTAGAATGGGGGAGGGGGGTAACAGTGTCTGTATTGCCTATTTCCTGGGTTATTGTGAAGATCAAATGAGATAATGTATCAAAAAGGGTCTTGTAACCTTCAAGAGTGGTATCAGGGGGTGTAGTGGATAGGGCCCCCATCATATACTTGTTGATTTTTCCTATTTAAATATTTCCTTTGGTTCCTGGACTTGGTTTCAGGAACACCTGAGTTCAAATTCTACCCCTGATACCAGCTATGGGACCCTGGGCAAATCAAGCAAATGCTTAACCCCCTTTAGTCTCAGTATCCTTACCTGTAAAATGGGGATAACATCTACCTCACACAGTTGTTGAGGACCAAATGAAATCACAATCTGTGCAAAGTGCTCTGTGAATCTTAAAGCACTCTTTAAACGCTAGTTATCATCACCATCAACATTGTCATCTCATCAAGGCTAGCCCTACGAAAAATTGTGAAGTAAAATTTTTGTTCATTTGTCTGTTTCAGCTTTCCCTCATTTTCCTTTTCTACCTCCTCCTTTTCTCCTTCAGTAGTTCCCTTTCTTTATCAGGTATTCAGGGCATAGTTGTGTGGGAAGAACACTGAATTTGAAGCATGCTTCTTCTTTGTTTTTTTGAGGGGGGAAGGCAGGGCAACTGGAGTTAAGTGACTTGCCCAAGGTCACAAAGCTCTACTAAGAATGTCAAGTGTCTGAGGCCGCATTTGAACTCGGGGTCCTTCTGACTCCAGGGCTAGTGCTCTACTCACTGAGCCACTGACATCTGAAAATCCTTCCAGTAGAATGGAATAAAGTTTACCTGGGTCTGTCTGTCTCTGTCTCTGTTGTTCTGTCTCTGTTTTTCTGTCTCTATGTTTTCTCTGTTTCTTTTTGTCTCTGTCTTTCTGTCTCTGTTTCTCTCCGACTTCTATTCTGTGTTTCTCTCTGTCTCTATTTCTGTTTGTCTCTGTCTTTCTCTCTATCTGTCTGCATCTCTCTGTTTATCCCTCAGGGGCACTGCATGCCCCTGAAGCATGCTTCTTTTGCCTACCACCATGTGACTTTGGGAAAAGCACTCAACATTTTTGCCTCAGTTTTCTCATTTGTAGAGTGAGGATTTTGGACTAGGGGCGTCTTTGAGCTCTAAATCCTATGATTCAGTAATTCTAAGCTTTCTCACCCATCCCTTTGTCAAAATTTTTTTCTGCTCTCAAGGAGGATCTGAAACTCATTCAGATTAAGACCAAAATGATTAACTACAAGTTGTTATTCTCAGGGAGTATTTGGATTTTTAACTGGAATCAATAGAGTAGTCAGTGATTCTTAACAGGGTTTAACAAACTTAATTTTTTTGATAACTATATTTTGACATAATTTGCTTACTTTTTAATCTCATGCATTTGGTTTTATACGTTTAGAAGCATTATTTTGAGGAGGGGTCCTTAGTCTTCACCAAACTGTCAAGGAATTGATGACACCAAAAAAGTTAAGAATATCTGGCTTAGGCTAAAGGAAAGATGTTCTAGTGGTGATAGTTCAGCTATTCGGTAGGAGTGATGATGGAGCATGTTTTCCGCCAAGGGTCTTCTCGTCAACTCTGAAATCGCACCAGTCCTAGTCTGTTTACCTGTAGAGCCAAACCCAAAGTAACAGGGTATCTGTGGTAGCTTGGTGGTACAGTGGGTAAAGTACCAGTCTTAAAGTCAGGAAGCCCTGAGTTCAGTTCCTATTTCAGATACTTTCTAGCCATGTGACCCTAGACAAGTCACTTAACCTCTGTTTGCCTTAGTTTCTTCATCTGTAAAATGGATTTAGTAACAGCACTTATCTTCCAGGGTTGTCATGAGGATTAAATGAGCTAATCATTGAAAAACACTTAGCACAGTGCCTGGCATATGGTAAATACTATGTAAATGTTAGCTATTATTGTTAATAGCACCTACCTCCCAGCATTGCTGTGAGGATCAAATGAGGAAACAATTGTAAAGACCTTAGCACAGTGCCTGGCATGTAGTAAGCTCTCTATAAGCGTTAGTTATTATTATCATGTCTAGGTAAGAAAGACAGGGAATTGCTCTCTTAGATACTATCCTTCTTCATCAACGTCTAAACATCCTCAATATATTCACCAATCAGTTCATCAGTTTAATTTGTGTTCCCTCTGACTAGTGGCTAAATTTAATTTTAAACTTAATCAGGTGAAGCAATCAACTCACTATGGAAATCCAGGATTTCCACTCTTTGCATAATGTACAAATAGGAAAAAAATATATTTACCAGGATAAGTAGTACTTTCAAAGTGCCTAATAATTGTTCCCCACTGAGAGGAAACCACTGATGAGGAAGGTGGAATGAATTCAGAGGCCAGATCAAGAATGGGGACTGGAGGGTATTATTATTATTATTAATTATTCATGAGAAAGGAGCAAATCGACTGAAAATCTTGGCTTACAAAACAGTTTCTAGGAGACCCAAGATGGTATATCTGAGTTAAGGGCTCAAGAGGTTCCAGGAATGGCCAAAGAGGCCATATGTTCAAAAAATGCTCAACTTGGAAAAGACTTAATACTCCAAAATAAGATATTTTCAAACCTTATGGAGAAATCATATAGCTAAAATGATCATTGTAATTTGCTGAAATGAGTAGACAAAATAAACTCCATTCAGTTTAATTCATTGGTTGTTGTTGTTGTTTGGTCATTTCAGTCATGTCTGACTTACTGTGACCCCTTTTTCAGTGTTTTCTTGGCAAAGATACTGGAGTGGTTTGCCATTTCCTTCGCCTGCTCATTTTACAGATGAAGAAACTGAGGTAAAACAGGGTTAAGTGACTGGCCAAGAATCACACAGCTAGTAAGTATCTGAGACCAGATTTGAACTCAGGAAGATGAGTCTTCCTAATTCCAGGCTGGTGCTCAATCTGCTGTGTAAATGTATGTTTATGTATATTTAATAATGTATTTTTAATAAATGTATATTTATTATTGATTAACTGACATCTGAAAATCCTTCCAGTAGAATGGAATAAAGTTCACCTGGGTCTGTCTCTCTGTCTCTGTTTTTCTGTCTCTCTTTGCCTCTTTCTGCCTCTGTTTCTCTCTGACTTCTATTCTCTGTTTCTCTCTGTCTTTCTGTCTATCTCTCTGCCTCTGTCTTTCAGTCTCTCTCTTTTCCTCTGTTTCTTTCTCTGTCTGTCTCAGTCTTTCTGTCTCTCTGTTTCTCTCAGTCTTTCTGTCTCTCTGTTTCTCTCTGCCTCTGTCTTTTTGTCTTTCTCGCTGTTTCTCTCTGGGGCTCAGTTTCCTCACCTGTGAAATAAGAGGTTTGTAATAGATAACTCTAAGGTCCCTTCCAGCTCTAAAATCCTCTGATCCTCCTGAAAAGAAGGCCACAGCCTTCTTCAGGAGCAGGAGGCGTATTCACACACTGATTCCTCTCCCAAAACAGCTATTGCCATGAGTGGTAGATATTTTCTTTTTAAAATCAACCACAATAAAACCTGTCCTGACTCTGGAAATAGGTCACCGAGGACAAAGCTAGAAACAGTGGCTGGGGTTTGGACAATTCAAGCCCTGTGGTGCCTGGTGTGGTGGAATACTTTGCCCTGGCACAAAAACTCACTCTGGCTCCAAAAGATTTGTGTCGGATTTTGCATGCCAAGAAATGTCCCACTGCATATCATAGAACACTGGCATGCCTAAGGCATTCTAGACATGATTGGCAGCCCTGTATCAAGAGATGGAATCAACAAAAGGGTGGAATCTGAGAGGCCCAGGGCAATTGAGGCCACGGCTAAAAGAGGATGAGGACTCAGGGCTGTCCAAAATTTCATATTGTTACAACAAGCTCCTAGTTGGGGCAATTAAACCAGGTGCCCTAAAGCTAAACTGAAAATCATCAGGAAGAGTGTCAGATTATATAAAGTTTTTTGAAAGGTGAATTGGATCAGATAAGCTCTAGTAACCTTAATGAATATGGGTATCAATGGACTTTTTCATGGATCTATAATTTCATTAATGTGGGCCTTTCCTCCAACAATACACATTGGATCCATCCTTATCTGTTCTATTCCACTCTTACCTATGTCTTCTAATAAATTTTCCATAGGAGATAGTACATGGATACCAGTGGAGCAGGTGGGCTGTCTCCCCTCAGCTCCCCCCTCCCCAATCTCTTGCTCTTGCTGCATTTTTTCTCTGTCTATACATTTCATTGATGACATTCTTTATTCTATTTCTGCATAATTCCTTATTTATAATGTGTGGTATCCTGATCATGCCCACCATGAATTTCTCAGTTACTCTTCAGGTGGTTTTCAACTACAGTTCTTTGAAAACTTTAATATTCCATGATTTGTAGTTATCTAGTAAGATATAAAGACTATTGTAGCCCCAATCTTCTTGTCCTCCTCCTTTGTCCAGAACTTGGACTTCTACCCCATGATCCTAAGTTTAGGCCCAGCATGCCACTTTCTAAACATTTCCATGCTCTGTGATCCTGTACCACCCTCTCCCTTCCATATTACTTACCACTAGCTACATGTATAGCCTTTTCCTCTTAGAACTTTTGAAGGCAGATACTGCCTTTTTTGATTATAATTGTATTCCTAGTATGTAGTATTGTTTGCTTAGCATACAGTAAGCGCGTAATAAATACTTTTCAATCATTCATTCATTCACTTCAAGAAGCATAGATAGGGCCATTAAAATAAGTGGTGTTGTTATTCTGTCGTTCAGTCATTCAGTTGCAGTCAACTCTTTGTGATCCCACATAGCATAGCACACCAGGTCTTTCTATCCTTTACAGTCTCCCAAAGTCTGTCCAAGCTCATATTTATTGCTTTCATGACACTATCTATCCATCTCATTTTCTTCCATCCGCTTCTCCTTTTGCCTCCAATCTTTCCCAACATCAGAATCTTTTCCAATGAGTCCTGTCTTCTCATTATGTAGGCAAGGCAATATATCCCATTCTCCTTCTGTTCAGTTCTGGACCCAGCTCCTTATATATTTGCAAAGTCTATCCAAGATACACACACACACACACACACACACACACACACACACACACACATGGATGAGTTCTATAGGTTGTCCAGCTTCATAGCATAGTCTGGATAATAAGCATTCTTCATTTTCTTGGATTTCCTTTTGTGACTAGTTAGGTTGAATTCTTTTGAAAGATTATGCATCTCACTTAGGATATTCTACAAAGTTCTGGGGTTTGATGCAATCAGCATTGTTTGTCATATGCAAATGAGACCGTCTGAAGAACCCCATCATCTATAGGTAATCCTTTTTCAGTTTGGATTCTACACTGGAACTCTTCCATGAGAGTAGTAAATGCCCTTGGCAAGTATACATTTTCCAGTTTTATGCCTCATTTGACATTAATAATCAGCAAGTCATTGAACAAAGTTATCTTTTTTAATATTTAATTTTTTATTTTTAGTTTACAACACTCAGTTCCACAGGTTTTTGAGTTTCAAATTTTCTTCCCCTCCCTCCCCTTCCCCCTTCCTCCAAGAGAGCATGGAATCTGATATATGTTCTACATATACCTTCGCATTAAACATATTTACACAATAGTCAAGTCATAAAGAACCATGATCAATGGAGTGAATCATGAGAAAGAAGAAACAAAACCAAAAAAAGAAGATGTAGAAAAAAAGAGAGAGCAGATAGTTTCCTTCAAGCTGCATTCATACTCCATAGTTCTTTATGGATGTAGATAGCTCTTTCCATCATGAAGGCTGTCTTTGAGCCTTGTATTGCTGAGAAGAGCCAAGTCTATGAAAGTCATCACAGAATCAATATGTCTGTGGTTGTGTACAATGTTCTCCTGGTTCCGCTCCTCCCGCTCAGCATCATATCACGTAGTTCTTTCCAGGTTATTATGAATTGCATATCTTCCCCATTTCTTATAGCACAATAGTATTCCATTACATTCATATATCACAGCTTATTTAGCCATTCCCCAATTGAAGGGCATCCCCTTGATTTCCAATTCTTTGCTACCACAAAGAGAGCTGCTAAAAATATTTTGAACAAAGTTATCTTTGTTGTTACACCTCTAAAGGACATGCATATGATTTTTGATCTATCCATGGGAGGCACATAAAAGTTTTCTAAAGATGGGAAAAGAATTAGTGTAGTGATGTTCTTCCAGTCATCTTTTTATTTTTATTTTTTGAGGTGGGAGAGTTAATTTAGGTCTGAGAATTTTTCCATGCCTTTGTTAGCTTCTTCCATTTCAGACACCTTGAGAATCCATCCCTCACTGCACTCAGAATTGTACTGCCTTCAGCAAAGACTGCTTCTGTGTATGCTTTGTCTATTACAGCATCTTTTCCCATCTTTCTTTGTTTCAGGGTCATTTCTACTTCCTCTATAAGCACATTAACTGTGATGTTAAATTCCAAATGTGGTGACTCTTTCTCTTGACAGTGAAAAGGATGTTATAAAAATCTTTACAACTCTTTTCCAGTTTTTATCTGTTTGTTTTTCTCCCTCCAGGTCCATCTCTAAATGCCCTCAGGGTGACTTTGTTTAGTTGGGTCTCCTGCCAACCTTTCTTTATGTGTTTTTTTTCCCTCCTAGTTTCTCACTGTTATGAGGTGTTATTGTTCAAGTCTTCCATCATAGTCTGTAAGATTTTCAAACTAGCATTCTTAACTGCTATTACCACTGTCTTGGCAAGGAGATCAAGTGTTTTCTGGAGGAAGTGGTTTCTGGGGTCTTTTGTGCTTCTCATTCTGACTATTGATTCATATTGCTTAAGATTCTTTGGAAATTGCTATAGTTGATGTCCACTTACTGGTCATTAGATTAGAGCACTAAAAACTAAGTTTCTAGGCAGTATCAAAACCTATAACCTGTGAGCCTCACTTTCTGCCATCTTGACATTATCACTACAGAAATCAAAGGAGTCATCTCAAAACTCAGGCCATTTTGTATTTTTCTTTGCTTCATGAGTTGCTGTGTTTAAAGTAATGGTTCTCAAAAATTTTGGTCTTAGGACCCTTTTAGACTCTTAAAAATTATTAAAGAGACCAATGAATTTTGGTTTTTTTAGTTATATCCATTGATATTTACAATATTAGAAATTAAAGCATCTTAGCATTATTATGAAAATAGTTTTGACCTTGTGAATCCCATAAGAGGGTCTTGGGGACCCCTGAGTGGTATCTGGATCACATATTGAGAACTGATGGACTAAAGAATTCATCACCAAGTGTCCAGTCTCCCAGGGATGACCCTTCTTTTAGTTGGGATGATCTTGGAAATAGGCACAGCTAGGATTGTACTTGAAACTGTTGTGGGACCTGCCACAGCTTGGGCTCTGATTCTCTAACCTTCAAGAATCCAGGTTCACCTCCATGCCAAGTGCTGGAGTCCTCCTTTGTGAAGGACTTCATAAAATCAGACTGTGAGTTTCAGATTTTGGAACCTTGTAGATCTTGCTTGCCTGTGGAATGGTAGGGGTTAGGGGCGATAAGGGGTAGATGTAACTTGGATAATTGAAACCCAGAAATAATCCAAAAATCTCATTTTGCCAAAAACTTCAACTTTTCTAACATCACTTCCCCAAATGCCTTCCACTAAGCTGTCAACAAAGAATCGAATTGACTAGTTTGAGTCTCCTCTTTTTAAAATTTTTTCCCAGGGCCTCTGGAACATCCTAACAATGAAAGTGGCCCAGCAATGGTATGAACTGCCTCATTGCAGGAAGTTTTCAAGAAGATGGATGATCACCTGTCTGTCTTGTTATAGAGCTGATTCACGCTTTGGGTAGGGGTTATGCTGGATAGATTAAGATGCCTTCATCTTGTTTATGATGCTAATGAACAACAGACTAAATCACAAAATCTAAGAGCTAAAAAGGCCTCAGAGGCCACCTAGCCCAATCTATGCTTGACAAATAATCTCTTCTACAACATTTCAAACAAGTGATTGCCTAGGCTCTGTTTGTCAATCTCCATCGAGAGAGAATATACTCCCTTCAAGGAAGCACATTTTACTTTGGAATAGTTCTAAAATTTAGGAATTTGGACAAGTATGCTATCTTATGCATCTACTGATAAAAATGTTGAACAGGAGAGGGCCGAAGACAGGTCATGGCATTTTAGAAATTCAGAGTTGTAAAGAACCTGAAAGGCCATTTCGATCAACCTGCTTTGGAAGGAGAATATTCACATACTAAAGAAATGGTCATACAGCTTTAAGGCTTAAATTAAGGGGGAACTCACTGCCATCCAAGGTAGCCCATTCTATTTCTTGATAGGTCTAAATGTTAGGAATGTTTTCCTTCTATCAAGTCTAAATTGGCCTCTTTTCATCTTCTCCCAGTTCTCAAGATCAGAGATTTAGAATTGGGAAAGAAATACAATACCTCTTAAATATGAGAGCCCTTCAGATACTTGAAGACATCTCTCAAATCTGCTCCCCTCTGACACCCTTTTGTCTTTCCTTTTCCTAGTTAAACATGCTCAGTTCCTTCAAATGATTTTCATGTGGTATGTATGAATTCAAGACCCTTCAATATCCTAACTGCTCACTAGACTAATTGATAATCACTCTCTAGCTTATCAATATCCTTCCTAAAATGTGGTGCCCAGAACTGACTGAACATAATGCCCAACATGTGGTCTGATCAGGACAGAGTGCAGGGGGGGTAACACCTTCCAGCTAGGTCTTTCTTGTGCTGACTAAAATTGTATTAGCCATCTTTTCTACCGTATCACACTATTCATGCTAGCAGTCCATTAAATTCCCCAACTTGTTTTCACAGGACGTCTTGTCTAACCACACCCCTTCCATTTGATTTTTGGAATTCAAGAATAATAATTTATATTTATTTTGAAAAATTTCATGTTATTAGAGTCAGTCCAATGTTTTAGCCTGTCGAGATCTCCTTAAATCTTGAATCTATCACCAAATATGTTAGTTACCACTCCTAATTTTATGGCCTGTGCCATCTTTGCCTTTTTAAGAATTATTAATAAAAATGTGAAATAATACAATTTAGTAACTTTTGGTCATAGTTCCAAAGTATTTCTAGAATGGCTGGACCAATTCGTAACTCCGTCAACAATTCATTGATGTGCCTGTTTTTCCACAGACCCTCCAACAATTGTCATTGACTGACTGCCTTTCAATGGGTTCATGAATGTGATGAGAGGACTCCCCTGGATCCAAAACAATATAGTCACACCCCCTCCCAATCAATGAATCTGCTATAAGCCAATAGAAATCAACTTTTCTCATTTCTTTACATTTATATATATATATTTAAATTTATTTAACATATTTAGTTTTCAGCATTGATTTTCACAAGAGTTTGAATTACAAATTTTCTCCCCATTTCTACCCTTCCCCCCTCTCCAAGATGGCGTATATTCTGGTTGCCCTGTTCCCCAGTCAGCGCTCCCCTCTGTCACCCCACTCCCCTCCCATCCCCTTTTCCCTTCCTTTCTTGTAGGGCAAGATAAATTTCTATGCCCCATTGCCTGTGTATCTTATTTTCTAGCTGCATGCAAAAACATTTTTGTTTATTTTTGAACATCTGTTTTTAAAACTTTGAGTTCCAAATTCTCTCCCCTCTTCCCTTCCCACCCACCCTCCCTAAGAAGTCAAGCAATTCAACATAGGCCACATGTGTATCATTATGTATAATCCTTCCACAATACTCATGTTGTGAAAGACTAACTATATTTTGCTCCTCCCCAACCCATCCCCCTTTATTGAGTTTTCTCCCTTGACCCTGTCCCCTTTCGAAAGTGTTTGTTTTTGACTACCTCCACCCCCATCTGCCCTCCCCTCCATCATCCCCCCTATTTTTTTTATCTTCTTCCCTCTTCTTTCCTGTGGGGTAAGATTCCCAATTGGGTATGTATGGTATTCCCTCCTTAGGCCAAATGTGATGAGAGCAATGTTCACTCATTCCCCCCTCATCTGCCCTCTCCCCTCCTCCCACAGAACTGCTTCCTCTTGCCACCTTTATGGGAGATAATCCATCCCATTCTATCTCTCCTTATCTCCCTCTCTCAGTATGTTCCCCTCTCATCCCTTAATTTCATTTTATTTCTTTTAGATATCTTCCCTTCATCTTCAACTCACCCTGTGTCCGCTCTCTCCCTCTCTCTCTCTCTCTCTCTCTCTCTCTCTCTCTCTCTCTCTCTCTCCATATATATATATATATATATATATATATATATATATATATATATATATATATATATATATATATGTATACATATATATATATATATACACACACACATAGATATATACATACATACACATTCACCCATATATATACATAAACATATACTTATGCATATTCCCTTCAGCTACCCCAATACTGAGGTCTCATGAATCATACTTGTCATCTTTCTATGTAGGAATATCAACAAAACAGTTCACCTTTAGTAAGTCCCTTGCAATTTCTTTTTCTTGTTTTTTTCTTGATTACCTTTTCATGCTTCTCTTGATTCTTGTGTTTGAAAGTCAAATTTTCTATTCAGTTCTGGTCTTTTCACTGAGAAAGCTTGAAAGTCCTCTATTTTATTGAAAATCTATATTTTGCCTTGGAGCATGATACTTAGTTTTGCTGGGTAGGTGATTCTAGGTTTTAATCCTAGCTCCATTGACCTCCGGAATATCGTATTCCAAGCCCTTCGATCTCTTAATGTAGAGGCTGCCAGTTCTTGGATTATTCTGATTGGGTTTCCACAATACTCAAATTGTTTCTTTCTGGCTGCTTGCAGTATTTTCTCCTTGATCTGGGAGCTCCGGAATTTGGTGACAATATTCCTGGGAGATTTCTTTTTGTGATCTATTTGAGGAGGCGATTGATGGATTCTTTCAATTTCTATTTTGCCCTGTGGCTCTAGAATATCAAGGCAGTTCTCCCTGATAATTTCTTGAAAGATGATATCTAGGCTCTTTTTTTGATCATGGCTTTCAGGTAGTCCAATAATTTTTAAATTATCTCTCCTGGATCTCTTTTCCAAGTCAGTGGTTTTTCCAATGAGATATTTCACATTGTCTTCCATTTTTTCATTCCTTTGGTTCTGTTTTATAATATCTTGATTTCTCATAAAGTCACTAGCTTCCGCTTGCTCCAATCTAATTTTTAAAGTAGTATTTTCTTCAGTGGTCTTTTGGACTTCCTTTTCCATTTGGCTAATTCTGCCTTTCAAGGCATTCTTCTCCTCATTGGCTTTTTGGAGCTCTTTTGCCATTTGAGTTAGTCTGTTTTTTAAGGTGTTGTTTTCTTCAGTGTATTTTTCAGAATTTTTTTGGGTCTCCTTTAGCAAGTCATTGACTTGTTTTTCATGGTTTTCTCGCATCCTTCTCATTTCTCTTCCCAATTTTTCCTCTACTTCTCTAACTTGCTTTTCCAACTCCTTTTTGAGCTCTTCCATGGCCTGGGACCAGTTCATGTTTTTCTTGGAGGCTTTTGGTGTAGGCTCTTGCACTTTATTGACTTCTTTAGGCTGTATGTTTTGGTCTTCTTTGTCACCAAAGAATCCAAAGTCTGAGACTGAATCTCGGTGTGTTTTCGCTGCCTGGCCATATTCCCAGCCAACTAACTTGACCTTTGAGTTTTTCAGTGGGGTATGACTGCTTGTAGACTAGAGAGTTCTATGTTCCACGTTTGGGGGGGAGGTGCTGGCTCTGCCACACCAGCACTGCTCCTTCCCCAAGAACCCCCAACCAGAACTGGGCTTAGATCTTCAGCAGGCTGTGCACTCCTGCTCTGATCTGCCACTTAATTCCTCCCACCAGGTGGGCCTGGAGCTGGAAGTAACAACAGCTGTAGCTGCCCCACCTCCGCTGCCCCTGGGGCTGGAAGCCGAACCGCGAACTCCTTCCACTCCAGCAGCTTTTCCCACTAACCTTCTCCGCAGTCTTTGGTGTTTGTGGGTTGAGAGGTCTGGTATCTGCTGCAGCTCACTGATTCAGGGTGCTAGGGCATGCTCTGCCCGGTGGCTGGTCTTGTTGGTCCACACAACTCAGGCTGGGCTCTGCTCCACTCCGTTCCCAGCTCCCAGCTCCCAGCTCCCAGCTCCGTGTGGGATAGACCTCATCCAGAGACCATCCAGGCTGTCCTGGGCTGGAGCTCTGCTTCCCTCTGCTGTTTTGTAGGTTCTGCCATTCTAGAATTGGTTCAGAGCCATTTTTTATAGGTTTTTGGAGGGACTCGGCAGGGAGATCATGCTAGTCCCTGCTTTCCAGCCGCCATCTTGGCTCCACCCCATTTCTTTACATTTACGCTTACACTTCATTCCCTTAAATTCATAGTGTTAGTGTAAAAGTTCAATTGTTAAGTATTTTCCCTTACCATAGTTCTATCTCCTTTACTCATTCTGGCCATAGTCCTGACTTCTCCTCCATAGGCTTCCCACAGACCTAAAATTCCCATCCTTAAGAACCATTCCTTTGGATTAAGCCACTCTTTTCAGAGATCCTGTTAAAAGGCAGCTGTGTTACTTGGCGGCAAATGGTTATGACACATGACTATTAATTCTCACTAACACATTAACATGGATTAAGTTACATTTTTAAAAGTAGGAACACACCCAACAATTTGGCAAAATAATGGAAGATGGAATAATCAATGTTGGAGAGGTTGTAGAAAACAGACATACTAACATACTGTGGGTAAGGCTGTGAATTGGTCCAATTATTCTGGAAAGCAATTTGGAGTTATGAAAGAAAGTAACTAACCATCCATACTCTTTGATTCAGAGAGCCTATAATTAGGTATATACCCCAGAGATGTCAATGATTTTAAAAAAGGTAACATACATATGAAAATATTTATAGAGCCACTTTTTGTGGTAGCAAAGAACTGGAAACAAGTGAGATGTCCATTGAATGGGGAACAACTAAACAAATTGGGACTCATAAATATAAAGTAATATTACTGTGCTGTAAAGAAATGTTGAATATAAAAATACAGACATTTTAAATAGATATATTAACTGATACAAAGTGAAGTAAACAGAATCAGAAAAACAATATAGCCATTGACTTCATTAGTATAAGGGCAGCTAGGTAGGGCAGTGGTTAGAGCACCAGGCTTGGAGTCAGGAAGATGTGAATTCAGATTTGGCCACAGACATTCACTAGCTGTGTGATCCTGCACAAGTCACCTAACTCTGTTTGCCTCAGTTTCCTCATCTATAAAATGACCTGGAGAAGGAAACAGTAAACTTTGGAATATCTTTGCCGAGAAAACCCCAACTAGGGTCATAAAGAGTCAGACACAACTGAAATGATTGAGCAAGAACAAATAATAATGTAAAATGAGAAAAAAGAAACTAAATGATGTGTAATTTTAATAATCAAGTTTGACCCTGAAGAAGACGAGAGAAAATGCATTTCTCTCCTTTCTTTGCAAAGGTGGGAGACTATAGCTGTTTGGATGTGAAAATTGCTTATAATGTCAAAATTAATTGACAGTTAGTTTTGCTGATCTGTTTTCCCCCTCTCCTTTTTATTCTTTCTTACAAAGGATTGCTATCTGAGAAGAGAAAGTGGGAAATATATTTGGAAATGAAGGTGATATAAAAGCAAAAGATATCAGTGAAAATTTAAAAGCAGGAAGCAAAAAGCTCCATGAAGTTGGGATATAATAATGATGAGCATGGTAGGAGAGGACAAAGAAACATCCACAGCACAAAATGCTTTCTAGGAGAGGACAAACTAAGTTGGATGCCACCCTGGGAAGTGAGGGGGAAGCATGTGAGGACATTAAACACCTGCTAAAAATGAAAAAGGGGATGGAGGATTGAAAGAATAGTTGTAATGTGTGGCATTAGAAAAGGAGGGTTTAACAAAGGCCAAATTGCACTTATTTCATAATTTCATGTCTCTTGATCTCGGCCCTGGCTCTTAGCCTTATGTACCTACTCTCTATTACAAGGGCTCATTCAGTCCAGGCAATGAAAATATAGTTTGAAAGTCCATCAGGTGAGCTGAGCTCCATATCCCCTCCTCCAGTGCTTCTAGTTGCTGTAGAAGACACTCCAAGAAAAGATACAGAGATCTTCTCTTACTGCCTATGTTCTCACTGTCCTCATTCCCTTCCACAAAAGAATTACTACTTTCTCCTTCCATCAAACACATGATTTGCTGAGCTCTGTACTATTCCTGACTCCCCTCTGAAAGGGGGAAAATTGTGAGGAACAGCAAAAATGACAAATAGCAGCAATACCATTAGGCAGTGGGGGAAATGGGGAAATGTAGCTGAATTTTTTTCTTTTAGGTTTTCTTTATATTTAATTTTTCTCTAACAAATTTACCTCTATTCAAGGTTAGAGTGAAAATTACAGTGGAAGTCTAATGGGGAAGAGGTTACGTGGGAGACAAATGGTCTGGACAAAGTTTATCTTTAGAAGTTATTCCTGAAAAAAGAGTAGGGAGAAAAAAATCAAGTCATCTTGAACAAAAATATGAAAAAAAATTTTCTTGATTAATTGTGCTGGTGATCAAATGAAGATGGTGGTATATGTAATCTAAAGCCCAGAGTCAGGGCTTTAACTCAAAACTTAAATTTGCCCTACTTTTCTTTTTGGCTTCCCTCATTAAATTACCTTGGGCTAATAGCATGTTGCTGGTGGCAAATAGGCAGATGATTGCTATATGAAGCAGGATAGGCAGCTTCTGGCTTCCCAAGGTACAACTTAGGACCATTTTTACAAGTACATACCAGGATTTAGCCATGATTGTGTTCCATGACTAGTCCTAGGCAGAGTCATAGAGCTGGAAGGGACCTTGGATATTTAGTCCAATTCTCTCATTTTATAGATGAGGAAACAAAGTCCCAAGAGGCCATGACTTCCCCAAGGTCACATGCACAGTAAGTTGCTGAACTGTATTTTGAACTCAAGTCTTCTACCTCCAAATCCAGTGGTCTTTCCATTCCATTATTCCAGCCTACAAATCAACTATGTTACAAGTCAAATGGGCAATTATAGGCCAACCTAGAAAAGGGATCACCCTTTATGATATTCCCCAAGTAGAAAACATTACAGATTCCAAACACTTTTGATCATGCCACATCTTCATTTAAGAATCTTCTGTGGTTTCCTATTTCATCTAAGATAAAATACAAATTCTATAGGTAACTAGTAGAATGACTTTGAAGTATAAAGGAAAGGAAATTCAAATAACACAAGACTATGTTTTACCAACCAGAAACACAAGAAATAATGGAATGATGCGTTCCAAAGAACTAAAGCAACTTAAGATGCAAACTCTGAGTGTAATCATCAATGAAAAAAATAATCTTCAATAAAAAAGCACTTGTATTCCTACAAAGATAATCAGATATGAGCATCTTATTTGCTCTGCAAACACTGCAGACAACAGCAATATAAGAAAAGTAAACACACATAGCAAACAAGGATGGCACAAGTAACATATAAATTACTCAAAAAAAACCCCTACAAACTAGAAAGAGAGAGACATAGGATTATGTACAACAACAACGTAACAACCAAGGGGTCATTAAGAAATTTATTTTTAAAAAGACATAAGGAGACAAAAGTGAAATCAGAACATAAATGGAAGAACAGGCAGATGAGCAGGACTGAAAGATCATGGACTAAAACTCACAATGGCCACCTACAGATGAATCAATGTTTTTTGAGAGATTAAATTGAAGAATGGGAAGGCACATAAAAGAAGAAGAATGAGAGGTTTAGGAGGTTATGACAGAAAAGAGAAATCTGAGGAGTGAGAATAATGGTGGTAGCACATTTCTAAGAGATGGTGATACTTAAGATGTGACAATTTCTGTAGGTGGCTGAGATGGAGTGAAGATATAGATCGTGGGAGTTGAGGATATTGATAAATTGGGAATCAAGGTGCATATTAAAATCCCCGGTATGAGTGCTGGAGTTGGGGGTTGAGAAGAAGACTACAAATCATTTACTGAAATCCTTAAGAAGCAGAGGAAAAGACCTGGAGGTGGGCAGATGACAATGACAAAGATTTGAATCCAGTCATGTAGCCAGATAGAATGAACATCAAAATAAAAAGGATTGCCAAGTGATGATGACAGAAGGATGGTTTAAAAGAGGCTTTAAGGATCAATGACTACATTTCTTCTTTCTGGCCCAATGAGTAGAGAAACATAAAAGATGGAGTACCTAGAACTACAGAGGTTATTCAGGAATGCCATTATCTCCCAGAGAAAGCCAGGTCATGTTAGTTTCAGATCTTGAAGACACCCAGAATGAAAAAAGAAGGTAATCAAAGACAGATGTTGAAGAACACCTCCCTCTTAGTGGTGGTGGTGGGAACTATGAGTTTGAAACACTGTCAAATGGTCACTTGCTTGGTTTTGCTAAGCTGTTTTACTTTGTGACAAGGTGGGATTCTGTTGGGGTTGGGGTATTCAGGACGTGTCTGTGGGTTAAAAAAAAAGCATTAAAATGCTTCTTTTTGTTTTGTTCATAAGAGAGACCTAGTTTGAAAGGGAGTTGGTTAACAATAGAATAAAGGTTCCAAAGTGCTTTAGAATGTGAGGGCAGAGGAGGATAGAAACCTGAAGGATCAGGGCAACTATGGATAGGGATATGATAGGGATGGGGGGCGGGGAGGAGCAAGGAGAAATCATTTTTGCTTTCCTGATGGAGAAATTTTCACTGTTTCCAGGTTTCTAATCTGCACAATGTGGTATACAGGAGAAATCTAATATTCTTATTTAATTTCTCTTCAGGATGCGAATCTAATCATATTATAGAAACTATTTTGATTTTAGGAGATTGGACATCTAAACATACTTCCCTACAAGGTGAGGCTTATCTAACATGGAAACTACCTGTTACTTATGATGTTCTGAAGGGAAACCAGAAAGTGCTGATGAATTCAGGTGATAAGATCAGCACTTGTATAAACAAATCATGAGTTAAACAGATATGCAGGTAAATGGAGGCAGCAAGGTGGTGCAGTAGACCTAGAGTCGGGAAGTTTCTTCTGGCCTGAGACACTTACTAGCTATGGGACCCCGGGAAAGTCACTTGAGTGCTGTCTGCCTCAGTTTCCTCATCTGCAAAATAAGGATAATATTAACATCTGTCTCCCAGCTTTTTTTGTGATGACAAAATGAGATAATATTTGTAAAACGCTTTGCAAATCTTAAAGTGCTACATACATGTTAGTTGTTGTTATTTATTACACACCTGTCAGGATCAAGCCTGTCACCCCTGCCCTGGCCCATTGTTCACCTGCTGATCACTAATGTATCTGTTATAGCCAGTATAATTTAATGAGATTGATATTTGTAAAGGACTTGGCAAATAGATAAACGCGCTATACAAATGTATGATATTACTCTTACCAGACATCTGGCTGAGCTCCACATTGGCAGGCACAGTCTCTCCTCCCTGCCAATTTACCCCCAGCGTTTGCTCCAAGGCCTCAAATTCTACCTGGGTTTGCTTGAAAGATTCAGAAATGTATCTGTAGTAAACCCAAGCAACAAATTTCCCCCATGTGCAGTGGGTAAAGATAATAATAGTCCTAAAATGTGTCAGATTATTAGTGTAGATTAGTGGCGATGAAAAGGATTTTGATGCTTGCCAACTACCATGGGCCCCTTCTCACTCTTCACTGCCCCTGAGATCAAACCCTGGGTATTTAGTCCACTTGTGTCCTCCCTGTTGCTTTTCTCCAAAATGTTCTCTTCCTTGGTACAAAGATTGAGGGTTTGGAAATATGCCACCTGTCAGATTTGTTACTACTGTCGTCAGATGCTAGAATCACTCCATGGGGACTGATACTACCACCCGGATCATATGTGAGCTCACTGGCTAGGTCCTGTACTGGTCTTGTTTATAACTATGCCCACTCTACCAATTACTAGCATCTAGAAAATATCCTGATATTATTTATAGACCTGAGGGTAATTAATAATTGCAGAAAGCTGCACAAATAGCATGTTATTTCCGCATAGCTATCCGCCTTCCCCCAAGGGGAATTGGAATCACAGAATTCTAAAGTTGGAAGAGACTTCAATAGCGATCCAACCCAACCTATACTTTAAAATTCCAACCGTAACAAAGTTCCCAATATTCTATCCTTCCTCTAGGGACAGGACACCAAAGAAAACATTGGCACCCTTTCCACACATCCAGAGCTTATTTCAACATGTTTGAATAGTGCTTTGTGCTGAAGGAATGTTTTCCTACATTCACACGTTGCCTATACTTCTCACAGCACATCCTTCCATTGTCAACCATCTTCTATTCTGTAGTTGTTCCTGATGCCTCTGATGCCTCATCAGTGACCTCCATCTTTCTTATTGTAACTTCTTTCTCCAGCACCAGCTACTGGGTGGCAGCTAGGCAGTGCAGTGGATAGAGCCCTTGGTCTGGAGTCAGGAAGACCCAAGTTCAAATCCAGCCATAGAAACTTACTAGCCCAGTGACCCTGGCCAAGTCACTTAACCACTATTTGCCTCAGTTTCCCCTTTTGTAAAATGGAGACAATCATAGTAAGATAATAATTGTTGAGCACTTAGCACAGTGCCTGACACATAAAAGGTGCTATATAGATGTTAGCTGTTATTATTATTACTGCTATTCAGCCAGATGTTACGGCTGCTCCCTTCTTTTTCTGTTGGTTTTTTAACGCAGCTAGTCCTTTTCATCTTGGAACTGCTCTGTTCTTTCTCATTCTCTAATGAAATATGAGACCCGTCTTTCTCAGTCTGGAGTTGTTACTGATGCCTCTTCATCTCCAATCAATTCCCTAAGACATCTCCCTCCCCCAACTCTCTTGATTCTTGTCAACCTGCTGCTGGGTGTACGGATCAGCAGCTCAGGTTCGTACAAGTCCTTGCCTCCTGCCCAGGTCTGTTCTGGCTGCCTGATCACCAGTGGTACGGTCTCCTGGATCCCCTCTTCCCCCACTAACATTGGGCTTAGCAGGATGTTTGTTGAACTCCTCTTTCCCACCTCTGACCCTCATTTCAGGCATTAACAGATTTTTCTTCAGTCGCTCCAATTTCAGGCTCTAGTTGTTACAAGCAGCAGTGTAGCAGGTTGGGGTGGTGGGACAAGTATTTAAACTCCCACTTATGTCAACTGGCCTGCCATTTTTAGGAATTCTTTTTATATATCTGGCCCAGAGAAGGCCTCCAACACAACACAAGTCCTATTGGGTATAATAATATGTACCCTACTCATTTGTATTTTATGGCCTGATTAGCTCATCTGAAAGATGAAGACAAGAGCATGTTCTCATTGCAGAATTCCATATTGCTTGCCAATTATTGAAATGCTCTGTAATGCTTTGCTTAGGACTAGTTGATTTTGTAGGGGCAGCTAGGTGGCACACTGAAAAGAGTGTGGGGCCTGGAGTCAGGAAGACTCATCTTCCTGAGTTCAAATCTGGACTCAGACACTAACTGTGTGACCCTGGGCAAATCACTTAACCTTGTTTGCCTCAGTTTCCTCATCTATAAAATGAGTTGGTATAATATCAATTAAGGTGGGACTTTCTTACTGTCTTAAAATGATTAATTAGGTGTCTTTGAGTCTTACTGGGTGCTAAACCCAGGCCCAAACCCCTATCTACTAGGTGCTAAGCCTATGTGGGCATGAAGCCTTCAGGGTCCTAAGGGGAGTTGCTAAGACTAGAGCCAATAGTAGGAGCCTAAATCCTGGTCTCTCAGATGACGTTTGATGACAGTTAAAGAGTGTATAAAAAGGGGGAGCAGAGCTATTTGCAGGGGGCTCTCACTTTTGGTGGAGTGCTGATGTGGAGACTCTGGGCAGCTGCAGTTAAAAGCCCTCCAGCTTGTAAACCAGGATGTTCAGACTTTGTTAAACCCTGGTAACTATGCATTGAGATTTGAATCAGACAAGGTCTGTCTGTTGATGTTTGTAATTTTTGTGTTTGTTCTGAAGTTCAGGGTGCTGGCTTTTCCCCCTGAACTAAGTGAATGATATTTGTATGCTAGATTAAAGTAAGATTGTTAATCCCTTAACTTTGTTTTCCTTAGTAAAGCAGATCAAAAGAACCTGTGTTGGCAGCTTTCTGTGTGCTGGTTGTTGGTGGGTCTTACACCTCTTCAGCAGCCACTAGCAGATTGTTGAAACGGTTGGAGAAGGAAATATCAAACCACTCTAGTATCTCAGCCATGAAAACTCCAAATGGGATTGTGAAGTGTTGGACATGACAGAAAAACAGCTGAACAATAGATGATTTTGTAATAGTGAGGTTAAATGGCTTGAAACAATGGCTTCTGATGGCTCATGTTACTAGAAATTATACCACAATCTGTACATTTACCAACCTTTTTTTGTTCTACCTCAACTTGAGCAGGAGACTCCCAAGCTGTACCAGAGCTAGAAAAAAAAATACCTTGTGGCTTTAGACTCTTAGACCAAGTTGTGGTGCTGCTGAGAGCTATAACATCACCAGGAGATAGGACACTGTGTTTACAGGCCCTCTCAATGGTGCATTTGGACACTTCATGGAAAATCTCTGCCTATGTAGTGGCTCTGTGCTCTGCTTTTCTCCAGTGTTTGGGAATGGTGACTATGTACTCTTGTATGTATGTTTCTATAAGGCATCCTTGCCAACATATAGCCTCGATCAACCAAGGGATGCGTTCTTTGTCTAAACCTGAACCTCAACTAAAAGACTGGCATAGCTGATCCAGTATAAGGTGGCTAGATGGGGCAATACATAGAGGGCTAAACTTGACTCAGGAAGACCTGAGTTTGAATCTTTCCTCTGATACTAGCTGAGTGATGCTAGCAGGTCACTTCATGTCTCTTAGCCTCAGGTTTCTCATCTGTAAAATGGGGATGATAGCCCACATGACACAGGATTGCTATGAGAAACAAATGTGATAACATATGTAAATGTTTTTTGAACCCCAAAGTTCTATATAAATGCTATTTTTAGTAGTTATTTTGCTGGCTTAGATTGGCCCATATACCTTGGATGTCAGGTGAGTGTATTGATCAGTATAAACAGTTTAAACTAAGAGAGCCAGAGTCAACAGGAATAAGGATGTCTGTCTTCTGCCCTGGTTGGACCACACTGGGAGTGTCATGCTCAGCTCTTGGCCCTGTAGTCTAGTGAGGACTTTGATAAAATGGGGAGCACCCAGAGGAGGGCCATCACAAGAGTGAAAGGCCTTTAGTCCATGTTAGAGGCAGATCAGTTGAGAGAGCTGGGGATGTTTAGCCCAAAGAAGAGAAGACTCTGGAAATGGGATAGCCATGTTCAAGTATTTGCAAGGCTGTCACGTGGAAGAGAGATTTAAGACACATTTTGTTTGGCCCCCAGGGTTGTGACTGTAGCAATGGTTGGAAACCGCCAAGACAAGTTTAGGCTCGATGTCAGGAAGACTTTCTTCACAATTAAAGCCGTTCCTAAGTAGAATTGGCTGCCTGGGGACATAGTGGCTTCCTCCTCCTCCTCTGAGCTTTTCAGAATCTGTGTGACCATTGGTGCAGTGGATAGAGCACTGGGCTGGGAATCAGAAAGACTCATCTTTCTGAGTTCAGATCTAGTCTCAGATACTTACTAGCTGTGTGACCCTGGGCAAGTCACTTAACCTTCTTTAACTCAGTTTCCTCACCTGTAAAATGACTGAGAGAAGGAAACAGCAAACCACTTCCAGTATCTCTGCCAAGAAAACCCTAAAAGAGGCCATTAAGAGTTGGACGCAACTGAATAACAACATGACTGCTTGAAGGGCCTATAATATTGTGGGGTTCCTTTGGGACATAGGGTAGACTACATGGTTGCTGAGGTCCCCTCCAACTCTAAAATAATGTGATTATGTAACTTCATTTTGCAGATGAGAAGACAAAGGCCTAGAGAAATAAATTACTTTTCCTTGAACATATGTATCTGGAAGGACTGGGAATAGTATGACTCACCCAAGACCCCAGAGTAAGTTGGTAGGAAAAGTGTCTGAAGCCAAGTTTCAAGATCCCTAACTTCTGGTTTAGTGCTTGACCTGACTTTGTCTCTGCTTTACTGAGCAGACTGAGCCTGGTTTTTCCTAGATTCTCCTTGAGTTCCCACATGGAGCAATGATTCATGCCAGGACCCCCCAGGATCATGTCACAAGGAACAAGTGTGAGTTTGGTTCACATATGGAAATCCAACTGGCTGTTACACAGGCCAATTCCCTCTTTGCCTGCAGCTGCCAGCACAGCAGTGAAAGTCAGATATAGTTTGTCCGATTTGGGCCTTCATCAGGAAACTTCCACCCCATTCTTACGAGGATGCTGTTGTTCATTGGCTCTTTCCTTTTCCTTTCTTTGTGGATAAATTAAATTTAGGTTTGTTTTAGCTTAAAACTCTTTAGTTCTCCAAAGCTACTAGCATTTAAGAAGTAGCTTGTCATTTTTAACATAAGCATCTTTAATCATGAGATCCTAGGTCTAAAGCTGAAAGGGACCTCAAAGACCACCTAGGCCAATCGCCCCATTTTATAGATAAGGAAACTGAGAATCAGGGAAATTGTAACTTGCCCAAAGTCATACTTGTATTAAATATCAGAAACAGGATTTGAATGTCCTCAGACTCTAGAGCTTGTCCTCTTTCCCATCCAGTCATTGCTCCAAACTCAGAGAAATTTGAAAGATAGATTGGTGAAGTGGAAAATCCAAACGAGCCTTCAATAGCACTATTTCTAGGAAGGAATTATATTGTGCTAATTACAAGTCTTCTATAATTCAATAAATCAAGGATCTATGAATTCATCTGTGTGACTGTCTTTGCAACATCATAGATTACAACTCCTCTACGCCTTGGCAGTCTATAAAAGCTGTTGTGGTCAAATTCATCGCCCTCTGGACAACCTGAAAATGAGCCCATCTGAATTTAACTAGATGGCATATATTCTGTCCCCAGGGCTGTACTTAAATCCTTTCTAGCCTGGTAGGGATGCCAGAGCTTATGTTTCATTGGCATTGCTTTCAAGAATCCAGAGTCACCTCCGCATCCCATATTGTTGCTTTTGTTCACTCATTTCAGTCATGTCCAATTCTTCACGACCTCATTTGGAGTTTTCTTGGCAAAGATACTGGAGTGGTTTGCCATTTCCTTCTTCAAGATAGATAGATGTTCAGACAGAAAGTCAGATATTCAGACAGACAGATAATAGATAGATAGATAGGTAGATAGATAGATAGATAGATAGATAGATAGATAGATAGATAGATAGATAATTGTGGACCGTTTTGATCCCCCATCACCTGAGAATGGGCTAATACCTGGATTGGCCAATCAGGAGAAAGTTATTTTTCGCCCACTCTGAGCTTAACCTGCCATAATGCCTTGCATTCTCTGGCATAACAAACATGCTTTGCTTTGCTCTCTGAGTGAACCCAAAATGCCCCTTCCTGTGTCAGCAACTACAAGGCTGGATGAAGCTGATCAGGAGCATACTTCTTTTTATGACCGTCCAGGGCAAGATGCCTTGAACACTACCTTGAATGATGAGACTTTTCTTATCTTGGTATTTTATGGATGCATGTTATGCTATGTATATAGCCATGATAATGATAAATTCACATCCTGGACCTATAATTTCAATGGACACCTTGACATTCTCTTATCTTGTTGTATTTACCACCTATCCTATTAAGGAATTACTTTCTCGGGGGGGGGGGGTGCAGATAGATGGCGCAGTGAGTAGAGCACCGGCGCTAGAGTCAGGAGGACCTGAGTTCAAATGTGACCTCAGACACTTGACACATGTACTAGCTGTGTGACCTTGGGCAAGTCACTTAACCCCAATTGCCCTGCCTTCCCCCATCAAAAAGAAAGAAAGAAAAAAGAAATTACTTTCTCATATTATGGGTAACACATATAGAGACTATAATTTTGGTTCACACAGGCATCCTGAGTTGGGATTACTCTAAGTTTATAAAGGATCTCCTTTAGCTTGTTTACCTCTGAGTTTAGAATTATTTTCTGACTCCATGAATGCATGATTCTCTGGCTTAATGAGAATAAATAAGCATGTTATAGCATATGCACAGCCTGATTCTCTTTGTTCCTTGGTTACAACTTTGGTAAGCTGAACTCCATTCTTTTTGTTTCTGAACAAACCTTGGTAAAGGAGAACCCCATTCTGTGTGTTCTTAGGACAAACCTTTGGTTAAGGGGGAAATTGATTCTTTCGGTTTCTTTGGACAAAACCTTTGGTAAATGGTTGACATTAGATAGATGGATAGATAGATAGATAGGTGGAGAGATAGATAAACATGTATTAAGTGCTTCTATATGTTTGGCACTGTTCTAAGCACTGGGGATATAAACACAAACAAGCAAGCAAATCCCTGCCCTAAGGAGCTTACATTCTAATGAGGAAAGCCAGAAGAGGGGGGAAGTCCTGCACATGGAGGCCTGGTTACAGAGAAGATAAAGTGAAAGTTACCCTGTCAGAATCCAGGGATCCAGGGGCAGAGCCCAAAGTTCTGGTAGGAGAAGGATGAGGATGATAGACAGTGTGAAGGCAGTATGGTATGGAGGTAGCCAGGACATAGAATGAGACTTTAGGGAAACAAGTTCTTTTTTCCATTTAAAAAAATTGGTCTTATGTTTTAATCAATGTGGGGAACTCTCAGCATGGAAATTCCCTCCACTGATGTGACTTGACCACCCACGTGTAAATTACAGTCTTAAAGAGTTGCTTGGGCACTTAGAGGTTAACTGACTTGTCCATGGTCACACAGCCAAGTACGTGTCAAACTAAGAAGGCCCTGGAATGAAGAATTATTTTCCTAAAGCATAAATCTGACCCAATAAAAATTTTTAGTGGCTCTCTATTATCGCCAAGATCAAATATAAGCTTCTCTCTTTGACATTTAAAGCTTTTCACAACCTGGTCCCAATCTACCTTTCTATCCTTATTGTACATTACTTCGCCTCTCTGCAGAATGGGGTGCAGTCAAATTGGCTCGTTGGCTGATTTTCGTACATGACTAATGGTCTCCCATCTTTGTGCCTTTGCACTCCGTGTTTGCACTCCTCCCTGCTTGAAATGCACTCCCTTCTTTCTAGCTCTCAGAATCCCTAATTTCCTTCCAGGCTTAGTGCAAGCATCTTCTATATGAGAGTCATCATGGCCCCAGAGCTAGATCCTTCTCTTCAAAATCATCTTAAATCTCTTTTGTAGATACATACATACGTATATACATACATACATACGCACACCCACATCCACACCCACACTATATACATATACCTGTGTATACACACACATACATACACACATTATATATATGTATACACACACACACATATACACACATACATATATATATGCTATCTCCCCTGGCTAGACTATAAGCTCTTGGAGGGCAGGGACTGTTTCCACTTTTGTCTCTGTCCTCAGCACCTGGCACAGTGCCTGTTATATAGTAGATATATAATAAATGTTTGTTGCTTGATACTGTAAGAAAAAAACAACAACATAGGTTCATAGGCTCAGGGCTGGAAGGGATCTTAAAGTCATTTAGTTCTCCTCCATTTTACAGTTGAGGAAACAGAAGTCATAAAAGTGAAATGACTTGATTAGGGTCACCTGGGTGGTAAGTAGTAAAGTTAGGATTCAAAATCTAGGTCCTCTGGTTCTGAATCTCATTCTTGTTCCATTACACTACACAATATGATGAAGACAAAATACGTGATAAATACATTATGTTTTTGTTTTTAATAATATTTTTAAATGAACTTTATAAGCTGAAAATAAGCAAGTTACATAAGGGATGGAAGAAACCTCAGTTGTCTGGGTCCTAATTCTCAGTCAGGGTTGGCTTCCCTTTTTCTCTGCTTTGGTGAATCATGAAGAGACAACAGGGCCTCCTTTGTCCTGTCAACCCAGCTGTGGTCATCCCTCCAGCTCCATGCGCTAAAGTCCCAGGGCTCAGTGTTCCCCTACTTCTGTTTATAAAACAAAGTAGCATTTGCAGAGAAAATAAACAAAAGCCTGAGTGAAAACAGTAGTCCTTTCCCTAATGTTTTTCAAACATTGAAATTTGAGACCAAAAATAACAGCGGCTTCTGCTCATTAGTAAAACTGAAGCAATTTGTCTCATTGCCTCTGTCATAAATCACAGAATTTGTGAGTTGGAAGGAAACTTAGTTGTCGTCTAGTCCAATCTGTACAAGAAAAGGAACTTCCTCCCATGACGTACTTGACAAGTGGTCAGATGCCTTTGCTTGTAGACTTCCATTTTGGGGAACACCCCACCTCCATTTCACTTTTGGACAGCTCTCATTGTTGAGAAGTTTTTGTTTTCCCCCCAATATTGGCCTCTTCGCAACATGTACCCAATTTCTCCTAGCTATGCCTCCACAGGCCAGTCAGAATAAATCTAATTCCTTCTCCCTATGCAGCCCTTCAAATACTTAAAGTCAGTCATCACGTCCTGCCTGATTCTTTTCTTTTTCAGTCCAAACATGCCCAGTTCCTTCAACTAATCCTCATATGAAATGGACTTATATATATTCACTATTCTGGTTACACTCCCTGGCCATTTTCCAACTTATCAGTATCCTTATGCTGTGGTAGTCAGAAGTGAAGACAATACTCTAAATGAGGACCGATGAGGGCAAAGTGCCACCCTATTCCCAGAAACCTTGTCCCTCTTAATGGAGCCTCACACTGTATTCACATCTCTACATCTATTATCCTATGATAACTGGAAAATTTATTTCAATTTTAAAATCAACAAATCAATCAGCGAGCATTTATTGAGTTCTCGTTATATTCTAGGCACCCTGCCAGGTGCCTTGGTTACTGAGACAAAAAAAAAAAAACGGAAACAGTTCCTGCCTGTCCTCAGGGAGTTTGCACTCTATTGAACAAGACAAAATGTACAATACAAATATACACACAAGGTACACACAGATACAACACAAGGCAATTTGGAGAGGAAGCTCTAGCAGCTGAATGAGGAAAATCAGTCAAAGCCTCATATAGGAAGTGGTGCTTGGGGTGAGTTTTGTAGAAAGCTAGACATTCTAATGGAAAGATAAAAGGAGATGTGAACCAAGTTGAGGAAATAGTGCTGTTCTATAGGATATGGAAAGTTCTTTTGCATAAGGAAGCCTCCAAATCATAGCGTAGTCTTATGAAGGACTACCTTCATAGAAAACAGATTTCATGTCTGCCATTGGCTCCTCTGACCTCCAAAAGTTATCTTGTATCTACAGTCTATGTGTCTTGTATTCAGCCATTTATTTATGCACTATTATATTTATTATTTATTATTATTATATATTTATTAAACATTATATTTATATATTGAATTATTAAATATATTCTATTTATATATTATAATATATATGTGTATGTATGTGTGTGTGTATATATGTATATATATACATATATATATATACATATATATATATATATATACATTTATTCATGCAGCTAGGTGGGGCACAGTGTGAGAAATAATCATCTTACCAAGAATTCCACCTGGTCATGAGTGAATTTAGAAAAAAAGATTTTTATTTCATGTCATTTCTGACAGGTGACCTGGCCTTTAACCTCTTGTGAAAAAGGGTCGCTTTGTAGATGCAAGCATACCTTAAGACAATTATAAAAGCCCTTTTATAATCCATCCTGATTTGAATTTCCCTCCTGCATCCTATTGGTTAGGTCAGAGTTCACAGCCTATCTGAAAACACCTAAACCCCACCCCCACATGGGTCTACACCTGCGGATTACATCTTCCCGTTTCCACATTTCAATTCTCCCTTCCCCCTGTTATCTTCATACTCTGTCCTTTATTTAATAAATGCTTTTTTAGTTTTCTCCCAGTTTGTCCGCATCAGGTAGCATGAGAAAGGAATATTCTCAATTGCTAGGAGAATTGACAAAAGTTGTGTGTGGAAGATATTCATATCCATATCCATATCCAACCCAAGATATCCATAATAAGAGTCCCATTATCTAAGACAGCCTCTGGGTTAATGGACCTTGGTCCTCATCCTTTGTGAATCGAATATGGTGGACAGTTTGTTTATACCCAGTAAAAAGGCTTTCTCTGAACAAAGAAAAGGAGTCTGCTCTTAGATATACTGATTATCAGGTGGCCAACATCCCCCACTCTACAAGCAGTTTTATCTCTTACATTAGCCACCAGTATGACTTCAAATCATGTTTCATATAATTTCTGTGGAAACAAAATTCAATCATCCCTTACAATAATAGATACAGTGCTGGTCCTGGAGTCAGGAAAACCTGAGTTCAAATCTGTCTCCACATACTTATTAGCTGTGTGACCCTGTTCAAGTCACTTAACCCTGTTTGCCTCAGTTTCTTCATCTGTAAAATGATCTAGAGAAGAAAATAGCAAAACCATTCCAGTATCTTTTCCCAAGAAAACCCCAAATGGGGTTACAAAGAGTCAGGCAAAACTAATTGACTAAACAACAAGAGAAGATATTTTACTATTACTTTAATAACCAATTATTTATTTGGAATCCAGACTTTTCTCCTTTATTTTCTCAATTCAGGCCCAGCCTCTGTAAAAAGTCAACCTCTGAAGGACTAGCTGATTGAGATTAACCCTAACCCTCAGAGAACATGCTCATTTGGTCTTGTGCCAGACCCCACCTAAGAGACCTTACTTCTGTTTAGAATGTAAACAGAATCCAGTTTAGGTGAATTCCTGCCCCGAGGAAATGAGCCCCTGTCCTTGTACTCATCCATTAGAGTTTAGCGTGACCCAGCTCATGAAGGAGAAAACCAACCAGGGTGGTCTGTATGGAGATGGATTCCCTGGTCCTGATTGCTGGAGGTGGCTGAGTCTCATGATCAAGCCATTGTGAGAGATGAGTAAAAGTTAGGGAAAGTTATGTTTCCACAGAAGAGCTAATTGAGTTCCACAGAATAATTAATTAAGTGTCAGCTTGAATAAAGAAGGAGTAAAAATGAACCAGGATGAGGGTCTCCAGCCAATGGGAATAGAGTTTGTGGTTTTGCAGAAACAGCAGTTTCAGGATGTTAGGAAAACTGGTCTAAACTGGCCAGATAATGGTCAGGGTTGAAGAGAAAACTGGGTCAAATGGCTACCACGCATGCTTAATTGGCTAATTGAATACTACCTCACACACCCACAGGGAGGAGTTTTCCGCCATTTTTGAACATGGGATGTACATTGAGGAGGGGGGAAGATACCAAGGAGTTGCATGTTGGGGGAGCGTAGGGAAGATTGTAACCCAGAAGGGAGTGGACCAATCCATTCTCTGAAGGGAGGTATGAGCTGATGGTGTATCAATCTATGTCAGTCTAACAGAATAAAGTTGGTCTTACTCCTGTATACTCCACCCCCCCTTCCTAAAGAAGGGTGGAATCCCCTCCTGGCCAATTCCTTTGAATTCCTCAATAATAATACATTGCCCTTGATATCTGAATTTCAGTGTCAAGTGTATTTCTAACACCATGTTCTCAGCAGGAGGAGCTGAAGACTTCTAGTTCACCTCCTCATTTCCACTAATCAGGGTTGATTTTCACTTGTCTAGGGCATTCTCTTTTAAAAAAATATTTAAGGCTTTTAGGCTTCCCATGTTTTTGTTTTTGGTTGCTGAGAGAAACCACTAACCATCAATTATTGATTATTAGCTATCAATTAATAAATTGATTATTAATTACCCAGAAACTCCATCTTGGGTTTTTTCATTCATAACACAATATTCTCTCTCTTTCTCTCTCTCTCTCTGTAGATATATTATAGATGCACACACACACACACACACATATATATACACATATATATATACATATTATATATATATACATATATATATTCCCCCCCCCTTTCTACTATTAGAGACAATTGAATGGAATGTATATTCCATCCCAAGAATGGAAACTCCATCTTGGGTTTTTTCATTCATCACACAACATTCTCTCTCTCTCTCTCTCTCTCTCTCTCTCTCTCTCTCTCTCTCTCTCTCTCTCCATATACATATATATATATATATAATACATACATACACACACACATACACACACATATACACACACTATTAGAGACAAATGAAGAAAAGGGCATTTTTGGTATATATTGGTATAAACAAAACAGATATAAAAATAGCCCTCAAGGTTTGAGGGCTATTTTTATTTATGTCCCCAGAGCTTAGTGCAATCCTTGCCATAGATTAAGAATTTATTAAATGCTTATTGTTTTACTTGCAGTATTAACTTGTTTTTGTTGGTTGTAAACACCAGTTAACATTTTTTTTGGCCATCAAAACCATAGCCTCTTACATGAGGAATCTGAGTAACAGTAGTGATTTATGCTGTTATAGTGCTTTCGTTCTCATATTACTATGCATTTTGTTTCATTTTGCCAAAATAAAATTTATTTATAAATCAGTTGAACAATAAGTTGAGTAGGTGATCATTCACCAAAACCCCAAACAAAACTCAAGTTGTGGATATAGAAGAATGCACCTTCTTTTAAAATGCAGTGTTTACATTAAACTAATACTTATAAATTCCGTGTCATTGAAATCTCATCTTTTAAATCTAAAAGCAATATGTTTCCTTATTGATTTTAATCTTACCACTTGAAAACTGCATTTTTATTCTTCTTCCAAATTTTAATAAACACCTAATAAAATGATCATTTGCATATACATAATAGAGCAGAAAAATATGATTGTACGTGAAACTCTGGTTCTTGATTATGTATAGCTTGACATGTACTTTGGATTTTAAATTAAGAAGGGTAAGAAAATAAGCTTCCATCAAAATCCTATTTGGGCACTTTGTAGTGACATGGAAGTAACCTTATGTTTTAGAGACAATGTAGGCTAGTAGATAGGATTGGGTTTGAATCCCATCTCAGACCCCTTACTGGCTGAGTGACTATAGGCAAATCACTTAACCTCCCTTAGCCTATTTTTCTTCATCTCTGTAATGAGAATAATAGCATCTACCTTAAAGAGCTGTTGTGCAGATAAAATGAGCTAATATATACAGATATGAACAATTATCATTCTCAAAAGCTATGCCAGCAGAACCTAAGCTTTGACAGCTCTATTAAGCGCAAAAAGGTTTTGAGTGCAGGTCCAGAAAAGGACTGTACATCTTGTCCAAAGACCAGGTTGGCTTACTTTGGACAGGCTCACCACCAGACAGCTGGACACCAACTGATGATTGCTTTTGGTCACAGTGACTCATCAAGGCTGCCTACTGAGCCATGGAAAGTTGCATCTCTGACATGGGTGCCCGTATTCAGTGAAATCACAGACACTTGACATGTTGAAGTAAGCTGAGCCGAACAATTGGGAAATCTCCCACAATCCTCTCCAGGACCACATGACTTTGTCACCTGGGATGACAAATTGAGGACTAGAGGTTCCCTAAAGGGATATTCATCATCTATGTAGACATACCAATGTCTCCTATTAATAAACCATATACTTTATAATTTATAATTTGTATAGTTTACTTGTTTTTTGTTTTTAATGACTCATTGATTAGTAAGATCTCTCTTCTATAGGAATAGTGGTTCAAGTAACTCAAATAACCTATTTAATTTTCACAAAGTAGGTGAATAGCAAAGAAGGGCTTAGAACTCACACATACACCATTAGTCTCTGAACTCCAGTAATAACAATACTAGCTGACATTTACATAGCATTTTGAAGTTTGCAAAGTACTTTACCTCTTTCTCATTTTTTGAAATTTTTTATTTTTAGTTTACAACACTCTTTTCTACATAATTTTGAGTTCCAGATTTTCTTTATTCATTTTTTTTATTCACTAATACCCCCCCCCTCCCCAAGACGGCATGGAATCCGATATATCTTCTACATATAACTTTGCATTGAACTAATTTACACAATAGTCAAGTTGTAAAGAAGAATTACGTCCAATGGAATGAATCATGAGAAAGAAGAAACAGAATCAAAAAAAAAACCCCAAAAACAAAAACAAAAGAGAAAGAAAAAAAAAAGAAAGGGGAAAAAAAGGCAAGCATAAAGTGTACCTCAACCTGCATTCAGACTCCATAGTTCTTTCTCCAGATGTAGATAGCATTCTCCATCATGAGTCCTTTGGAGTTGTCTTTGCACCTGATGTTGCTGAGAAGAGCAAAGTCAATCAGGGTTAGTCATCACAGAATCCACATATCTGTGGTTGTGTATAATGTTCTCCTAGTTCTGTTCCACTCACTCAGCATTATATCGTGTAGGTTTTTCCAGGTTATTAAGAAGTCCATATCATCCCCATTTCTTATAGCACAATATTATTCCATTACCTTCATATTGCACAACTTGTTCAGCCATTCCCCAATTGATGGGCATCCCCTTGATTTCCAATTCTTTGCTACTACGAAAAGAGCTGCTATAGATATTTTTGTGCATATGGGTCCTTTTCCCACTTGTGTGACCTCTTTGGGATACAACCCTAGAAGTGGTATTGCTGGGTCAAAGGGTATGAACATTTTTATAGCCCTTTCGGCATAGCTCCAAATTGCTCTCCAGAATGGCTGGATTAGTTCACAACTCTACCAGCAACGTAACAATGTTTCAATTTTCCCACATCCTCTCCAGCATTTATCATTTTCCTGTTTTGTCATTTTAGCCAATCTGACAGGAGAGATGTGGTATCTAAGAGTTGTTTTGATTTGCATTTCTCTAATCAATAGTGATTTTGAGCATTTTTTCATATGCTTTTAGATATCTTTAATTTCTTCCTCTGAAAACTGCCTGTTTATATCCTTTGACCATTTCTCAATTGGGGAATGACTTGTATTCCTATAAATTTGGCTCAGTTCCCTGTATATTTTAGAAATAAGGCCTTTATCAGACACACTAGTTGTAAAGATTTTCTCCCAATTTTCTGCTTCCCTCCTAATCTTTGTTGCATTGGCTTTTTTATACAAAAACATTTCAATTTAACATAATCAAAATTATCTATTTTGCATTTTGTAATGCTCTCTATCTCTTGTGTGTCATGAATTCTTTTCTTTTCCATAAATCTGATAGGTAAACTATTCCTTGCTCTCCTAAATTGCTTATAGTATCAGCCTTTATTCTTAAATCATGAACCCATTTTGACTTTATTTTGGTATATAGTATAAGATATTGGTCTATGCCCAGTTTCTGCCCTACCATTTTCCAATTTTCCCAGCAGTTTTTGTGAAATAGTGAATTCTTAGCCCAGAAGCTGGCCTCTTTGGGTTTATCAAAGAGTTGATTGCTATAGTCGTTGACTTCTCCATCTTGTATTCCTATCTTATTCCACTGATCCACACCTCTGTTTCTTAGCCAGTACCAGGTAGTTTTGATGATTGCTACTTCATAGTACAGTTTAATATCTGGTATGGCTAGGCCACCTTCCCTAGCATTTCTTTTCATTAATACCCTAGATATTCTGGACCAGATGAATTTTGTTATTATTTTATCCAGCTCTGTAAAATAATTTTTTGGTAGTTCAATTGGTATGGCACTGAATAGATAGATTAATTTAGGTAAAATTGTCATTTTTATTATATTAGCTCAGCCTAACCATGAGCAACTGATATTTTTCCATTTATTTAGATCTGACTTTATTCGCATGAGAAGTGTTTTATAATTATGTTCATGTAGGCCCTGGGTTTGTCTTGGCAGATAGACCTCTTTCTCATTTTAGCTTCAAAACAATACTATGATGTAGGTACTATAAATATCACCTTCATTTAAAGGCTAGGAAGCAGGCTCAGAGAGATTTAGTGACTGGTCAAAGGTCCTACAGCTAGCAAGAATCAAAGGCAGGATTTAAACTCAGCTCTTAGAGACAGCTAGGTGGCATAGCGTATGGGACCCTGAGTCAGGAAGAGCAGAGTTCAAATTTGACCTCAAATTTGACTTATTAACTGTATGACTTTGTGTAAGTCATTTAACTTCTATCTGCCTGTGGTTAGCTCAACTGTAAAATGGGGATAATGATAGTACCTACCTCCCAAAATTATGGCGAGGATCAAATGAGATAATATTTGTAACCCTTTATCCACCATGCCAACACATTTTCATATTTTCTAGCAGATGGCTAAGCCATTACACAAAAGCCAGATGTTGGGAGAGGGAGGGAAGAGAGAGAAGCAGGAAATAAGCTTTTATATTATTATGTATAATATTCATTAATGATATTTATAGTATTACGTATAACTGACAACCATCTCTTGATTTTTATCTATACTTTAACAAGATCTTAAGAGCTAGAACTATGCTTTCTCTTTTACATTTGTGAAAATTCTTTGCCATACATATCTTTTTACATGTTCATTAGTCCACAGAGGCTGAGTAGATTTTTTTCAACTTTCTCTTACTTCCACCCACAAAAAAGGAAAAAAGAAAGAAAGCTCACCACTGGGCTCAGATCAACTATGTAGTCAAAGGGGAGTGGAAATCATACAAAATTAATTACAGTATTTGCTTTGGCCAATATTTTTAGAAAGCCTTTATCAAGAATGAAAATTTTCAGCTAGAAGTTGATGATGATGACCCCCACTGGCCTTAGTCTTTCCGCTTTAATTCACCTACCTAATTTTCAGTGATGACAGTTAAAGCTTTTAGTGGAAGAAGAGTATTTCTCCAGGAGGTTTGGCTAATGCATTTGACCTTTAGAAGAGAGAGTGAAATAAGAAAAGAAAAGTCATAGTGCATTGTTTTTCCCCTTTGGCAGGAGTCATGCTAAGAAAATGAAAGATTTGCCAGGATGAGTGCCTGATCCAAAAGTAGTGATTTAATACTAATTTCTTGTTTCCTCTTTTATTAATATTGGAATGTTCACTTTTTTGTTTAAAAACCAAGGGACAGGGGTTAGAACTTTGACTTGGCAATCCTATTTCATTGTGGCTTAAAAGGAACTTTGGGTTTGTCTAACCTCTATTCCCTGAATGCTTTAGAGAATTGTAAAAATCTGAATTGAGGCTCATTGCTCTGAAGTGGTTAGTTACCTATCTTTGGAAATGCTGGAATTTTGTAGAGGTGATTCTGGGAAAGGGTTGCTGATTGGACTAGAAGGTGTATAAGGTTACTTTATATTCTTAAATAAAATTTATTTATGGTTTTGTTTTTTATATAGTCTAAATTCCCCCTATCCCTCATATCCCTGCCTCTCACCTTTTTCAAAGAGTCATCCTTTGGCAAAGAAAAAAAGAATAAGTTATTAATATCAATCATAACATTAAAAAAATCTGACAGTGTTCTACATCCATGGACCCATCACCTCTGCAAAGGAGTAGGGAGAAGGTGTCTTATTATATTTCTTGTATGGAACTAAGCTTATTTTTTGTAATTTTGCAATATTTATTCAATTTTCAGTTGTTTTGTGATTGTTCTTTCCACTTATATTGTTGCAGTCATTGTGTTTACCATTTTGTTGCCTCTGCTTACTTGACTTTGAATCAGTTTGTGTTTGTCCATTTCTAATAATCATATGTGTTTTTTCTTTCAGCACAGTAGTATTCAATTGTGTTCATATACCACAATTTGTTTAGCCTTTTCCCAATTAATGGGTAGTGACTTTGTTTCCAGTTCTTTGCTGCTATGACTATTTTTGATGCATATAAGGTCTTTATTTTTATCAATGATCTCCTTGGGGTATATTTATAGAGGTGGAATCTTTAGGTCAATAGGTATAGATATTTTATCTACTTTATTTGCATACCAAATTCATTGATCTATTCTTTCTCTCTTTTGCTGATGAAAGCATTTAGAAATATAAATTTCCCCCCACCCCGGACTGATTTTACAATATCTTTACTGAATATAATTTATATTGCATTTTATTTAATATTTCTGCTTTTCTGCATTTGTTTGTGATGTTTTGATGCCCTAATACTTGGTTATTTTTTGTAAAGTTTCCAAGCACAACTGATGGTATGTATGCTCCTTTTTATTCTCATTCAATAATTATCAGAGATCTACCATAGTTAACATTTTTCAAATTTCATTATATGCTCTTAACTTCTTTCTTATTTATTTTTGCTTACATTTATCAAAGGTTGAAAGGGATACATTGGGATACAGTCCTCTACCACTAGAGTTTCACTGCCTAATTCTTCCTGTAACTCTAATTTTTCCTTTCAGTATTTAGATGCTTTGCCACATGGTGCACATGTTTGGTATTGATATTAATTCATTGTTTATGACACCTTTTGGTATAATGTAATTTTCCTATCCCTCTTAGTTAAGCTTGTTTTGTTGTTGCCTTGTCTGAGATCATGATTGCTCTTCTTGCCTTTTTAGCTTCAGCTGAAGCATAAATAAATTTTACTCTAGCTTCTTATTTTAATTTTGCGTGAATCTTTATGCTTAGAATGTATTTCTTGTGAACAACATTAGATTCTGCTGAATAATCTATTATTTTGTCCTCTTCCATCTTATGTGTGAGTTCATCCCATTCCCAGTCAGTTATGTGTTCTACAGTCGTGCATTTCCCTTCATCTATCTTTTTATGTTTTTTTCCTCTTTGTTTTCCACCTCCACTCTACAAACAAGAGGGTGATGGATGAGAGTGTGCTGAACACCAGTATTCTATGCTTGATGCACTCTGCTTCTGTTTACTGATCCCTCTTTTCTTTTCTTTACCTAGAACCTCGTCACAGGTTCTTGCCCTTTCTTTCTCACCTTTTAAACTTCTCTTGTGATCCACCTTTCATTGTTAGAGTTTGTTTTCATTATGACTAATTTCTATTGGAATCCACTCTTCTTCTTTTCTCTCCTTTTCTTCCATATCCCCTTTTTCTTCCTGTTCCTCACCTGGGTGAAATCTATCTTGCACCTTACCGTGTTTGTGTATTCTGTCCACTTTTGACCAGTCCAAACGAAAGGGAGGTTCAAGCGTTGCCTGCTCCTTTTCATTCTTTCCTCCTTGTTTCTAATCCTTTTCCCTAGCAATCTCACTTCATTATAAAATCAATTTAAAAGTCTTAAAAAACAATAAGCCACTTCATTTATTTATTTTTTTTTTAAATTTAAATTTATTTATTTAACATATTTGGTTTTCAGCATTGATTTTCACAAAAGTTTGAATTACAAATTTTCTCCCCATTTCTACCCTCCCCCCCACTCCAAGTTGACGTATTTTCTGATTGCCCCATTCACCAGTCAGCCCTCCCTTCTGTCACCCCACTCCCCTCCCATCCCCTTTTCCCTTTCTTTCTTGTAGGGCAAGATGAATTTCTACGCCCCATTGCCTGTGTATCTTATTTTCTAGTTGCATGCAAAAACTTTTTTTTTGTTTTTGAACATCTGGTTGTTTTTTGTTTTTGAACATCTGTTTTTAAAACTTTGAGTTCCAAATTCTCTCCCCTCTTCCCTCCCCACCCACCCTCCCTAAGAAGTCAAGCAATTCAACATAGGCCACATGTGTATCATTATGTATAACCCTTCTACAATACTCATGTTGTGAAAGACTAACTATATTTTGCTCCTTCCCAACCCATCCCCCTTTATTGAATTTTCTCCCTTGACCCTGTCCCCTTTCCAAAGCGTTTGTTTTTGATTACCTCCACCCCTATCTGCCCTCCCCTCCATCATCCCCCCCTTTTTTATCTTCTTCCCTCTTCTTTCCTTTGGGGTAAGATACCCAATTGAGTATGTATGGTATTCCCTCCTCAGGCCAAATTTGATGACACCAAGATTCACTCATTCCCCCCTCACCTGCCCTCTCCCCTCCTCTCACACAACTGCTTCCTCTTGCCACCTTTATACGAGATAATCCACCCCATTCTATCTCTCTCTATCTCCCTCTCTCAATATATTTCTCTCTCATCCCTTAATTTGATTTTATTTCTTTTAGATATCTTCCCTTCATCTTCAACTCACCCTGTGTCCTCAATATCTCTCTCTCTCTCTCTCTCTCTCTCTCTCTCTCTCTCTCTTTATATATATATACACATACATATATACATACATGCACGTTCACTTATATATATATATACATAAACATATATATATATGCATATTCCTTTCAATTACTATGATATTGAGGTCTCATGAATCATACACATCATCTTTCTATGTAGGAATGTAAACAAAACAGTTCAACTTTAGTAAGTCCCTTATGATTTCTCTTTCTTGTTTACCTTTTCATGCTTCTCTTGATTCTTGTGTTGGAAAGTCAAATTTTTATTCACCTCTGGTCTTTACACTGAGAAAGCTTGAAAGTCCTCTATTTTATTGAAAATCCATATTTTGCCTTGGAGCATGATACTCAGTTTTGCTGGGTAGGTGATTCTTGGTTTTAATCCTAGCTCCATTGACCTCCGGAATATCGTATTCCAAGCCCTTTGATTTCTTAATGTAGAAGCTGCCAGATCTTGGGTTATTCTGACTGTGTTTCCACAATACTCAAATTGTTTCTTTCTGGCTGCTTGCAGTATTTTCTCCTTGATCTGGGAGCTCTGGAATTTGGCAACAATATTCCTAGGAGATTTCTTTTTGGGATCTATTTGAGGAGGCGATCGGTGGATTCTTTCCATTTCTATTTTACCCACTTGCTCTAGAATATCAGGGCAGTTCTCCTTGATAATTTCTTGAAAGATGATATCTAGGCTCTTTTTTTGATCATGGCTTTCAGGTAGTCCAATAATTTTTAAATTCTCTCTCCTGGATCTATTTTCCAGGTCAGTGGTTTTTCCAATGAGATATTTCACATTGTCTTCCATTTTTTCATTCCTTTGGTTCTGTTTTATAATATCTTGATTTCTCATAAAGTCACTAGCTTCCACTTGCTCCAATCTAATTTTTAAGGTAGTATTTTCTTCAGTGGTCTTTTGGACTTCCTTTTCCATTTGGCTAATTCTGCTTTTCAAGGCATTCTTCTCCTCATTGGCTTTTTGGAGCTCTTTTGCCATTTGAGTTAGTCTATTTTTTAAGGTGTTATTTTCTTCAGTGTATTTTTCAGTATTGTTTTGGGTCTCCTTTCCCAAGTCATTGACCTTTTTTTCATGGTTTTCTTGCATCCTTCTCATTTCTCTTCCCAATTTTTCCTGTACTTCTCTAGCTTGCGTTTCCAAATCCTTTTTGAGCTCTTCCATGGCCTGGGACCAGTTCATGTTTTTCTTGGAGGCCTTTGGTGTAGGCTCTTGCACTTTGTTGACTTCTTTAGGGTGTATGTTTTGGTCTTCTTTGTCACCAAAGAAAGAATCTAAAGTCTGAGACTGAATCTGGGTGCATTTTCACTGCCTGGCCATATTCCCAACCAACTAACTTGACCCTTGAGTTTTTCAGTGGGGTATGACTGCTTGTAGACTAAAGAGTTCTATGTTCCACACTTGGGGGGGATGTGCCAGCTCTGCCACACCGGCACTCCTCCTTCCCCAAGAACCCCCAACCAGGACTGGGCTTAGATCTTCAGCAGGCTGTGCACTCCTGCTCTGATCCGCCACTTAATTCCTCCCACCAGGTGGGCCTGGGGCCGGAAGCAACTGCAGCTATAGCTGCCCCACCTCCACTGCCCCTGGGGCTGGAAGCCGAACCGCGAACTCCTTCCACTCCCGCAGCTTTTCCCACTAACCTTCTCCGCTGTCTTTCGTGTTTGTGGGTTGAGAAGTCTGGTAACTGCCGCAGCTCATTGATTCAGGGCGCTAGGGCCCGCTCCGCCCGGCTCCTGGTCTGGTTGGTCCGAGCAGCTCACACTGGGCTCTGCTCTGCTCCGCTCCCAGCTCCCAGCTCTCAGCTCCGTGTGGGATAACCCTCACCCAGAGACCATCCGGGCTGTCCTGGGCTGGAGCCCTGCTTCCCTCTGCTGTTTTGTGGGTTCTGCAGTTCTAGAATTGGTTCAGAGCCATTTTTTATAGATTTTTGGAGGGACTCAGCGGGGAGCTCATTCTAGTCCCTGCTTTCCAGCTGCCATCTTGGCTCCGCCCCTGTATATCCAGCCACTTTATTTATAAAAGGAATTCTAGTAGAATTTGTGCCCATACTCTATTTTTCTTGGAAGCTTTGCTTGTAGATGTTCTGAAGTCATTCTCTTCTAGTTTTGTGTCTTGGGTGTCACTGTCACCATAACAGCCTTTTATGATGGGGTTCTTTTTTGTTTGTTTGTTTACTCTTTCTTCCAGCTTGAATTCCTAAATTGGGACTTTGTGTTAGGGCCAGGCTTTGTAAACTACTGGAAGGAACGTCTAACCTTTGTTCCTTTTTTGTATCCTGTTGGATCTTGCTTCTGCTTTTTTTGAGTGCTGTGTTCTTCAAGGATCTCAGGGCCATCTCAGGAAGGGGACTCGCAAGTTTTTAGTAGGCCGAAAGCTATCTGATCAAGGGAAAAAACTGAACACTGCTGTCTTGGTCTGAGATTTGCAAGTTCCCTGTCTGGGATTGCATCTGGGCAACAAAATTGTAAGCTTGTCTCTGGTTGGATCTTTACTAGACTGCTGCTGGCCCTGGCCACTATCAGTTAGCTGGAAGGCTCTACTGATTCAGAGTATCAGAATTGTAGGTTCCTCCTTGGTCTGAGCTCTCTGCTTTTGTTATTCCCTTTCAGGCTTCAGCCTTGGCTGGGGGCTAGATCCAAGACCTCATGCCAGGTTCATAACCACACAGCAGCTGCTCATTTCTGCTTGTGCTCCTTACTTTGTTCACAACTTCAGCCAGTGACCACTCCTTACCCTGTGCTACCACCCCAGGTGTAGATCTCCTTTCTAGTCTGCACCAGATCTGCAACCTAGCTTTGTGATATGAGCAACAGAGCTGCCAGTTTGCACCTGTTTCTACTCCCTGCACAGTGTGAAGCTCCTCTGTGTTGGATCTATGATGTCTTTTTACCATAGAGCACAGCTATAGCCCAGTTCATTCCCCATTCTGGAAAGCTCTGTGTGATGTCTTCCTAGCTAGACCTTGTCCTCAGGCAGAATTTTAAGACCTTTATCTGCCTCCCTATATAAATCTCAGCTAGAAATATGAGTCACTGTGATTTTTTTTATTTGGATTTTCTGGTCAGCACTTGGTCTGGTGTGTTTTCTAGGCCTTTGTTGGGTTAGTCGTATGTTTGATGGCAGGGTGACGGGAAAGGGAGGAAACCGGGTTGTACTGTTCTCTACCATGCAGGCATCTTGACGGGCCTCCAAATCCATTTCTTATGTTTGTTTTGCTTTGCATTTCATTGTTTTTTTGAAGATTAAGACCTAGATGAATTGATCTTGGGATTGTTGTTTATTCGCCTATGCTCAGACAAAAAAAAATACAAAGTAGAAAAGATGGACAGAGACTGAAGGACCAAGCTCAGACTCTCCTACACTGGACACTTGCCTGCTAGCAAGTTCTTGCAGACACATTACCAAGAGGTTGGGGAAAGGCACCTCTCTCCCAGATGTTGATGGCATGTCTCAAGGTTACATGATGCCATTCATTTCAGAGAGAAACAAAGGGAGAGACAAAGGATAGAATTACTCCTTTTAAGATCTGAATGGGTAGCTCTTCTTGGTTTAATAGCTGGTCCTCTGATGCAGCTTTAATGAAGTTCTGTCCCTCTAAAAGAATGCAGGGAAGAGCCCAGGGACCACCTATCAATATGGGCACTTTCTCCAATGGAACCCTATGCATGCCTTCTTATTCTATGTAATTCATGTCCACATCCTCCTGTAAGCCTTCCAGAAAGAGCCTACTCCAATATACTGGGAACATTCCTCGAGAACTTTCCACATTGCGTGAATCAAACACATTGCTATTTATCAACCATCCCTCACCTTCACTGCATGACCAACCCACCTCTTTTTCTGGTCATACTTCTTTCTGGTTATATCCCCCATGGTCTTCCAATGCTATCTTTGTCCGTAATATGGCCACTATATATCTTTCCATTATCCTTTGGGTAGTCCACAACTAATTGTTTGTAGACAATTCTGTGATTCAGAACTATGAGGGTTATTGGTGCAAAAGATGTGGGCCTTTGTTTCAGGAAGAAACTTAGAGTCATTAAAAGCACTATAATTTCTGAAAGGACCACACAAGATAAAGAAGAAAATAATACAATTTTCCTTAAATGGTACCATATTTAGAGAGTTGGAAAGGACCTTCGAGGAACATGCTTGAGGAGAAATCCTCTAGTCATGGAGAATTTACTATTTATCGGAGTTGTCTGTTGCATTTTTGGACAGCTCCAATTCTTCGGAAGTTTAGATAGGAAATAAACTACTTGAAAATTATAGTAATTTGTCTTTTCTAACTTTACAAATACCTCAAAATGTTTTTTGCTACTTGAAACCCTGGTTATTCTTTACTTCTTGCTCCTGCCCTTTATTGATAAATGACGCAAGAGCATTGTTTTCTTTTTTTAAATTTAATTTTTGTTGTGTGCATCTTACCTGTAGGAGTCATGATAAGGAAGGTAATCCTCATCAAAAGTCTTCAGGCAAAGGCTGGATGACCACTTGTCTGGTTTATCACAGAAAGGATTCTTTTTCAGGAATGGGCTGGGGGAAATGATCACTGGAGTTCCTTTCACATTGAAATTTTAAGCTTCTGTGATTCTGTAACTGCAAAACAGGTCTTAAGCCATCTTTCATATTAAATGGCTATTATCTTTCTTTTCTTTCTTTCTTTTTCCCTGTTTCTTCTTTCTCTCTTTGTCTCTTGTTCTTTTTCTCTTCCTTCCTTCCTTCCTTTTTCTTTCTTTCTTTCCTTCTCTCCCTTCTTTCCTTCTTTCATTCATTCTTTCCTTTCTTCCTTGTTTGTTTATTTCTTTCTCACCATCCTAATTGACTATCTATATATGAGCCCCAGATTGTCAGTAGCCTTCTTAAAATGTGGCAAACAAGATCAAGCATATTATTCTAGATTGAGTCACCTTCTTTATTCGGGACTCTAAGCCTCTTTTAAAATAGACTAAGATAATGCTTAACCTATTTAAACAAGGCCTTGATGCTGAAAAATGAAAATTGGATAAAAGAACAGATAGTGACATTGATCATTAGCATTTCCTATGGAAATTTAACCAGCATAAAGCAATTGCTGTAATGAATAGGAAAAAATGAACCTGCAAATTGCTTGAGCAAGCAAAAGCTTGATCTTTTGGCCAGGTGGAAAGATGTGGTAGTCAAGGGCAACATAAATTTAGAATATACATTGATTTGGGAAACCATATGGAGGAGGATTGATGCAGCTTGTGAGTAATATTGTCTTATAAAGTGGGAAAAGCAGTGAAAGGGAAAATAAGTTAATAGAATGTTTAGTATGAAACAGAATAAAATTAGAGCACATAGTAGGTGCTTAATAAATGGTTGTTGACATATAGAGACCATTTAGGGATGAAACTGGAAGATGTACAACAAACAGGTGAAAACTGAAAAAAAAATCTATTAATGTCTCTATAATAAATTATTTTTTCTGTCAATGATAGCGGAGCTACCATACTTAGATTCTATGAAGCATTATAAATGGTGCAAATAAAAAAAAGGATGGAAAAAGTGAAGCAAGCATACCCAGTAGAATTTTTGTTGGAAGTGACTTAGTTCTGAGGGTATTAAGGATTGATTCTTAAGATATCTGAAAGAGGGAGAAAACTGAAAAAATTAGAAAAAATCATAGAAACTGTTATTTTCAGAGGTGATTAAAAATATATCAATGCATATGCCTATTTTTTCATCTAAATTTTTTTAAAATTTTGATTATATACAATTTTTTAAAATTTAATATATTTAGTTTTCAGCATTGATTTTCACAAGAGTTTGAATTACAAATTTTCTCCCCATTTCTACCCTCCTCCCCACTCCAAGATGGCATATATTCTGGTTGCCCTGTTCCGCAGTCAGCCCTCCCTTCTGTCACCCCACTCCCCTCCCATCCCTTTTTCCCTTTCTTTCTTGTAGGGCAAGATAAATTTCTACACCCCATTGCCTGTGTATCTTATTTTCGAGTTGCATGCAAAAACTTTTTTGTTGTTTTTTTTGAACATCTGTTTTTAAAACTTTGAGTTCCAAATTCTCTCCCCTCTTCCCTCCCCACCCACCCTCCCTAAGAAGTCAAGCAATTCAACATAGGCCACATGCGTATCATTATGTATAACCCTTCTACAGTACTCATGTTGTGAAATACTAACTATATTTTGCTCCTTCCCAACCCATCCCCCTTTATTGAATTTTCTCCCTTGACCCTGTCCCCTTTCCAAAGTGTTTGTTTTTGATTACCTCCACCCCCATCTGCCCTCCCTTCTATCATCCCCCCTTTTTTCTATCTTCTTCTTCCTCCTTTTCTCCTGTGGGGTAAGTTACCCAATTGAGTATGTATGGTATTCCCTCCTCAGGTCAAATCTGATGAGAGCAAGATTCACTCATTCCCCCTCACCTGACTTCTCTTCCCGTCCTACAGAACTGCTTTTTCTTGCCACTTTTATGTGAGATAATTAACCCCATTCTATCTCTCCCTATCTCCCTCTCTCAATATATTCCTCTCTCGTCCTTTAATTTAATTTTATTTTTTTTAGATATCTTCCCTTCATCTTCACCTCACCCTGTGCCCTCTCTCTCTCTCTCTCTCTCTGTATATATATATATATATATATATATATATATATATATGTACACACACATACACACACACACATACATATATACATACATACACGCTCACATATACATATATATATATATATGTATATATATATAAATAGATGAATATTCCCTTCAGCTACCCTAATACTAAGGTCTCATGAATCATACACATCATCTTTCCATGTAGGAATGTAAACAAAACAGTTCAACTTTAGTAAGTCCCTTATGATTTCTCTTTCTTGTTTACCTTTTCATGATTCTCTTGATTCTTGTGTTGGAAAGTCAAATTTTTATTCACCTCTGGTCTTTTCACTGAGAAAGCTTGAAAGTCCTCTATTTTATTGAAAATCCATATTTTGCCTTGGAGCATGATACTCAGTTTTGCTGGGTAGGTGATTCTTGGTTTTAATCCTAGCTCCATTGACCTCCGGAATATCGTATTCCAAGCCCTTTGATTTCTTAATGTAGAAGCTGCCAGATCTTGGGTTATTCTGACTGTGTTTCCACAATACTCAAATTGTTTCTTTCTGGCTGCTTGCAGTATTTTCTCCTTGATCTGGGAGCTCTGGAATTTGGCAACAATATTCCTAGGAGATTTCTTTTTGGGATCTATTTGAGGAGGCGATCGGTGGATTCTTTCCATTTCTATTTTACCCACTTGCTCTAGAATATCAGGGCAGTTCTCCTTGATAATTTCTTGAAAGATGATATCTAGGCTCTTTTTTTGATCATGGCTTTCAGGTAGTCCAATAATTTTTAAATTCTCTCTCCTGGATCTATTTTCCAGGTCAGTGGTTTTTCCAATGAGATATTTCACATTGTCTTCCATTTTTTCATTCCTTTGGTTCTGTTTTATAATATCTTGATTTCTCATAAAGTCACTAGCTTCCACTTGCTCCAATCTAATTTTTAAGGTAGTATTTTCTTCAGTGGTCTTTGGACTTCCTTTTCCATTTGGCTAATTCTGCTTTTCAAGGCATTCTTCTCCTCATTGGCTTTTTGGAGCTCTTTTGCCATTTGAGTTAGTCTATTTTTTAAGGTGTTATTTTCTTCAGTGTATTTTTCAGTATTGTTTTGGGTCTCCTTTCCCAAGTCATTGACCTTTCTTTCCATGGTTTTCTCGCATCCTTCTCATTTCTCTTCCCAATTTTTCCTCTACTTCTCTAACTTGCTTTTCCAAATCCTTTTTGAGCTCTTCCATGGCCTGGGACCAGTTCATGTTTTTCTTGGAGGCCTTTGGTGTAGGCTCTTGCACTTTGTTGACTTCTTTAGGGTGTATGTTTTGGTCTTCTTTGTCACCAAAGAAAGAATCTAAAGTCTGAGACTGAATCTGGGTGCATTTTCGCTGCCTGGCCATATTCCCAACCAACTAACTTGACCCTTGAGTTTTTCAGCGGGGTATGACTGCTTGTAGACTAAAGAGTTCTATGTTCCACACTTGGGGGGGATGTGCCAGCTCTGCCACACCGGCACTCCTCCTTCCCCAAGAACCCCCAACCAGGACTGGGCTTAGATCTTCAGCAGGCTGTGCACTCCTGCTCTGATCCGCCACTTAATTCCTCCCACCAGGTGGGCCTGGGGCCGGAAGCAACTGCAGCTATAGCTGCCCCACCTCCGCTGCCCCCGGGGCTGGAAGCCTAACCGCGAACTCCTTCCACTCCCGCAGCTTTTCCCATTAACCTTCTCTGTTGTCTTTGGTGTTTGTGGGTTGAGAAGTTTGGTAACTGCTGCAGCTCACTGATTCAGGGTGCTAGGGCACGCTCCTCCCAGCTTCTGGTCTGGTTGTCCGTGCCACTCATGTTGGGCTCTGCTCCACTCCGCTCTGCTCTGCTCCCAGCTCCGTGTGGGATAGACCTCACCCAGAGACCATCCGGGCTGTCCTGGGCTGGAGCCCTGCTTCCCTCTGCTGTTTTGTGGGTTCTGCAGTTCTAGAATTGGTTCAGAGCCATTTTTTATAGATTTTTGGAGGGACTCGGCAGGGAGCTCAAGCTAGTCCCTGCTTTTCAGCCACCATCTTGGCTCTGCCCATCTAAAATTTTTTACAATAATTTACATGCACATCAGGGACATTCTTGATGAAAGGAAAGGAAAGGAAATAAATAGGCCAACTTTCAAAAATAGTTTTCTTCATCAGACCACATCTTTATAGTCACACAATTGATGAAAGGTACAGTAAATAATTGATGAACAAATGAGGAAAAAAACCATTTATTAACCACTTAGTATGTGCCAAACGTTGTCCTAGGCACTGGGAATACCAAAGCATAAGGAGCTTACATTCTAATAAGAGAGGTAGCATATATAGGGGCTTGTGTCTTCTAAGAAGGATCATTTTGCTATGGAAAGTTTAAGGGATGGTGAACTGAGACACAGGGAAATAAATTGATGGTTATTTTCCAGTAGTGATGGCTGTATTGGTTGATTATAGTTCCAGACTTGGAAAGCATTGGCATGGGCTGAAGGCACACGTGTGATCTAGGAAGCAAGGCAGCTTGGATTTGGTAGAGGGAAAGCCTGGAAGTGACAATGGGGAATAAGGTGTATTCCAACTCCCCCATGATGACCAGTGAATTGGCAATTTTATGAGAAAGCGTTTCCAGTTTTGGTTGTTAATCAATCAATCAAGTATTTTAAGGATGCCAGACCCTTGGCAAGACCCTGGAACCTAAAACCAAAAAAAGAAGCAATCCATTTCTCAAGAAGCTTACATTTAATGAGAAGAGACAACATGTATATCAAGAAGAATGTGAAAAATGTAAAACCATAAACAAATAAGTTTTAGAGTGGCAGAGTGCTACAGCTGGAATGATCAGGTTCCATGTGGAAGGTGGCATTTGAACAGAATTTTGAAGGAATCAAAGGATTCTTCAAAGTGGAATGAGGGGGGAATGTGTTTTAGGCATGGGCGCTGGGCAATGAAAAGATCTGGGAATGGGAGATGGAAGATTTATATGTAAGGAACAGTAGAAAAACCAGTTTGACTAGACCACAGTTTCAGAAGGGTAGTAATATATAAAGGTAGGTTGGGGAAATATTATAAAGGGCTTTAAATCCAAGCCAAGGAGTCTATATTTGATCCTAGATGCGATAGAGTGCCATTGGAATTTATTGGGGAGGGTAGTAACATGGTTAGATCTGTACTTTAGAAAAATCACTTGGGGGGGCGGAGCCAAGATGGCGGCTGGTAAGCACAGACTAGAGTGAGCTCCGTACCCGAGTCCCTCCAAAAACCTATAAAAATGGCTCTGAACCAATTCTAGAACGGCAGAACCCACAGAACAGCAGAGGGAAGCAGGGCTTCAGCCCAGGACAGCCCGGATGGTCTCTGGGTGAGCTCTATTCCACATGGAGCTGGGAGCTGGGAGCTGGGAGCTGGGAACGGAGTGGAGCAGAGCCCAGCCTGAGCGGCGTGGACGATCCAGACCGGAAGCCGGGCGGAGGGGGCCCTAGCGCCCTGAATACGTGAGCAGTTACCAGACCCCTCGACCCACAAACACCAAAGACTGCGGAGAAGGTTAGTGGGAAAAGCTGCGGGAGTGGAAGGAGTTCGCGGTTCGGCTTCCAGCCCCGGGGGCAGCGGAGGTGGGGCAGCTACAGCTGTTGTTACTTCCGGCTCCAGGCCCACCTGGTGGGAGGAATTAAGTGGCGGATCACAGCAGGGGTGCACAGCCTGCCGAAGATCTGAGCCCAGTCTGGACTGGGGGTCCTTGGGGAAGGAGGAGTGTGGCTCTGACAGAGCTGGCACCTCCCCCCCAAACGTAGAACATAGAACTCTGTAATCTACAAGCAGTCATACCCCACTGAAAAACTCAAGGGTCAAGTTAGTTGGTTGGGAATATGGCCAGGACGCGAAAACGCGCCCAGATTCAGTCTCAGACTTTGGATTCTTTCTTTGGTGACAAAGAAGACCAAAACATACAGCCTAAAGAAGACAGCAAAGTCATAGAGCCTACAACCAAAGCCTCCAAGAAAAACATGAACTGGCCCCAGGCCATAGAAGAACTCAAAAAGGATTTGGAAAAGCAAGTTAGAGAAGTAGAGGAAAAATTGGGAAGAGAAATAAGAAGGATGAGAGAAAACCATGAAAAACAAGTCAATGACTTGCTAAAGGAGACCCAAAAAAATACTGAAAAATACAATGAAGAAAACAACACCTTAAAAAACAGACTAACTCAAATGGCAAAAGAGCTCCAAAAAGCCAATGAGGAGAAGAATGCCTTGAAAAGCAGAATTAGCCAAATGGAAAAGGAGGTCCAAAAGACCACTGAAGAAAATACTACTTTAAAAATTAGATTGGAGCAAGTGGAAGCTAGTGACTTTATGAGAAATCAGGATATTATAAAACAGAACCAGAGGAATGAAAAAATGGAAAACAATGTGAAATATCTCATTGGAAAAACCACTGACCTGGAAAATAGATCCAGGAGAGATAATTTAAAAATTATTGGACTACCTGAAAGCCATGATCAAAAAAAGAGCCTAGATACCATCTTTCAGGAAATTATCAAGGAGAACTGCCCTGATATTCTAGAGCCACAGGGCAAAATAGAAATTGAAAGAATCCATCGATCGCCTCCGCAAATAGATCCCAAAAAGAAATCTCCTAGGAATATTGTTGCCAAATTCCAGAGCTCCCAGATCAAGGAGAAAATACTGCAAGCAGCTAGAAAGAAAAAATTTGAATATTGTGGAAACCCAATCAGAATAACCCAAGACCTGGCACCTTCTACATTAAGAGATCGAAGGGCTTGGAATGCGATATTCCGGAGGTCAATGGAGCTAGGATTAAAACCTAGAATCACCTACCCAGCAAAACTGAGTATCATGTTCCAAGGCAAAATATGGACTTTCAATAAAATGGAGGACTTTCAAGCTTTCTCAGTGAAAAGACCAGAACTGAATAGAAAATTTGACTTTCAAACACAAGAATCAAGAGAAGCATGAAAAGGTGATCAAGAAACGGAAATTGCAAGGGACTTACTAAAGTTGAACTGTTTTGTTTACATTCCTACATGGAAAGATGATGAGTATGATTTGTGAGACCTCAGTATTAGGGTAGTTGAAGGGAATATGCATATATATATATGCATATATATATGTTTATGTATATATATAAGTGAATGTGTATGTATGCATGTATATATGTGTATATGTATGTGTGTGTGTGTGTGTGCATATATATATATATGTAAAAGAAAGAGAGCAGACACAGGGTGAGTTGAGGATGAAGGGAAGATAGCTAAAAGAAATAAAATGAAATTAAGGGATGAGAGAGTAACTTACTGAGAGAGGGAGATAGGGAGAGATAGAATGGGGTGGATTATCTCCCATAAAGGTGGCAAGAGGAAGCAGTTCTAGGAGAGGAGGGGAGTGGGCAGGAGAGGGGGGAATGAGTGAACCTTGCTCTCATCAGATTTGGCCTGAGGGGGAATACCATACATACTCAGTTGGGTATCTTACCCCACAGGAAAGAAGAGGGAGGAAGATAAAAAAAAAATAAAAGGCAGGGGGATGATGGAGTGGAGGGCAGATGGGGGTGGAGGTAATCAAAACAAACACTTTGGAAAGGGGACAGGGTCAAGGAAGAAAATTCAATAAAGCGGGATGGGTTGGGAAGGAGCAAAATGTAGTGAGCCTTTCACAACATGAATATTGTGGAAGGGTTATACATAATAATACATGTGTGGCCTAGGTTGAATTGCTCAACTTCTTAGGGAGGGTGGGTGGGAAGGGAAGAGGGAAGGGAATTTGGAACTCAAAGTTTTAAAATCAGATGTTCAAAAACAAAAAACAACTTTTTGTATGCAACTCGAAAATAAGATACACAGGCAATGGGGCGTAGAAATTTATCTTGCCCTACAAGAAAGGAAGGGAAAAGGGGATGAGAGGGGAGGGGGGTGATAGAGGGGAGGGCTGACTGGGGAACAGGGCAACCAGAATATACGCCATCTTGGAGTGGGGGGGGGAGGGCAGAAATGGGGAGAAAATTTGTAATTCAAACTGTTGTGAAAATCAATGCTGAAAACCAAATATATTAAATAAATAAATTGCATTAAAAAAAAAAAGAAAAATCACTTGGGTAGCTATGTATGCAATGAATTGGAGAGGAGAGAAATTTGAGTTGAAGAGAACAATTAGGAGACCATTGCAATAGTCAAAAGTCAGAAAATGATAAAGACCTGAAGTAGGGTTACAAGAATGGAAATAGACATTTTCATATAAGTCTCCTCTCTATGTACATAGCCACCCTGCTGGTGTAGGCCCTCCTTACCTCATACCTGGACTACTGCAGCAGCCTTTTGGTTGTCTTCATGCTTCTAGTATCTCCCCACTGCATTGCTTCTTTTACTCAGCTGCCAGAAAGCTCAGATCTGACTTATGTCACTCTCCTCCCCTTCCCAATGAACTTCAGTGGTTCCCTATTACTCTTAAGATAGAATATAAAATCCTCCATTTGGCTTACAAAGCCCTTCCTAACTTGGCTTCTTCCTACCTTTTGAGTCTTTTTATATTTTACTCCCTTCCATATACCCCGTAATACCACAACTTTGGCCTTTTTGCAATAACTCCATCTCCTCTCTCTGAGCCTTTTCTTTGTCCTCGAAGTGTAGAATGCTATCCCTTCTCAGGGCTTCCTCCTGGTTTCCCTGGCTTCCTTTAAAATTCAACTCAAATCCCACCTGCTACAATAAGCCTTTGCCAATCTCTCCTTCCCATTCCCTCCCCCGCCCCCCATGCTGTCTTCCTTCTAAGGTTAGCTTCTACTTACACTATATACATCTTATATGTATGTAGTTGTTCATGTGTTACATCTCCCCTTAGAATGTGATGTATTTGACTCTATTTTTAGGACAGCTAGTTGATGCAGTGGATAGAGTGCTCGGCCTGAAATGAGGAAGACTCATCTTCCTGAGTTCAAATCTGGCCTCAGACACTTAATAGCTGTGTGACCCTAGGCAAGTCACTTAACCCTGTTGATTTCAGTTTCCTTATCTGCCAAATGAGCCGGAGAAGGAAATGGCAAACCACTCCACTATATTTGCCAAGAAAACCCAAATGGGGTCAAGAAGAATCTGAAATGACTCAACAACAACAACAACAACAAACAACTGTATTTTTACTTTTCTTTGTATCTGCAGCATTTGGCATGGTGCCTGGCACATAGTAAGTGCTTAATACATGCTTATTGAAGGTGGTGATTTGGATTGGAAAGGATGGAACAAAAATGGCTTATATGATCTAAGATCAAAGATAAGTAAGGGAAGTGTATGTTCCACTGATGAGTTCAAGTCACGTGGAATCCCCAGTTACTGAAAGAACTGATGGAGGTGGTGGTTGAGTCATTATCAATGATATTACAAATATTGTGAGGAAAGGAAGAAGTACAGCAGGACTGAAGAAGGGCAAATGTCCTACTTTCTGAGAAAGAGGGAAGGAGGGAGAGAAAAAGAGAGGGAAGAAGGGACGGAGGGGGAGAGAAAGAAAGAGAGAGACACACAGAGACAGAGAAACAGAGAAGAGAGACTGAGAGAGGGAGAGAAAGAGAGAGAGAGAGAGAAAAACACAGAGAGACACAGAAAGAGAGATACACAGAGAGAGAAAGAGACAGAGAGAGGAAAGGGGGGGAGAGAGACAGAGACAGACAGACACACACACACAGATGGAGACAGAGAAAGGGAGAGAAAGAAAGAGACAGAGAGACAGAGACAGAATGAGACAGAGACAGAGAGACACACACAGAGAGAAAGAGACAGAGGGAGAGAGGGAGGAGAGAGAGAGTGGGAGTGAAAAAGAGAAAGGAGAAGAGAGAGAGAGAGAGAGCGAGAGAGAGAGAGAGAGAGAGAGAGAGAGAGAGAGAGAGAGAGAGAGAAAGGGAGGGGGGAGAGAGACAGAGACAGAGAGACACAGAGCAAGACAGAGACAGAGAGAAAGAGAGACAGAGACAGAGAGAGGGAGAGAAAGAAGGAGACAGAGAGACAGAATGAGACAGAGAGACACAGAGACAGAGAGATAGAGACCAAGAGATTCACAGAGAGACAAAGTGACAGAGGCAAGGAGGAGGGGGGGAGAGAGAGAGAGAGAGAGAGAGAGAGAGAGAGAGAGAGAGAGAGAGAGAGAGAGAGAGAGAGAAAGAAAGAGAGAGAGAGAGAGAGAGATGGAATTTTTAATCCAATGAGATTTGCTTTGATTCTTGGCAAAATTCTAGCACATATCATCAAAGAGATGATTAATGAATACCTAGAAAAGGAAGTGTTAATCACAAATAGCCCACATGGTTTCATCAAGAACTGGTCAGGGCAGACTAACCTTATTTCCTTTTTGAAAGGATTATAAAATTGAAAGATCGACAGCACGCTTTAGAAATTATTTACCTAGACTTTCACAAACATTTGATGAGGTGTCTTACGTATTCTTGAAGAAAAGTTGGAGAGAAGTATAAGACTAGAATAATTAATTGGTTTTGTAACTGGTTGAACGGTTGTTCCGAAAGAGTAGTAACTAATGATTTTATGTCAACATAGAAGTTGTCTGCTGGCAAATTTGATGAATATATATGACCCCCTATAGAATATGGACTTGCCTATTGATATTTTGTTAAGAGGGCAAAGATAACTCCTGACTTGTTTCTAGGTAATGGAGTTTTTCCTAAGATGATTGGTTGGCTGGAACTAGGGAAGAGGAGGATGGAGTCTAATCAGAGTAGCTGCTCTTCTATGCTGGCCTGTTAAAGAGAATGATAGACTACTCTCCTTTGTTCTAAGGAGGAGTCGGGGTGGGGGTAGTGGAGAAGCCTGTACATTTGTATAATATCCTCCTCACAGGAACTAATAAAGGCTGCTATAGGTCAGAAACAAACAGGAGTTACATACACTCCTGTACAACTTTCTGCATGCAGGTTGGAGCTGCAGCTCTCAGAGTGTACTTTCCCAGAGCAAGAGATACCAGCAGTCTGGGCATTAATAGAGTTCCTACCAAAGTACATGGCAGAAGCAGATCTGTGCTTGCCTGAGAATGGAGTTCATGGGCAATATTATTATTATTATTATTATCATTTTGTGAGGCAATTGAGGTTAAGTGACTTGTCCAGGGTCACACAGCTAGTAAGTGTCAAATGTCTGAGACCAGATTGAACTCAGATCAAGGACAATATTCTTGAACAAACCTTCTGTGGGGTGGAGGACAAATTTCAATTGCCTAAGTGTCATGATGCCAGATTGTAGCCTTCTGATAAGAACAGGGAGATTTGCTTGGCACTGTCAGCCTTGAGACTTGTGTAAGGTTGAAAGTCCTAGGATCTATTTTTCTAGCCAGAGAAGGAGAAGCTTCCTTTTTGAGAGAAGAAATTCATCCTTCCAGCCCAAGAAGAGAAGCTTCTTAAGCTTCCCTCCTGGAGAGAGGAGGGGTCATGTGACCTCTACACTGGAGGAGTAGTAGGGGACTTAATGTGACTAATGGACAGGAAGAGGGAGGTGAAGGGAAAGAGATAGAGACCTTGTTAACCCTCACTATTACAGTGGATTATTTAATTAGTGCAAGTCTAGTAGTGGAGATGCAACTGTTTTATAGCCCTAAAGCTTCACTTGAGGACCTAGATGTGGCCTTCTAGGTCCTCAAGTGCTACCCTCTGACTGACTCCAATTGGATTTTTTTCCAAAGGGCTTCACTTGAGGACATAGATGTGGCCTTCTAGGTCCTCAAGTGCCACCCTCTGACTGACTCCAATTGGATTTTTTTTTCAAAAGTGTTGCACTTGAGGACCTAGAAGGCATGTGGCCTTGAGGCCACAGGTTCTCCACCTCTGCTCTAAAGTATGATTGTTTTTCAGGATGAATTCAAACAACTGGTTGCATTATGAGATTGGAAGGGACTGTGTAGGACTATTTGGGATTGTGAGCTTCTTGTTATTATTAAATTGTGAGCTTCTTGAGGGCAGGGACTGTTTTTCTGCCTCTTTTTGTATCCCTAGCACTTAGTACTGTAGCAAGCATTTAATAAATGTTGATTGATTGATTGAGGAGAATTAATGAGATGAGAATTTCACTCCCAGCTGAAGTCACTCTCTGATCTACTCCATCCCTCACTAACAACCTAGCCTTTAGTTTCCTCTCCCATTACTCCTCCTTTGCAGCTCCCCTTTATGGTTTGTCTTCCTTTATTAACATGTAAGCTCCCTGAGAGCAGGGACTGTCTTGTTTGATTGTTTTTGTGTCTCCAGTGCTTGAGGATACTTCTTGGAGTGCCTTATGTATTTTCTCTATTTCTTTATTGGCTCATGTAAGTCCTTTGTGTCTTTTTATTTTTCTGTGGGGTGGAAAAAAACTATTCCATACACAGTACATGTTACCTCTAGTCCTTGTACAAGAGTGGAGAATCCCTTTTATGGACAGCTGTAGATTCCAAGCCAAAAGCTATATTTGATGATTTTCCTAGAGTAAATTCTGGGTGAAAGCAATGTGCCCAAGAGAAAGTACTGACCATTTGAGTCAGCTCCCAATGTCAGATCCAGTCCATGTGAGTCCAGAACTTTGGAGGACCCTAGTGCATGGTTTTAATCTTGGTCACTGGTTGGATAAGTACCCGCAACCAATTATCTGCCCAAGTGACCCCAGTCACTGGCAATCAGTGAAGACTCCAGTCATGGAAACCAAACAGTAGTTGACTGTCCTCTTAACAAGGTGCCAATAGGCATGTTCGTACACATAAGGGAAAAGATTTGTTGAAAAATTTGAGGGAAAACTCCTCTATCATCTATCAAAGAGAAAAAAAGCAAGATAACTAGCTTTATTTTAGACTTTACTTTTTTCTCTTTTTTGAAAATCAGGATATCTGTCCTTTTCAACTCCTATAGGACCTCTACCATTCCCTCTAATCTTTCATAAATCATTGACAGTGGCTTAGTAGTCATATTTTCTAGTTCTTCCTTCTACCCTGGGAAGAATTTCATCTGGTCCTAGTGACTTGAAGTCATTAACAGCAGCTAGGTACTCTAGTACTCTCTCTTGAATTTGGAGCATAAAAAGGCGTGGATGGGCTGTGATCTGCCCCATTGAAGTATCCATTAGATATTCATTTCAGTTCCACTAGATATCCATTGAAATATAATATGTAATTATATATATATATATACAAAATCTCATATTATTCTTTTTGACTGCCATGTCATGTTGTGGATTTATATGAACTTGCTGTTGTTGTTTACTAAAACCCCTTTGTATTTTGCATAGGAACTGAGATCTAACCATGCTTCCCCCTACCCTATTCTTCTGCAGTTAATTTTTCTAATCCAATCTCAGGACTTCACATCTATTCCCACTGAGTTTTATCATGTTACATTTGCCCCATCGTTCTATTGTGATAGTTTAGATTTCAGTTCTATCATTCTATGTATAAACTATCCCTCTGAGATTTGTGTCATCCACTAATTTGATGATAAGCTTGCCATCTGTTCTTTCACCCAAGTTACTGATGAAGAAAGGATTCATTTTTTTTTTCTGCAATTAGGTCAAGGACAGACGAATTGGGTACTCCACTAGAAACCTCTCTTCAGGTTGGCATCAGTCTACTCATTCTGCCAGTTCTAGAATCCACCTGGCCATACTCTTAGCCAAAGCCTCTCTCTCTAACTTGTTCATTAGCCTATTGTAAGAGGCTTTGAAAGTACCCTACTGAAGTGTAGGAATATGTTGCATACGGCATTCTCCTACTATGCTAGTTTAGTAACTGTCAAGAAAGTATGACTGAGGCCATCTGTGGGCATACTCAAAGCTATTCTTCCTACTTCAGTTTAGTCCTGGGGGAATTTGCCTGTAATGAGAGGGTTGGACATTCTCTCTCTCTCTCTCTCTCTCTCTCTCTCTCTCTCTCTCTCTCTCTCTCTTTCTCTCTCTCTCTCTCTCTCTCTCTCTCTCTCTCTCTCTCTCTCTCTCTCTCTCTCTCCCTAGTTCATTAAACCTTTCTACTACCTTTCCCCACACCTTTTCCCTAGAAACAATTTAAAGCTTAGGTCGTAACTCCTGGCTAGGGCTGCCCCAAAGGGGATAGTAAAAAAGGCACTCCGTGTATAATATGGGTCAGTTATTGGACAGATATTTATTTCCTATACACGAAAGAAATTCTAAAAGATACAAAAGACTCACAGTGCACATTGACAGAATAACTCAAAAAGGATTCAGTAACATCTTGTAATTACTCTTATACCTAGACAGGAGTCTTTGTACTTAAACCTGATCAGAACATAAAGCAGCTTGTGGGGTACTAAGAAGGTATTCCATATTTTATTTTAGTTCTGTCCTATTGAAAAAGCTTCCAGTCCGTGTCTTCTGGCAAAATGAGTCAGACTTAAGTTCATCCTTTCATTGGTGGTTGTCCTCAACATGAAAACTGGGTAGTTGATTCCTCAAGTTGCTGCCACACAGCTCTGTCCAAAAGGACCTGGAATCTCCAGACCTCTCAAACCACAAGGTTACCTCCAGGTTATGCATGTCTACCCTGAGACAGATACTTACTAACCTAACATCAGGAAAAAATAAACACAAAAGGGGCATCCCAAAGACTGGACTTAGGCTTGCCTAGGTAGGACATTTGTTTCATTTGCCATGTGCTCATGGCAGCATGGCATCTGGGGTGGGGAACGATGCTTATTGACCCTGCCCAGCTCCTTCCTTGAAGTGTTTCAATGTAATCTTGACACAATATACAGCTGGAAGGGAAGAGACAACTGAGAGTGAGGTCATTATTTTTAAGCATCCACAGAGTCACCACCTCTTCCCACCCAGAATCCAATAAGGTGACCACTTTATCATCTCTAAGTGTCAAGTCCCCTTGGTGTTGTCGCACACTTGAGATCAGCTAGAAGCAGGAAGATAAGCTTTGTGCATCTTCGGAGATGGTCCCAATTACAAAAGGAAAGGACCTTTGGGAATTTGAAAACCTTCAAATGCCTCATAGAATTTTTGATTTGGAAGGGGTTTTCAAGGTCAAGTCCAAGTTCCCACTTCATTCAACAATCCTCTCTAATTGAATCATTGACTTCTACCCCTTATTCATAGAATGAAATCAATTCAACAAACATTGATTAAGGAACTATTATGTAAAAGGAATTGTGCTGGGAAATTAAAAATAAAAAATAAAGGCATTTACAATCCAAAGGGAATATGCAATCTTTTGAAGACATATAGTAATAACAATAGATTATGATGAAGTAAAGTCAAAGCGGCCTGAGAGATTTGCATTCTCCATCTGGAAGTGAAAATGTTTCAGAGGAGTTAGGTCAGGGATGACGTCATGGGAAAAAAGTAATGCCTGGACTGGGCCCTAGAAGAAGAGAAGAATTTCAACAAGTAGAGCTATGAAGGTCTCTCATTCCCAGGCAGATGAGATGATGTGTGCAATACAGGGTAAGCTACACAAAGCTTTCCCCAACTGACAATCTTTTGGTATATGATTTTTTATTTGGCATTTAATCAATTTTATAACTTAAAGTATGTGTAAACACACTTGTCAATAGCAACTTAGCAATAACTTACTTTATCTTTTCTTCAGCCCTTCCTGTCCTTATGATTGTACATTCACACACACACACACACACACACACACACACACACACACACACACGTTCTTGCTCTACACAACACCTACTTTTCCCCACTGAGGATGACTCTGATGGGGATGAGATCTGAACCCCTAAAAGGAAAAGACCATGTCTTTGGGATCTGGACCCCAAAAAGGGAAAGCCCCTCGACTTTCCCACATGGCCAAGTCTCTGGTGTTCCCCTGAGACATTGCCCATTCCAGTAATTTTTTTCAACTGTCTTTTCATTGTGGCTCCACGCCTAACCCTTCATTCTCTGTTACCTCTAGGTCACCTCAGGCTATTAGCCACTCCTTGATTCCATCCAAATCTTCCCACATGTTTTCTCCTTATAAAAAAGATTAGTTTCATCTACCAAATGCTCAGATTCCTTAAGAATCTGGTCCACTTGCATTAGCGATACAAATGCTTAAAATCTGGTCAATAGGGCAGACTCACTAGGAATCTCGCCCACTCCAACCCATGTTTTTCTTTTTTTCTCTTAACAGTTATTTTATTATTTTATATTTTAATTTTCAACATTGATTTCCACAAGATTTTGAGTTACAAATTTTCTCCCCATTTCTACCCTCCCCCCCCACTCCAAGATGGCATATATTCTAATTGCCTCATTCCCCAGTCAGCACTCTCTTCTGTAATCCTACTCCCCCGCCCCCATCCCCTTTCCCCTTACTTTCTTGTAGGGCAGGATAGATTTCTATGCCCCATTCCCTATATGTCTTATTTCCCAGTTGCATGCAAAAACAACTTTTTTTGAGCATCTGCTTTTAAAACTTTGAGTTCCAAATCCTCTGCCCTTTTCCCTTCCCACTCACCCTCCTTAAGAAGGCAAGCAATTCAACATAGGCCACCCATGTATCATTATGTAAAATGCTTCCACAATACTCATGTTGTGAAAGAATAACTATATTTCCCTCCATCCTATCCTATCCCACTTTGTTCAATTTTTCTCCCTTGACCCTGTTCCTTTTCAAAAGTGTTTGCTTTTAACTACCTCCTCCCCCTGTCAGCCCTCACTTCTATCATCCCCTCTTTTTTGTCCCCTTCCCCCTACTTTCCTGTGGGGTAAGATGAGTGTGCATGGTATTCCCTCCACAGGTTAAATCCGATGAGAGCAAGATTCACTCATTCCCCCTCACCTGCCCCCTCTTCCCTTCCAACAGAACTGCTTTTTCTTGCCACTTTTATGTGAGATAATTTACCCCATTCTATCTTTCCATTTCTCCCTCTCTCAATATATTCCTCTCTCATCCCTTAATTTGATTTTATTTTTTTAGATATCATCCCTTCATATTCAACTCACCTTGTGCCCTCTGTCTATATATATGTGTATTCCCTTCAACTACCCTAATACTGAAAAAGGTCTCATGAATTACACACATCATCTTTCCATGTAGGAATGTAAACAAAACAGTTCAACTTTAGTAAGTCCTTTAAGATTTCTCTTTCTTGTTTACCTTTTCAAGCTTCTCTTGATTCTTGTGTTTGAAAGTCAAATTTTCTATTCAGCTCTGGTCTTTTCACTGAGAAAGCTTGAAAGTCCTCTATTTTATTGAAAATCCATATTTTGCCTTGGAGCATGATACTCAGTTTTGCTGGGTAGGTGATTCTTGGTTTTAATCCTAGCTCCATTGACCTCCGAAATATCGTATTCCAAGCCCTTTGATCCCTTAATGTAGAAGCTGCTAGATCTTGTATTATCCTGATTATGTTTCCACAATACTCAAATTGTTTCTTTCTGGCTGCTTGCAGTATTTTCTCCTTGATCTGAGAACTCTGGAATTTGGCAACAATGTTCCTAGGAGTTTTCTTTTTCAAGAGGTGATAGGTGGATTCTTTCAATATCTATTTTACCCACTTGCTCTAGAATATCAGGGCAGTTCTCCTTGATAATTTCTTGAAAGATGATATCTAGGCTCTTTTTTTGATCATGGCTTTCAGGTAGTCCAATAATTTTAAAATTATCTCTCCTGGATCTATTTTCCAGGTCAGTGGTTTTTCCAATGAGATATTTCACATTGTCTTCCACTTTTTCATTCCTTTGGTTCTGTTTTATAATATCTTGATTTCTCATAAAGTCACTAGCTTCCACTTGCTCCAATCCAATTTTTAAGGTGGTATTTTCTTCAGTGGTCTTTTGGACCTCCTTTTCCACTTGGCTAATTCTGCTTTTCAAGGCATTCTTCTCATTGGCTTTTTGGAGCTCTTTTGCCATTTGGGTTAGTCTATTTTTTAAGGTGCTCTTTTCTTCAGTATTTTTTTTGGATCTCCTTTAGCAAGTTTTTGACTTGTTTTTCATGGTTTTCTTGCATCACTCTCATTTCTCCTCCTAATTTTTCCTCTACTTCTCTTACTTGCTTTTCCAAATCCTTTTTGAGCTCTTCCATGGCCTCAGACCAATTCATATTTTTCTTGGAGGCTTATTGATGTAGGCTCTTTGACTTTGTTGACTTCTTCTGGCTGTATGTTTTGATCTTCCTTGTCACCAAAAAAAGATTCTAGAGTCTAAGTCTGAGTCTGGGTCTGAGTCTGAGTCTGTGTCCTTTTTCACTGCCTGGCCATGTTCCTAGACAACTACTTGACCTTTGAGCTTTCTGTCAGGGTATGACTGATTAGAGAGTAGAGAGTACTTTGTCCCAAGTTTTAGGGGTTTCCCTGCTGTTTTCAGAGCTATTTCTACTCCATGTCATGGCAAGCTCTGCCACAAAAGCGCTCTTCCTCCCCCAAGAACCACCAACCAGGATGGCGACCCAGATCCAAGCAGGGCAAAGCAAGCCCTGAACTCCTGCTCTGGTCTGTTGCTTGATTCCTCCCACTGTGTGAGCCAAGGACTCTGGAAGCAGGTGAAGCTGGATCTCTGGAAGCAGCAACAGGACCTTCCTGCTGCTGCTGCCACCACCACTGCACCACCTTCCCCACCCCCAGAGCTGGGGCCGGACCGCTCTCTAACCCGACCTAGCAGTTTTCCCACTAACTTGCTCCTTGGTCTTTGGCGTTCATGAGTTGAGAAGTCTGGTAACTGCCACAGCTCAATGATTCATGGCCCTAAGGCCTGCTCCGGCCAACTCCTGGTCTGGTCTATCCTGGTGCAGCCCATGCTGTGCTGCACTCTGCTCCCAGCACTGTGCAATAGACCCTTCCCAGTGACCATCCTGTCTGTCCTGGGCTGGAGACCTGCTTCCCTCTGTTATTTTGTGGGTTCCACAGCTCTAGAATTTGTTCAGAGCCATTTTTACAGGTGTTTGGAGGGATTTGGGGGAGAGCTTCAGCAAGATCCTGCTTTCCAGCTGCCATCTTGGCTCTGCCCCCCTCCAACCCGTGTTTTAATACACCTTGTGTCTAAATGAAAGAAGACTTGGCTGAAATTCTTTCCCTGGCTGTGCTGGGCTGGAGACCTGCTTCTCTCTGTTATTTTGTGGGTTCCACAGCTCTAGACTTTGTTCAGAGTCATTTTTACAGGTGTTTGGAGGGATTTGGGGGAGAGTTTAAGCAAGATCCTGCTTTCCAGCTGCCATCTTGGCTCTGCCCCGCTCTAACCTGTGTTTTAATATACCTTGTGTCTAAATGAAAGAAGACTTGGCTGAAATTCTTTCCAGGTAGGACCTCCATCTTTTGCTCTTGAATTTCAGGGTTCCCAGCACTTGGTGAGCCTTTGTCTTGAAATGCCATTTAATCACAAGTCCCAACCAGGATCTCACTTCCTGGTTCACTGTCTATGATTGCTTCTTTAGGGTACCACATCCCACTTATATGTGTTATCTCCTTAATTAGGATGTCAGCTCCATGAGAGTAGGGACTATATTTTTTCTTGTTTTTGCATCCCTAGTGCTAGCATAGCCAAGTGCCTGGTGCATAGTGTTTCATAAATTATGTATGTATGCATGTATGCATGCATGTATGTATGTATGCATCTACCTATCTATGTATCTAAAGAAACAGGATCCTTTACATGGTACATATTCTCTGTTAGTCTCTATGAAGAGAAATGCAATTGGTGACAAAACTACTAGGCATAACTGTAGTCAGTATGTAAATGTTACTTCATTTACTTTATTAAATATATTATTGTGTAGGTACTCCTTATAGCTGTCATTCTTCTCTCCACTTTTTTCAGTCTTGACCTATGATTTCATTGGTGTCTCTATGCCAGTAAATGAGGAAACCTCCTCTATCATCAATTAAGATCAGCAACTGTTGCTCTGGACTCTATAAGATACCAACGACATTAAGTGATTTGCCATGGGTAACATAACTAGTATATCTCAAAATCATCCACCCTTGGTGTCCACATGGCACTCACTTCTCACTTGTGGCTCCAAGGGGATGTAGCATGCACAGGGACTGTCTTGGCAGATGGACTAAACCAGGTTGAGGATAAATGACTGGTTTCAAACCTGTCAGTGAGTTAGGGGAAACCTACCGCAAGCATGTGAAGATTTCCCTTGGATAAACAGGTAGATGAGAACAGTTTGTTCCAATGGCCATGAAGGTGGAGCTTGGAACTTGGTCATCCACTGCATCCTGCGCCATTGTCAGTCATCTCGACTTTTGTCTTGCCATTCGACATCAATGACTCTGGAAGACAGATTGGGGCTGATGACTTTGTGCAACTCTGCCTCCTTAAATTCAACTCACAAGCAAATCAAGACATTACCCAGTAATGTCATTGTTCCTCTCCGAAAATGAAGGACAAACAACATCTTAAAGTCAGGGCCCGAACCCAGGTGTTTCTGATTCCAAGAACCAATCTGTAATAGGCCATGCCGCTTCACTTGCTATTTATTATGGTAATATATTATTTTGCAATATGTCATATGCAAATATTGTGTGGTGCTTATATGTAATACCACTTCTATGTCCCATTTCATATGCTATAGTCTACTTTGCTAGTCCCCAACTGTTTGTTATTTATCATTTCTCCTAGTGTTCTCTATTACATGAATAGTTACACATCGTCCAGGAGATCATTTCCCAACAGTGGAGTTAATAGTTTAAGAAGCATGATATGACTTGTTGGATATTTGCAAATTGCTCTCCAGCATACATATTTCCCAATAGGCTTGGTACCAACATGGAACTTTACGATTAATATCTATTTTTTGCTAAAGGGATGGATGAGAAGCAGGACCCCATAGTTGATTCCATTTGAAATTTTTAAATAAGGTTGGGCTTTATTTTTTTAATTGTTTATTTCCTTGTGTTTCTTTTTTTGGTCAGCTTTCTGTTTCTATCCTTTGACTATTTATCCATTACAAACTGCATGTTGATTTTATAGGCTTATATCCATTCCTAGTAAATTCAGTATGTCAAGCTTTTCTCTGACACATCCCTTCAAGAAAAGTTCCTTCTTCCCTTCTCCATTCTTAATATCTTGCTTTACTTTCATCCATGTTTTATTCTTTCTGCTAGGCAATTTGATTTTATTTTTATATAATCAAACTTATCAACCTTGTTCTTACTAATTCTTTCATTGCTTCAATGGCTAAGAATTTATCTCCTACCATATTTGAGATAAGAATGTCATTACATTTTCTCCTATCTTTTTATGGTTTGTTATTGTATATTTAACTTCAACTAGAGTTTCTTGTGGTCTATTGAATGAAGTATAGATCTAAATTTATTTTTCTCTAAATTGTATCTGCTTTTCCTTTCAGCATTTATCAAACAATTATTCCTTTCCCCATTGTAAGATATAATCAGGTTTATCATATATTAACCTTTTATACATATATAAATCTATTTCTAGGGGTGTATATTTTGTTCCATTGGCCAACTTTTTATTTCTTTTCTTTCCTCTTTTTCTGTGGAGTGGAAAAGGGGCAGTCCAATACAGGTTGTTTTGATAATGTTAGAATTATAATATGTTTCAAGGTCTAGAAAGGGTAACTTTTCCTTTGTTGACTCTTCTTTTCCCTCTCCTCCAATAAACTGTTGACTATTCTTGCCTACTAGTTTTTCCATATAAAATTTCTCTGTCATTTTATCTGATAAAGTATCCCAAAGTTATTTAGATTAGAATTGCAATATATCTATATGTATATTGTATGCATGCATACACATGTATATACATGGGAAGCATTATCACTTTTATTATGTTTAGCTTATTCTACAAGCAAAAAAATTTCTTCAATTATTCATATTCAGTTTTTCAACAGTTCATATGGGACCTCATTTTGTCCTTAAAGTCTTGTAGTTTTGCTTATGAGATCTGATATTTTCCTCAATATATTAATACACAATTAAGATTTTTTTAAACTTGAATCTCCTTTTCCTTTGTTTTATTTAGTTGTTTATGATTGCCATACAGAAATATGAATTGTTTGTATATTGAATCTCTTGAACTTCTTAAGCATATCATCTGCAAATAGTCATATTTTAATCTTGTATTTTCCATTGTTTCTCTCTCTATTTTTCCTGTGTTACTGTAATTGAAACAGCTTAACATAGTTGATAGTTTAGGGGTCTGAATATAGGGTCAGAAAAACATAAATGACCCTAATCCTGCCTTTGACATTTATTAGCTATGTGACTGTGAGCAAGTCAATTAACTATTTATGTGTCTCAGACATTGCCCTAAGACTTACCCAAGTGACCCTCACTCAAGTGGCCCTGAACAAATCACTTAACCTCCCTTTGTCTCAATTTCTTCAACTGTAAAGTAGAGATGATAACAGTCTCTTCCTCACAGGGCAGTTGTGAGAATGAAGTGAGATAGCATTTGTACAGTGTCTGGTCCATAGTAGCTACCATATAAATGAGTATTCCCTCCCTCTTCTACCTTGTGATCCACCTTGGTGGGGAGCCAGGGGTGGAGAGGGCTGGGGGTTGTTCTCACCTAGATAATTTGTAATTGTTACCATTTCCAATGCTACGACCAAAACAAATAGTGATCATGGTTTTCTTAAATTTGTTTCTGTTCTGTACAAGTATATGACTAGTATTTATTGAAAATAATGTTGGCTCAGTTTTGATTAGGTTCACTGTATTCTGTTCAGGAAGAATCCCTCTATTCTGATTAATTTTAGGGGTTTGTTTTTTAGAATCTTGAGAAGCTATAGGGAAGCAATATGGACCGTGGGAAAAGTGCTGGATTTGGAACCAAAAGATATGGGTTCAAATCTTGACTGCCACTTACTACCTGTCTGATCTTGATCAAGCTCATTAAGGTCTCGGGTAGCAGGTCCTCCATGTATCAAGAGAGGGTGTGGGACTAGTAGGGACCTCTAAGCCCCTTCCAGCTCAACATCTATGATTTTATAGTGTTTATTTTGACCAAATGCATTTTCTGTGTCTACCAATATGTTATAATTTTATTTTTTCCTATTTATATGAATTATCCTAATTGTTTAACTCATACCAGAGACAGCCATAGTATAATAGAGAAAGTACTGAATTGGAGTCAAAGACATGGGTTCATAGCTCAGCTCTGGCCCCTGCTGGCTATATGGTCTTTGACAATGCTCTTAACCTCTGTGTGCCTCTGTTTTCTCATCCATAAAATATGGATCTATATGGGTGTATATTAATATATAGGTGTATACATATATATGTGTATATGTATAACTATATGTGTATACATAGATATAGAGACACACATATATTATGTTTAAGATTTAAGAGCTTAAAATGTCACTAAATTTTGGGATATCCCATACATTACACACACACACACACATGCATAAAATGTTCATGAATGTATATATATTAACTAATCATTTCACAAGGTTGTTGTGAGGATCAAATAAGATCATAGATATAAAGTACTTTGTAATCATTGGAGTCGTCTCTACCTATTCACATTTTCCTAGAACAGTTTATCCAGATCTTGCCTTTGTCTCCATACTCTTTCCTGAATTATGCTTACCTCTGTACACACCTATCCCATTCAAATTCAGAGTACATTGAGCTATCTTTTAGAAGCTAGAAATATTCAACAATTCACATCCATAATCAAATTGTCATTTGATATGTTATTTCAGAAGTTTCAAATTTAAAAAAAATCAAATGATGTTGATAGCTTAATAAATGAAAAAACCTATAACCACACTACATTGAATAATGCGGGCTAAAATTACATTAATTCAGAATCAGTGAGTCTTTTATTTTCCAGAATTCTTGAAAAAAGCCTCTTTTTCTGGCTAAAAAGGAAAATATTAACACAAATAAGAAAGTACTAGTAATGGCAATGTGGGAAGAAGTCTAGTATTTCCTTTGCATTTGTTATATTCCATCATTGTCCTTTCAGAGGTCCTTCATAAATAGATATATTAGCAGACAGGCTAAACCAGATTGAAGTCAAACAGCAGGCTTCAAGCCCGTTGTGAGTTAAGGGGCTGTCTACCTTAATTATGTGAAGACTTCCCTACACAGAATAGGGAGATGGGAACAAATTCTTCCAGCAGCCATGAAGGTGGCTGAAGCAGGCACTGTGGAGTGCCTAGAGCTTGGTCAGACGTGAAAGACACAAAGGTCATGTGCTGCATCCTGGGCCATCACCGGTCATCATGACTTTTGTCTTGCCTCTGGACTTTGATGACTCTGGAAGACAGATTGAGGCTGATATCTTTGTGTAACTGCCTCACTTAAATCCACTCCACTCTAGAAGATAACACTCTGTGAAGTCACTGGTCCTCTTTGAAAACAACACATCTGTTCCCGCCAGTAAACAGCTTGAGGGCAGGGACCCTTGCATTTTTGTCTTTGTGTCCTTTCCTCTAGCAAAGAATACATGGTAGATGTTAAATAAGTGTTTATCGAATTGAATTAAACTAGCTTTGTATTACTAAGATAAAATCTACTCTGTCATGGCAACTATTTTTTGATGCATTCTGTTTGTTAAAATTTATTTAACATTTTGAAATCTAAATTCACCAGTGAAGTTGGACTATAGTTTTCTTTTTCAGAGGCTTTTTTTTGATTAGGATTTGGAAGCAAGGCTAGATTTGTTTCACATACAAAAATTGGGTGACAGAGTGCCTTTTTACATTTTTAGATATAATTTGTGTGATTTAAGGATTATTCCTTCACATACTTTAAAACAGCTATTAAATTCTCCAAACTCTTTTACTCTTTAGATTCTATATCTCCCATTCTATCAAGTGTTCTTCAAAGGACATGACTTCGAGTTCCCTCATCCTCCTAACAGCCCTCCCTGGGCCGTTCCAGTTTGTCAATGCCCCTCTTAAAGTACAATGTTAAGAAATGAGCCTGATATTCCAGGTCTGTATGATCAGTATTCTGTTGTTCAGTTGTATCCAACGCTTTATGACTTCATTTGGGATTTTCTTGGCAAAGATACTGGGGCTTGCCATTTCGTTCTCCAGCTCAATTTACAGATGAGGAAACTGAGGCAAACAGGGTTAAGTGACTTGCCCAGGGTCACACAACTAGTAAGTGTCTGAGGCAGGATTTGAACACAGATCTTCCTGCCTCCAAGCCTTGAGCTCTATCTATTGTGTCACCTACCTGCCAAAAACATAATAAAGGATGCCCTGTGTGAGGGGCAGATAGGTGGCACAGTGGATAAAGTGAAGAGCAACAATAAAAATGATTGGTATAGTATGATATTATTGGAACAATTCCCCTCTTGTTCAGGACACTGTATATAAAATCTGTGATGAAATTAGTTTCGAGGGGAGCAATGGCATATTATCGACTAGTGCGGATTGCATTGTCTACTAAAATTATTGTCTTTTTCATATAATCTGCTGTTAAGCCGTGTCTCCAGAGCCTGCAATTGTACAGTTAATTTTTAGGACCTAAGTAAAGAATTTTATGTTTTTTCTCTATTAAACATCATTTTGTTAGATTCAGTTCATCATTCTGTCAATATCGTTGAGATATTTGTGGATTCTAACTTTGTCATCCACAATATTAGCTATTTTCCCCAGCTTTTTTCATTTTCGTATTTGATTAATGTTATGCTATCCTATCTATCTTCATCTAAATAATTGAGCAAAAAAACCACAATGCCAAAGACAGATGTGGTAAGCACTCAAGCAATTCATCAACAAGCATTTATTAAGTACCTACTGTTTGCCAGGCGTTGTGCTAGGCACTGGCGTACAAATCCAATGAATTGAAGCATTCCCTTCCCACAATGGGCCATTAGGTGGCATAATGGATAGAGTGCCAGGCCTGGAGTCAGGAAGACTCAACTTCCTGAGTTCAAATCCTGCCTTGGACACTTACTAGATGTGTCACTCTGGGCAAGTCACTTCACCCTGTTTGCCTCAGTTTCCTCATCTGTAAAATGAGCTGGTAAAGGAAATGGCGAACCACTCCAATATCTTTGCCAAGAAAACCCCAAAAACAGTCATAAAGAGTTGGACACAACTAAACAGCAATGACAACTTCTCACAAGGAACTTACATCCCAGATGTTAACGGGAATCCATTAATCCAGATTTTCAGATAAAGTTATTCAGATTAAAGTTATTTTCAGATAAACTACCTAGAAACGCAAGGAATTATATTTTCATTCCACCCACAATGATCTACTTTGTCTGTGGAGTGCTTCTCTGATAGCTTTCATTATCCGTCTAACTTCCTGAAATCCACACACACATGCTGTTGTTCAGTTGTAGCCAACTCTTTGTGACTTCCTCTGGGGTTTTCTTGGCAAAAATACTGGGGTTTGCCATTTCCTTCTCCAGCTCATTTTACAGATGAGGAAACTGAGGCAAACAGGGTGAAGTGACTTGCCCAGGGTCACGCAACTAGTAAGCGTCTTTGGCAGGATTTGAATTCAGATTTTACTGCCTCCAAGCCTCGGGGTCTATCTGAAAAATGCATTTTCACCAAAAGGTGATTTCGCAGGTTTATGGTATAGCATCATATATTTAGAGCTAGAAGGTATATTAGATACTCTCTACTCTAATCATCTCATTTTACAGATGAGAAAACTGATTCCCAAGGGAGCCAAATGACTCATTTGAAGTCACAGAGGGATGACAGAGACAAAATATAAATCTAGTTCATGGAATCACAGAATCCTAGATTTACACCTGGAATTTACCCCTTAGAGTCCATCTGATCCAATTTCATTCCTCTCTTTTCCCCCTATTTTATAGATGAGAAAACCAAGGCCCTGGAAGCAAGTGACTTATCAAGGCTACAAAGGTATTAAGCATCAGAAGCAAGATTGAGCTCAGGACCTTTAATTTAAGATACATTTCTCATTTTGCATCACCATAGCTGACCCCTGCACCAATATAGAGGCACTTTCCAGTGCCTTAGCAGGCCATCTTCATGATTTGCCATGGTCAAATATATTTATCACCTGGTGGGTGAACCTCTGATGACTAGTCTTTCCAACCTTAGCTTGGTTAGTCCAGAGATAACAGATACACAGTGTATCTGCAGGTCCATGTCCAGCATCTTTCTAGTTTGTTAGGACCTGACATGGCAAGCAGGGTGTTCAAGAAGCTAGGGTCACCTCCACATTACTACAAGGCAACTGAGGACTTTACTGGAGGAGTATAACCATGTTAAATTGGAAATGAAATTAGTCCGGCGTGTTTATTCTTTGTAATCTCTTTTCTTTCCTACATCTCAGTGCTGGGTCCTAGGTATCACTGATACTCCTTCTACAAACCATCCATTTAATAATCTGTTGCAGACTTTTTCTAGGGAATGATGTTAAATAGCTGTTATAGTTTCTGATTCTATCTGTTTTTCTTTTCTGAAAACTTGGACAACAGTGACCTATGTCTTGTTTTCTCTCAACCCTCCACTTCATAGTTCTTCAAGGATATCTAACAATTCATTTATCACATACTGTAACTTCTTTTGGTACCCAGGGCACACAATTCATCTAGACTAGGGAACTTGAATATATTTTAAAAAGCTAAGTATTCTTTTAATATCTTTTCATCTCCCTTGGCCTTTAATTCTATCTTTTAAAATTTTTAATTTTTAAAAAATAAATAAAAATCTATTTTGTCTTCCACCCATCTCCCCCAAATCTACTCCTCATTAATTCCATCTTCAGTGACCCTATCTGACTATGTACAAAATGTTTGACCCTCTGCGGTCCCTTTCTCTTCAGAGAGAAGTGTGTTGCATTATCTGCGTTCTGAGACTAAGATTGGTTATTATAATAACTCAAAGTTTGCCTTCACTTTAGTGTTTCTGTTTTTTCATCTGTGATACAGGGGATAGGACACTGGATTTGACATCAGAAAGAACCTGCGTGGAAACCCTGCCTCAGACTTTCACTGGCTGTGTGACTGTGGATGAAGCATACGACCCTGAGAAAGGTTTCCACAGTTTCCTCATCTTTTAAATCAATTAAATTATTAATTAAATTGTAATGATAGGACCTACCTTAGGAGAGTTTTGTGAGGATCAAATGTAATTATATATATATGTATATGTATATATATATATATATCATCTATCTATCTATATCTACCTATAAAGTGCTTTATAAGCTTTTGACTAAATCTTAGCTCTTCTTGGGTTGTTCTGGCCCTGCTTAGGGTAGGCTTTCACTTAACCATGTTTGTTCTATCGTTTCTAATCTAAAAGTGATTTTCCTTGATATAAAATAATAATACCTTACATTTTACATTGTGCTTTAAGGCAATATAAAGTACTTTTCTCCACAATCCCGGCATCATTATTAATTCAACAGTTCAAACTGGCCTCCTTGCTGTCACTCACTCCTAACATTCTATCTCTTCTCTCTGTGTCTTTGCATCAATTGTTCCCCATACTTAGTGCTCCCTCCTCACATTTTCATCTTAGAATTCTTGTTGTTCAATTGTTTCAGCGTGTCCAGCTGTTCATGACCCCATTTGATTTTGTTGCTGTTGTCAAAGAAACTAGAATTGTTTATAATTTCCTTCTCCAGCTCATTTTACAGATAAAGAAACTGAGGCAAACAGGGTTAGATGACTTGCCCAGGATGACACAGCTAGGAAGTGTCTGAGGCTAGATTTGAACTCAGAAAAATGAGTCTTCCTGACTCCAGGCCCAGCTCTATCCACTGCACCACCTATAATTTGAATTAGGAACTAGAATTCCTCATTTCCTTCAAAGTTCAGTTCAAATGTCTCCTCATCCATGCAATATTTCCTGGTCCTCCCACCAGCTGATAGTGCCTCTGTTCCTCAAATTACTTTGTATAAAAACCAGATTTTGTATATACTTGTACATGTGTATATGAGAATACATATCATAGTTATCTCACCTGATAGAATGTAAATAAGCAGCACCTTGAGGTCTGGAACTGTTTTTTATTTATGTCCATTACTTAGCACAATGTTGGATATATTATAGGCACTTAATACATGCTTTCATTGATTAATTGAATTAAACAAGCATTTATTAAATGCTTATTATATACAGGCACTGTGTTAGGCATCTAAGATAACAAGAAAAAGGTGAAACTATCCCCAGACAGAAGTCAGAAAAGGATTGAATTGCTTTTTCCCTGCCACATGGCCCCAAGTAGTGAGAGTACCCCCTTCCCTGTTCTTCTTCCTTTTTTTTATCATCCTTAGCAGTTTTCAGAAGCCTCAGTGCACACCTATTTGCACCTTTCCAGAGAGAGGGTGATAATTTGTCTCCTTAGCACTGTCACTAAATTCTCAGAATGCTACTTAATTGTACTGTGAGAGTCTGGTCTCTTCTATTGAGACTTCTCTCCATTCTTCCTGCAAGGGGCGGACAGCTGTCGGCTGCTCCAAGTAGCTTGTTTGTGCCAGCCCAAAGAGAGAAGGATTATAGGCTTCTGCAAACATTATATGGCCCTCCGTATTCATCTGTACATCTGGCTGTGTAGAACCCCCTACTCCTAATATCCACACTGCCTTTCTCCTTCCCCCATAAGAAATTTTTCCCTTCACCTGGTCCATTTCTTTTGCTGAATTCTCTGAGATTTGAAGTCAATTTTGGTGCAAAGGTCATTTTGTACAGTACACTAAAAATGATCTATTGGCTTCCCTTACAGGTTTACAGCAGTTTTCAAACTTGGCTTCTGCCAGAGACTCCTTAAAGAGACTCGAGCTTTTTTCCTTCTGGAGCTTTTAAAAGAAATTGAGCAGAATAGTTTTTAAAGAGAGAAGGCTGGGGAGGGATGTAAAGAGAATGTTATCTCCTGCTTCCAATCCTATTTTCCATAACACCACAATGAAAAGAGGCCTGATCAAATGAGGTTATGTGATCAAATTCCCTGTGGTATTAGCAAGAAAATAGAAGCTGAGTGTAGGGGTTTCTGTAATCAAACACATCTAAGACTGAATTGGACAGTATTTGTAGAGTCAAGAAGAGTTGGAAAGGATTTTACATAGATCTTCTAGTCTAGCACCTGAATTTTATAGAGCCAGAAATGGAGTCCCAGAGAGGGAAGATGATTTGCCCAAAATCATGGATGCACGATGTGAAGCCAGGGTTTCTACTAAAGGTTGATTTTCAATGTACCACAATGTATAGAGAAGTATCTCCCTATCTCAGCTTCCCTCTTCATTTTGATATTTAAAAATTGAATTATAGGGCTCAATTAGCTTATTTTTTTTGATATTTTTGTAGAAGTGGAGAAAGAATGCTTTCCTATCTCACTTGAGAAATATCTGAAAGAATAAGTTAATGCTTGCAAAGCCTTTCAGAGAGGGAAAGAACTATTACATAAGTGCCAAATGTTATTTCATTATTTATTAACGTCAATATTAATAACAGCAATGCAGATACAATTTACTAGGGTTATTTGCTTTTGAAATATGAAATTCAAACTATCTTCTGTGCATTGGGTGCTTCTGGGATTTATTAATGGGGAGAAAGGAATAAAAGAAAGAACTTGTGGAAAAACTTCCAGGAAAATTACATCTTCTATTTATAAATCTTTCTGTTTAAGAGATTTCTCTTTCACAAAATACTTTCCCATAATCACACATTTCATTTATTGAACATTTCTCTCCAATAACTCTTACCCCTTGTGTGTATTTAATTTGCATTTCCAATAAAAGAAAGCAAGACCTCTGTCTGTGGCTCCACTGGCCCACTTGTAGTTTCTTGGACAGGATATTCCATCTTTCCCTGTTCATGTCTTTGCATTGGCTGCTTTCCATGTTTGAAATGCTCAGCTCCCCACTCCCTACACTTCTAACTCACTTCCCCTGGCTTCCTTCAAGACCCAGCTCAAATCCCACCTTTTTCAGGAGGCCTTTCTTGGTCCCACCACCCGCTCATCCTCTCCCCTCTGAGTTTACCTTCCATTTACTTTGTAGATATCCCTAGTTATTTACAAGTTTTCTCATCTGTTAGAATGTGAGTTCCTTGAAGGCAGGGACTGTCTTTCCTTTTGTTTGTTTTTGGTATTTTGTAGGCCTGGCATATAGTAAGTTCTTAATAAATGCTTTTTGACTGATCAACTAACTTTAACATAAGGAGGAAGGGTTGACAATGTTGTTGCCCATTGCCATCTCCCCCAAACCACATGGGTATATTGTGCCACTGTGCAGCAGAGGCAAAGAATCAATTCCAGCTAATTAACAATTGTGTGCATGCCTATCAAGAGGCCCAGGTATTTGAAAATAAACTCATTTCTTCCGAAGCACAAATAAAGATGGCAGCTATCTTTTTCAAGCATGCACCTTGCAAAAGAAAAGAGAGAAATCTTTTTTAAAATAATGATACCTCAGTCTAGTATGGAGGTCACTGCAGTTAAGACAGATCATGGAGGACAAGACAAGAAGCTGCTAGGATACATGGAAGAGCAGTAGTGGTAGGTCTGAAGTCCGGAAATTGTTAAGTTGTTTTTCACTTGTGTCTGATTCTTCATGACCCCGTTTGGGGTTTCCTTGGCAAAGATACTGGACTGGTTTGCCATTTCCATCTCCAGCTCATTTTACAGGTAAGGAAACTGAGGCAAACAAGGTTAGGTGGCTTGCTCAGGATCACACAGCTAGGAAGTATTTGAGGCTAGATTTGAATTCAGGAAGATGAGTCTTTCTGACTCTAGGCCTGGTACTCTATTCATTGTGCCACCTGCCTGCCTGGAGTCAAGAAGACCTGAGTTCAAATCAAGCCATATACAGTGTGTGTGTGTCTGTGTGTGACTGTAAAATGAGGATAATAATAGCACCTACCTGGCAAGTTGTTCTGAGGATCAAATGAGATGATATTTATAAAAGTGCTTGAATAGTGCAGGTGCTATGTAGTATTTATATAAAGATACACACACACACACACACACACACACACACATCTTTATGTAAATGCTTATTTCCTCCCCTTCCCCCAGTACCAAATACTGCACTAATGGAGAACACAAAAAATGGGAGGTTATCGATCATCCTTTCCTTCAAGAAGCTTATAGTCTAGTTGAGGATACACTCCTCAACATTTATAAGAAACTTTCATTTCTTCCTTCCTTCCTTCCTTTCTTCCTTCCTTCCTCCCTCCCTCCCTCACTTCCTTCCTTCCTTCTTTCTTGGTAAATTTTAAATTTTTATTAGCAGTTTTTTCTTTCTACAGGGTATTCCTAAAGTCTGGACACATAGGCAACTGACGGCAGTGTGGAGTTACTGCATTGAGTTCCTGTGAATCTGGCAAAGCACATCAACCTTTGCACCACAAATGATGGAAATCTTATTGAAGATGTTATTTATTAATATTCCAATTAAATACAATGTGGTTGAAAATTTCATTCATTTCATTTCTTGAAAATATGCATTTTTGTCTATGTGTCCAGACTTTAGGAATACCCTGTATAACTTTAATTGCTGAATATTTTCTCCCTGCACCAGCCAATGAGATATTTTAGGGGACCATTTAAGGTTTCAAGATATATATGGGAGATACCTTGTTGGAGAGCCATTAAAAACTTTGTTTACTATCCCAAAGCAATATTTTTATGGGTAACAAACAAGAAACACAGGAGAATCTGGTATTATCTGTACCATTTAGTTAATTATGAACCTGAAAAGATGTGCTCTGCTGAAGAATATAATTTGTGAAAGCCTGCTCACTACTTTTCATATTTTCATCAAAGATGCCCTTGATTCATGTGTACAACATTCTCAAAAAAGATTTTGCAACAATAAGCAAGTAGGCATTTGGGGACAGAGGAGATCACAAAGGACAATTTTGATTATAAAAATTAAAAATATATTCCATAAACAAAATGATACAATGATAAAAAGAGGGAAACTATAACCATCAGAAAACCTATGCATCAAATAGCTCTGATAAAAATTTGATATCTAAAATACATAGGAAATTAACACAGATATCTGACTAAGAAACACTACCCTAAAAAGTTAAATGTCAGAGGATATGAGTATTTTCTAAAAGAAGAAATGCAGACTATCAAACATCACATGAAAAGATTCTCCAAGTCACTAATAATGAGAAATGCACATTAGAATAATTCTGAAGTTTCACCTTACACCCCAAAGATGATGAAAGATGTACATAGTCAATGTTAAAGAAACTGTGAAAAGATATGCATATTAAGCCTGGAATTTGTCTAGGTGATCTGGAAAATAATTTGAAACTTTATGAGAAAAAATATTAAAACATTTATATCCTCAAAAGGTGATCTCACTACTGTAAGGAGGTCAGAGACAGAAAGAAAATTTCCATATATATCAAAATATTTGTAGTGACCCTTTTAGTGATAACAAAACAACCCACAGACAAAGCAGTAAATGCTCATGAATTGAGGAATGACTTATCAAATTATAATACATGAATGTAATGAAATACATTATTACACTATGAAATACATTATTACAATTTGCTTTGGTCAAGTATGAGGAATGACAAGTATGAGGAATTCAAAGAAGCATGGGAAGAGTTGTATGGACTGATATGGAGCTAAGAAAGCAGAACCAGAAGAATAATATACCTTGATTACAATTATGTAAAGGAAAACAGAATTAGAAGACTGTTGAACTTGGATTAAATTAAATCACCAGTCTTGGTCCTGAAGGACAGATGATGAAACATGCTTTCCTCTTCTTGGTGGGTAAATTCAGGACTAAAAGGAAGTAATGTTACACTTGTAGTTGGAAATGTACATTTTGTCCATTGGTTTTACTCAACTGTTTTTTGCTATTACAAGGAAGGGTCCTTTCTTTTGGGGGTTGGTGGTGCATATTGGTATACTATTGTGGTATAAAGACAACAGGAATCAGTAAAACTTTTTTAAAAAGAAAAAATAGGAGAGTAGCCATATGGGCTGATAGTTATCAATATTTTTAATTACTTTTTTTCCAGTAGCAATGATGTCTGTGACTATTCCCCCCCTCTCCCCACCCTGCCCCTGTTGGACAGGTTGTAAACTCCTCAGAGTAAGGAGATATTATTTAAGGATAGGGGGATGAAGAAGGCTGAATTAAAGGGGTGACACTCACTGAGAGTTTTGTGGGAAAATTCTATATCTGCTTCTCTGTCTGGTTTTCAATCCAGAGAACAAGATACCCATGCCAAAATAACCTCATTGTTTTTAACTCACCACTATGCTGCTAGCTTAAATTTCCTTGTCTGTAAAAAAGGGATATTAGTATATATTTCATAGGGTAATTGTATCAAATAGGATTTTATATTATATATAATGTATATGTATATAAGCATGTATATATATATTTATATGTAATGTTTTGCAAACCTTTAAGCACTATATAAATACTAGCTATTATTAATGAAGAACAAGCACTTTAAGAGAATGAGTAGAAATTGGTGGGTGGAGCCAAGATGATGGCTGGAAAGCTCTCCCCCAGGACCCTCCAAACACCTATAAAAAATGGCTCTGAACAAATTCTAGAACTGCAGAACCCATGAAAGAGCAGAGGAAAGCAGGGCTCCAGCCCAGGACAGCCAGGATGGTCACTGGGTAAGGTCTAACGAATGGAGCTGGGAGCAGAGAGGAGCAGAGCCCAGAATGGGCTGCACCCCTACCAATCAGACCAGGAGCCAGGTAGAACAGGCCCCAGTGCCCTGAATCAGTGAGCTGTGGCAGTTAGCAGACTTCTCAACCCACAAACACCAAAGACAAGAAAGAAGGTTAGCGTGGGGGAGGTGCGGGGGGAGGTGGTGCAGCTACAGAGCTACAGCTGCAGTTGCTTCCAGGCCCAGGCCTAGCTGGTGGGAGGAATTAAGTGACGGATCCAATCAGGAGTGCAGAGCCTGCTCAGATCTGACTCATGCTCTGGGTTGGCGGTTCTTGGGGGAGGAGGAGCTTGGGGTGTGGCAGAGCTTGCTGTGTAGAAAAAGCTCTGAAAACAACAGTCCAGCCCCTCAAGCTTGGGACAAAGTACTCTGTACTCTACAAGTAGTCATATCACGACGAAAAACTCAAGGCTCAAGCAGTTGGCAGGGAACATGGCCAGGCAGCGAAAACTGACTCAGATTCAGACTCAGACTTTGGAATCTTTCTTTGGTGACAAAGAAGACCAAAGCATACAGCCAGAAAAAGCCAACAAAGTCAAAGAGCCTACATCCAAAGCCTCCAAGATAAACAGGAACTGGTCTCAGGCCATGGAAGAGCTCAAAAAGGATTTGGGAAAGCAAGTTAGAGAAATAGAGAAAAAATTGGGAAGAGAAATGAGAGTGATGTGAGAAAACCATGAAAAATAAGTCAATGACTTGCTAAAGAAGACCCCAAAAAATACTGAAGAAAATAACTTTAAAAATAGACTAACTCAAATGGCAAAAGAGCTCCAAAAAGCCAATGAGGAGAAGAATGCCTTGAAAGGCAGAATTAGCCAAATGGAAAGGAGGTCCAAAAGACCACTGAAGAAAATACTACCTTAAAAATGAGACTGGAGCAAGTGGAAGCTAGTGACTTTATGAGAAATCAAGATATTATCAAACAGAACCAAAGGAATGAAAAAGTGGAAGACAATGTGAAATATCTCATTGGAAAAACCATTGACCTGGAAAATAGATCCAGGAGAGAGAATTTAAAAATTGTTGGACTGCCTGAAAGCCATGATCAAAAAAAGAGCCTAGATATCATCTTTCAAGAAATTATTAAGGAGAACTTCCCTGATATTCTAGAGTCAGAGGGTAAAATAGAAATTGAAAGAATTCACTGATCACCTCCTGAAAAAAGATCCCAAAAAGAAGACTCCTAGGAACATTGTTGCCAAATTCCAGAGCTCCCAGATCAAGGAGAAAATACTGCAAGCAGCCAGAAAGAAGTGGAAACACAATCAGGATAACACAAGATCTAGCAGCTTCTACATTAAGGGATCAAAGGGCTTGGAATATGATATTCCGGAGGTCAATGGAGCTAGCATTAAAACCAAGAATCACCTACCCAGCAAAACTGAGTATCATATTCCAAGGCAAAATATGGATTTTCAATAAAATAGAGGACTTTCAAGCTTTCTCAGTGAAAAGACCAGAGCTGAATAGAAAATTTGACTTTCAAGCACAAGAATCAAGAGAAGCATGAAAAGGTAAACAAGAAAGAGAAATCTTAAAGGACGTACTGAAGTTGAACTGTTTTGTTTACATTCCTACATGGAAAGATGATGTGTATGATTCATGTGACCTCAGTATTAGGGTAGCTGAAGAGAATATATATATATATATATACATATATATATGTATATATATATATATATATATATATATATATATATATATATATACACACACACACACATAGAGGGGGGAGGGGGCACAGGATGAGTTGAATATGAAAGGATGATATCTAAAAAAAATCAAATTAAAGGATGATAGAGGAATATATTGAGAGAGGGAGAAAAGGAGAGATAGAATGGGGTAAATTATCTCACATAAAAGTGGCAAAAAAAACAGTTCTGTAGGAAGAGAAGAGGGGGCAGGTGAGAGAATGAGTGAATCTTGCTGTCATTGGATTTGACCTGTGGAGGGAATAACATACACACTCAATTGGGTATCTTACCCCACAGGAAAGAAGGAGGAAGGAGATGAAAAAGGGGGGACGATAGAAGGGAGGGCAGATGGAGGAGGAGGTAATCAAAAGCAAACATTTTTGAAAAGGGACAGGGTCAAGGGAGAAAATTGAACAAAGGGGGATAGGATAGGAAGGAGCAAAATATAGTTAGTCTTTCACAACATGAGTATTGTGGAAGGGTTTTACATAATAGTACACATGTGGCCTATGTTGAGTTGTTTGCCTTCTTAGGAAGGGTGGGTGGGGAGGGAAGAGGTGAGAGAATTTGGAACTCAGAGTTTTAAAAGGAGATGTTCAAAAAAAAGTTTTTGCATGCAACTAGGAAATAAGATATACAGGCAATGGGACATAGAAATCTATCTTGCCCTACAAGGAAGTAAGGGAAAATAGGATGGGGGGGAGTGGGGTGACAGAAGGGAGGGCTGACTGGGGAATGGGACAGTCAGAATATATGCCATCTTGGAGTGGGGGAAGGCAGAAATGGGGAGAAAATGTGTAATTCAAACTTTTGTGAAAATCAATGCTGAAAACTAAAAATATTAAATGAATGAATGAATAAAAAGGGAATGAGTAGCTTTGAGAAGACAACCAGGTCCAAAAAGTCATATTCTCCTTGTATTGTTGTATTTACTTAGAGATTTTTTTTGGTTTTTATTGTTTTATTCTGCATTGCAGAAGTGTTTTAGGGATTAATAGGGTCAAGTGAGCTACATAGTCCTAAAGCCTGAGCTCTTCTTTCATTTTACTGTTAACCTCAAGAGAGTAAATGAAGTTTCCAAGGGTAACCTCTTATATGAGCACAGTGATGCAGTGGATGGATTGTCAGATGTGGAGACAGGGAGAAAAGTCAGAATTCTGCTTCTGACCCTTACTAACCGTGTGACTTTGAGCAAATCACATAACCTCTCATGACCTCAGTTTCGTCATCTGTAAAATGGAGATAATACTTACTGTTGTGCCTGATCACAGGTTTATTGTTTAGCTTAAAGAAGATAATATACACAAAGCAGTTCACAAATACTAAAGGCTTTATGGATGTCACTTGCTATTATAATTATTATTGCCTAGTTTGAAGAATACACCTTATACTGTTTCTGTTATTTACAAAGAAAGCTAATATTAATAAGTTTGTAGATTTTAATTAATGTATAGATAAATCAATCCATTAGTAAAAATTAATAAGTCATTGATCAATGGAATGTAACATTTTATAAATTTTTAGATTGAAGCATCATGTAACTTTAATATGCAACTCAAACACCATCTACTTAAAACCTTTCTTGATTCCTCAATTGCTAATGTCCTTCTCCCCAGCTGACTTGCATTCAGTTGTCTTTATATTGTATTTATTCTGTATAATCATATATTTGCGTGTGTGTGTGTATATATACATACACATAGACATAATACATACACACACGCTTATTGTCTCCTCCAGTAGAATGTAAGCTCCTTGAGACCAGAAATTGTTTCATTTTTGTCTTTGCATTCCTAGATCCCAGTACAGTAGGAAGTTTTTTTTTTCCTGGCACGTAATAGACATTTAATAAATGCTCATTTATTCATTGAAAACAAAACCTCTGGTGAAACTGTAGAAAGTGAAACATTTAATCAGTGGAGGAGATGTGTTGTCTCCACAGCAACAGCCAACTAGTTCAACTCTTTCACTGCTAGCTGCATTTTTGACTGAGAAGACCAAATTCACCATTTGTTTTACATTGTATATGTACATCCTTTGGAAGAGAGCCTACGTGAGTAGACCGAGGCAAGCCAGCCAGTCATTGTTAGAGCAGTTATTAGAACTCAGACCTCATAAATACTAGTGCCTGCTGTTATTTTTACTAGAACAGAATTCCCATAAAGGCAGACATTTAAGAGAATAGTTTTCCAGTTCCCTTGATGCTCAATTAAGATTTTTTCATTCAATTTGTTTCTATTAGAGTGGCTATGTACTGTAGTAGAAAGAGTACAAGGTTTGGAGTTAGGAAGACCTAAATTAAAATCTTGCCTCTGGCACATTTTGTATGTGTGATCATGGGTAAATCACTTCATTTCCCTCAACTTCAGTTTCTTCATCTAATGCCTAGAATGATTGCCTCACAAAGTAGTTGTGAAAATCAAATGAGAAAATAAAATTAGCTGGCATTTGTATAATTTTACAAATTATACTTGATAAATATTATCTCATTTTATCATCACAGCACCTCTGGGAGGGATGTGCTAATATCACCCTCATTTTACAAATGATGTTCAGTGACCTGCTCAGGATCACACAGCCAATAAATGTGGCTGTTTCTGAAGCTGGATTTGAGAAGGACTTTCTGACTCCAGGTCCAGTTTTCTAAGCACTGCACTACCCAACTGTCTCAATGGATATAAAATGATTTGCAAACTTTAAATATATAAATGTTATATAAATGCCAGTTATTATTACTATTCTGTGATAGTGGGTTTAGCATTTTATACATGCCAAGATGGCTTTATATAAATCCTGCTATGTAACCATGAAGTCATGTGATCCAAGACATTTCTATGCATTGGGCTATTCTGGGATTAAAAACAAAAAAAAAAAGTCAAAGAAAAAAGTTCTGTAAAAGCTGCCAGAAAATAATACCTTCTATTTATAAAATGTCTTTCTTCTTGTGAGTTCATTGCTTCATATACACCATCTCACAAAATCACCCAAGGCACATTGCAGTAACTGAATACCTCTCTCCAAGGAAATCTGAGGAGCTCAGAGACATTCTGCATCACTTTCCTTCATGAAAAAGCAGGCAGCCCCTCCAATACTTTCTTGGAGGAGGAGGGTAGCATTCTGCATAGCCTAAAGTCTATGTTAATATGCTAATGTTGAGTAATATATATGCAAGTATGTTATATAACACACTAACATGTGTTACCATCAGATAGACTTACACGTAAGTTGTATGTTAATTAGAATAAAATTATATTTATTGTATTGAACTTAGTAGAATATAGAAGTTACCCAATGGTGGGGCATGGATATTTTCTTTGCCAAAAAAAAATCAAACCCAAACCTGAAAACAAAAAACCTGTGTTGGGCTGGACTTCTTGGCACGTTTTATTCAGAAATGCATGCCTGTAAATGTTGTAAATGTTGCTGTTGACATGGATTACAGCTAAAGTCTGTAGAATCTTCTTAGGAGGCCAAGTTTATTCCTCCCTGGTGGGGGCTGGTTTCAGGGTGGTCCTGCTTGAAGGTAGGCATATGGACTACATTATTTCTCAAACACTATTCTAGTTCTATGATTCGAAACAAGGTAGCCTACTCTTGAATCATGTACTAACCAATTAGCACATATTTATTGAGCCCTACTGTGTGCAGAATCCTATGCAGAGTGCTGAGGGGGAATACCAAATCTAAGCTACGGTCCCATACTTCAAGGAACTTCTGCCTACACAGGTATAATTTAGCTGTTGTTGTTCAGTCATTTCTGATTCTTCATGACCCCATGTGGGGTTTTCTTGGCAAAGATATTGTAGCGCTTTGATGTTTCCTTCTCCAGCTCATTTTACAGATGAGGAAACTGAGGGAAACAGGGTTAAATGACTTGCCTAGGGTGATATTGAGAGTAACTGTCTGAGGCTGGATATGAACTCAGGAAGCTGAGTCTTGCTGACTTCAGGCCTGGCACTCCATCCACTGTGCCACTCAGCTGCCCTAACTAAGCTGACAGGATGGCAAATGTTTCATAAGAGGTAAATGCCACAGACAGTAAGCTTTGCAGGAGGGGCCAGGGAGGCAGGAAAGGGCTCAAAGATAGAATGGAACTTAAGGTGGGCCTTGAATAGTGGGCACAATTTCCATAAATGTAAGGGTGGTTAAGGGTACTTCAGGTAGAGATTAATGACAAGGGTCAGTAGATAGAATTCTGGGCCTGGAGTCAAGATCTAAGTTTAAATCTGACCTTAGACACTTACTACTAGTGTGACCATGGGGAAGTCAATTAACTTCTATTTGCCTTAATCCACCAGAGAAAGAAATGGCAAACTACTCTAGCATCTTTGCCAAGAAAACAAACTCCTTGGACAGCACCGGTGTGCTATGGTCTATGGGGCCACAAAGAGTCCGATACAACTAAAAATGACTCAACAACAACAACAACAACGAAAAACATGGAGGCAGTAGAATACAAGGCGCAGTCTGGGCTCATGGGATCATAGATTTAGCCATGGAAAGGACCTTAGAGGATGTTTAGTCCAAACCCTTTGTTTTGTAGCTGAGTAAACTGAGGCAAAAAGAGGTTAAATGACTAGTCTAAGGTCATATAGGTAATATGTATCAGGGGCATGGGGCATATTATTAGGGGCATATCAACATAGACAGAGGGTATTGATTCCTCTGACTTCAATAGGTCTACAAGTATTTATTAAGCACCTACAGTGGGATTATAAAGCAAGGCAAAAATAGTCTCTGCCTTTGAGGAACTCATGGTCTAATGGTGGAGACAACATGCAAACAACTTTGAACTATCTATCTATCTACAGACACATGTACATATATACACATACACATATGTGTGTGTGTTTGTGTGTGTGTGTGTACTCGTAGCCATCTTTATCTCTATCCTTATCTAAATGCTACAGGATAAATTAGAGATAATCTCAGAGAGAAGGCACTTGTTTAGAGTCATTTTTTAATAGGTATTTGCAGGGGTTTGGGGGAGAGTTCAAGCAAGTCCCTGCTTTTACTCCGCCATATTGGCTCTACCCCCGAGAAGGCACTTATATTAAGTAAAATCGGGAAAGGAACAGTTGGAAAGGTAAATCTTCTACTGAATTTTGTTTGAACCAGCCCTATGATTCCTGGTGAAGGGCTTCCTCTACAATGCAGCCGGAAACCCTTCCTGCAAATGATAGAATTGGAGGGTTGCCCAGGGCAGAGGTGTCAAGCACCCTCTGCTACATTTGGCTATGACACTACCAAGTGCAGGGAGAAACAGATTAAAATGTAATTGGGAAATATTTAACAAAATAAATAAAAATACAATGAAATATAGAAAATATCACTTTGTAAAACCAAGTCAATATGCAGCTACAGGAATCCTTGTTCTTGGCTGACTTCCTTCTAGAGGAAGATCAATGATGTTATGGGGTAACTTGCAGGGGAATTGGATTTAAGTGAGGTAGAGCTGTGCAAAGCCATCAGCCTCACTCTCTCCTCCAGAGTCATCAAAACATATGGCATAATGGCCCCCATTTCTATTTTGGGTTTGATACCAGTGTCCTAGGGCTCTGAGTGGGTTAAGTGACTGAATCATGGAGCCAACATGTGTCAGATATGGGATTGGGCTCAGTCCTTTCTGATTCTGAGGCTTTCTCTCTGTCCACCATGCAACACCACCCTCCTTCTATTCACATCACGATTTAAAGCTAGGATTAAAAAAAAAGATAAAGGCAACAAAGCAAGCTCTGATTTAAGAAGAAATTAAATTCCTGGGGGGATGTAATCCTTACTCAAGAGGTTGTACTGTGGCCAGGTAATGCATGTGTTTTTTGACCTGTGCAAGTGGTGATAAGGAGCCACTATGGAAATGTTACAATGTGGTGACACATTGATGAATTTGTCCAAGAGGATAAGAGTCTAATGATGATGGTTCTACCCTGCTGCTGTTAAGAGCTGCCACAGCTACAGGGTTGTTGGTTTGTTTTTTTTTGATGGAGTCCCAAAGTGATAGATAGTGTGGTGCCATCATATTGACATTAGACAGTCGACTTCTCTCGGATGTAAGATATAAATAGAGATGCCACCAAAGGCAGGAGTAGCTTTGTCTAGACCATGGCTGATGTTTGTCTTTTGTGGGTATGGTATTGATCACTCCTGCTATGGATACTTTCCTTTCCTTGAAAATATCTTCAATTCTCTCTTGTCAGCCTTCAGTTTGGATTCTACAACAGGCAGCCCTCAAGCTTCCCTCCCTTGCCGGCTGACTGCCGGATTCATTGCAGTTAGCTATAGCATAATATTGATCTGAATTACATCAAAAGCTCAGTCCCATATGGACTGTCAACTTGGCTGGCCATAGATGGATACCCGCTCAGTCTAGCTGGTAATCTAGCATACATGTGGCTTAGTGACAAGGGGGTCAAGGTAAGAATAAGACTGGATGAGGACAAATTCAGCATCTTGAAGGAAAAGAAAAATAGCTCTACAGCTGGCAGGGACCTCAGAGTCCATCTAGTTCATCACCATACCCCCAGGATGGGGAAAGTTAGACTCACAGATGTCTAGTATGCTGCCCAAGATTATATAATATTAAGCACCAAAGGTAGGATTGAACCCAAATCCTTTGACTTCAGAGTCAGTGTTCTTTTCTCAAAAACTTGCTGCTTCCTCATAGCCATACTGACCTAATTCAAGTTTGAGCTGGAAAGATGTCAAAATAATAACCAGAGAGAAGAACCAGCATGCTGACGAGTTCAACAACCCAACTTAAGGGGCTAGGTGTTGTTCAGACATTTTTCAGTTATGCCCAACTCTTTGCGGCCCTTCATTTGGAGTTATCATGGCAAGGATACTAGAGTGGTTTACCATTTCCTTCTCTAGCTCATTTTACAGATGAGGAAACTGAGGCAAAGTTAAGTAACTTGCTCAGGTTCACACAGCTAGTAAGCGTCTGAGGCCAGAGTTGAACTCCTGACTCCAGGCCAGCACTTTATCTACTGCACAGGTGGCAAAACCGGAGTTTGCAGCAGTTGTCCTCTCTGCTACAAAGTGATCAGTTAGAAAGCCATGGAACATGCTGGCCAAGTACTTCATACATGATCTGCCTTTCATCTGATTCGTAGCATCATTCCAAAGCCTTGCAGTCTTAAAAAAAAATCTGGCAATCACGATAACTAGCATCTCTCACTCTGAAATTGCTATGATTGCTTTGAGGTCATCTTCCATCAGTAGGAGGGCAACCTGCTAATCTACTTTGGGTGGGGCAGTAAAAGCTAATTCTCATAGAGGCTGCAATGCAGTTTTCTTTTTGAGAAGAGAATCTGTTTGCTTAATGATAAGAACTTAAGGAATCCATGGGGGCTACCTGTGTTCCATAGCAATCAGATAAGATGCTACTAATGCATCATGGTCAGCCAGAACGTACACTCAGCTGGGAGTCAGGAAACCTGGGTTCCAAACTAAGTGCAGTTGCTTAGTTCATGGTAAGAACTTGACCAAGTTGCTTGATTTCTCTTCATTGCAGTATCTGTCTATAAAATGAAGTTACTGATAACCAATGAATATTATGTATCCAGGGTATCATGTAGCTAGTTACTAGTATAATGGAAAAAGTTGTGGAGTTGGTGAGGTCTAGTGATTTTGTTTTGAGTTCTCACTTTGTCACTTAATAGTTGTATGGCCTTGGAGAAGTTGGTTTACTTCCCAGGGACTCAGTTTGTTATCTGTAAAATGGGGATAATAAAATAATATTTATCTTGTCTTCTTCAAAAAGTTGTTCAGAACTATGGCAACGTCTATAAAATGGGTGGAAGAGAGCACCATGCAACTGCCATAAAAGGGTTTTACAGCTGGTGAAAATTCTCAATGACTCCTTTAGCTTTGGAATATGGCTATAAGATTTAGCCTCTTGACTAATCCCTTAGACTTTATTAACTTGGCTTGATTTAACATGGTGTTCTGTTCATTCTCTCTGATTATGGTTTGAATCATCCTCTCTCTTCCCAGAAGGAGTCTTTCCCCTCACATCCTGTTAATTCCCTGTACCCCATTCCAGTCACTAGTTTCTGTTCAAGAATGAACTATCTATGGACTTTTAACCCTTGAACTAAGGGCAAGGCATGTGTGTAGGGGGGTGTCATATTCTACCTAGGAGAATGAATTGTCTGATGGGCAGCCCCTCATAGGAAACCTCCCCCTTTGAATAATTCAGAAAGGTTCCTCTATGAGTTGACTTGTGATAACATCTTGCCACTTTTCAATATGAAATTGCTAACTACAGATTTTACTGGTCTGGGCATTGAGGAATGGGGGGAAGGGGAACAAACATTTATGGAGTGCCTACTATGTGCTAGGAACTATGCTAAGCACTTTACAAACATTTCATTTAATCCTGATAACAATCCTGTGACTAAATTTTATGATAAAATATGCCAGTTCCTTCTAGACTCTAACCATATCAGAGAATGCTCTCGTCATAACAGATCTATTTTTGAAAGATTCTTTCATGCTTATTTGTGATGAACTAGCCTGGGTAAAGTCAACCATCAATCTGCCCACGCTGGCCTGGCAATGTGCCTACATTGAATGTCTTCTATGAAAGAAATGACAGTGATTCTTCTAGCATTCTTTCACCTCACCTGACAAGAGCTCTATATACAAAGAGTGAGGAAGGAAGTCTATGCAATTGGAAAGATCCTGAGAGTAATTTGTCTCTGATGCCTAAGCTCTGAGAATTGCCCAGGTAATGATTCATCTGTAGACTGGCTAGGTGCCACAATGAGTGGAGCACTCAGCCTGGAGTCAAGAAAACCTGAGTTGAAATCTGGCATCATGCACTTCTTAGTTATGTGACCCAGGGCAAGTCATGTAACTTCTATTTCCTCAGTTTCCCCATCTATGAAATAGTTATAATAACACCTACTTTGAAAGTTGTGAGAATCAAATGAGATAATATTTGTAAAGCACTTAGCACAGTGCCTAACGCATGGTAGGGGCTTGATAAATGCTTGTTCTCTTCTCTTCCTCACTTCCCTCATTTGCCAGTGTGGATAAGGGAGCCTCAATTTTGCTGCTTTCCCAACTGGTCCCAGGTTTGCCAATTCCCACCCCCACCCCATGTCCTTTATCTTACTCATCTTTAATGATCCTCCTCATGAGATAAGATAATCTAGATGTAAAGTACTTACATATTACTAAGGTGATCAAATATTCTATGGCATCAGGTATTCTGGTCCTCTATCTAGTGAACTCTGGGGCCTCTTATATATTCAGGGACTTCATTCTTGACCAGTGGGTGAGAGCAGCTCAGAAGCTTCATGCCTCTTCAGTGAGAGTCAAAACAATAAATAGGCTCTCACTTTTGTTCAGGCCTGTGATATGTGAGACTAAACCCAAAAAAGTTTGAATTCAGAGATGTTACAAAGTACTTAGTCCAGACAAGAGTGTGCTGGAGCTAGCTCCAACTTGTCCAGGAAAGCCAACCGTTAAATTTTCGGGGTAAACCTTTATAGCTCAGAAATCTACTAACACTACAGATCAGGGGGCAGTGGATAGAGTACTAGGCCTAGAGTTAGGAAGACCTGAATTCAAATCTGGCCTCAGATACTTAATAGCTATGTGACCTTAGGCAAATCACTTAACTCTCTTTGCCTCAGTTTCCTCATCTGTAAAATGAGCTGGAGAAGGAAATGGCAAACCACTCCAGTATCCTTGCCAAGATAATCCCAAATGAAGGCTCATGAAGAGTCGGATATGACTGAAACAACTGAACCACAACTAGACTTAAATGATGAATAGAATGTTAATAATACAGATTCAACTTAAAGGAGCATCCTGAGTACATTTTCCCCTCTAGAGAGCCAGTTGTTAAATATTTACGAGCATACCACTTGATGGTATCTACTTCTCCAGTCTTCTACCACCATTCCCAGTGGTGGGGCACTCTGCTGTCTCACGTTCTATAATCTAAACAATGTATGAGATACAAGAAAGATCATACTCCAATCTCAGCACCCCCAAGAGCATTGCTTGGAACAGATGTATGGTGCATCCAACAATGGCCCCCTGCCAGACCTTGACTGAGTCAGAGTTTATGTTCCAGTAATACAACTTTGAGGACATTCTTAGAACTTAATACTAGTCCCTTCCCTCTGTTGATCATCTCTGATTGACCGGATAGCTAGATATGTACATGTACATATAATACATATCTATCTATCTTATACATAGATTTTTGTATATCGTCACCCTTAGTAGACTCTGAGCATCTTGAGAGAAGGGGCTGACTTCTACCTTTCTTTATATCCTCAGGGCTTAGCACAATGCCTGGCACATAGTAGGCACTTAATTGTTGCATTCTTAATTGTTGTATGCTTGTTGACTGATAGCATTGTTGAAGCATGGAAGTTATCCCCTCATAAATTGTTTCTATAATTAACCTTGTTCCAAAGCAATGATTCTGCCTGGCTAGGGCTATTCAGTGGGGCAATTAGGTGGCTCAGTGGATAAGAGCACTGGACCTGGAGTCAGGAAGACTGGAATTCAAATCTGTCCTCAAACACTTGCCAGTTGTGTGACCCTGGGCAAGTTGCTTAACTCTGTTTGCCTCAGTTTCCTCCTCTGTAAAGTGAACTAGAGAAGGAAATGGCAAACCACTCCAGTATCTTTGCCAAGAAAACCTCAAATGAGGCCATGGAGAGTAGGACGTGACTGAAATGACTAACAACAGAAAAATGAGAGCTAGAGACTATGGCACTGAAGGAATTTTTTAAAAAGAAAAAGATAGAAGGATTCATTTGGCCTTCCACCTCTCTTGCTGAAGCTCTGATACTGCTTGTCAGGAAGAAGAGCAGAGAATTATGACCCTGCCACAAATAGCATCACCATTTAGAACTGGTACCCAGAATTACACCTCAGGGGCGCACAATCTGACCTGGACATAGGAATTTGATGGATAGAAGACAGCCTTCCAGACCTAGTTTGGCCTGCACGAACACGAAATCGTACCCTTTGGTTTATGTAACGGTAATAATGAAACAAAATGGTTAGATCTGATTAAATAATTGGATTTCATCTTGTGTGAACCCGTTTGCTTCTCTCTGCTAAGTAAATTAAGTCTCTATACTCTTTCTTACCCCGAAATGGGGATAGAGAAATTCAGGGAGATATCAGGAGACTGTGAACAAGGTGAAACAAGGTGGTTAGATCAAATTAGATAATTAGATTTCTGATTACAGACTAGCGTCTGTTTGCTTTGGTTTGCATTAGAGCATGGCAGCAATTTGCTGCCAATTTAAGATAGCTGAGCAGATTGCATTGTCCTATTGCCAGAAAAGGTAGGATGCCCTTCCCTCCCCCAAATGAATTAAACTTTGCTCAGTGCCTTAGCCCTCAGTGCAATGAATGGGTGTGGCAAATAGGCAGTTCAAACCAGGAGTTAGACAGGGGTGTGCTGGAGCCAGCTCTAATGAGCCTCTACACTTTGGAAATCAGCAAAGGCTACAAATCAGAGCTTGCTTTATTGTTTTATTGATTGTCTAGACTTAAGAAAGTGATAGAGAAAATGTTAATAATGCAGGTTAAACTAAAAAAAACCATATCTTGCATACATTTTTCCCCTCGGGGAGCTGGTTGTTAGACAGTTACCAGCACACCCCTAGGGGATTAACTAAGAGTTACCAAAACGAAGGCAAAGGATTGTGAACTTTTCTTTAAGTAAGAATGAAGACAGAGATTTTTGAGTCATCCTGTGGGAATTATGTTTGCATTTCTGCTGGTACCAGCTAAAACTATTTTAATGTAACTGTTAAGCTCACTTTGGTCCTAAAGGAGAAAGTGGAAGGGCTTTCTGACTGTTAGAACAGATGAAAAGAGATGGGACTCACCCTATTCCTTCCAGCAAGATGGAGGACCATTGGCCCTCACCATTGGCCCTGCTGACTGCCTCCTAAGGGCCTCCAGGACTTACACCTCTCCTTCCTTGACACATTGTAGATCTCTTGCACTGCTGTCTTACCTACCGATGTAGCCTAAGGGCCTTTGGGCCTTGCTATCTGCCCTGCCACTAATATTTCTTTTTGTGTTGTCTTCCTTAATTAGAGTGTGAACTTCCTTAGAGCAAGGACTATCTCACATTTTTCTATGGGTATTCTTACATTTGGCATAATTCTTGGGGCATAGTAAGCTCTCATATTTGCTTTCCCATTCACTCACTCACTCACTTACCCATTCATTCATTTTTTGGTTTACTTTATTCTTTCAGGAAAGATACCACAAAGAAGATGTGACCAAACAGAGGCAATGTTAACCTGTATCAAAAGGTAAAACAGAAGAATGTGTTATGCTTATGGAAAGAAGAGAAGAAGGACCCTTGAATATTTAGAGATGAGTAATGGCCAGAGCACAGATTCCCAAAGTGGGGGATACTGCCCCCTAGGGGGCGCTAGCATGATCCTGGGGAGCATAGTAGCACCAGGTGCAATTGGACAGGTTGAATTAAAAATTAGGGGGTGGTGGAAGCATAAGGAAAAAAAAAGAAGACAAGAAAATTTTGAAAAACTGTTTGTACATGTTTCATCTGTTTTGTAACAGAGTTAAAGTCATAGTGATTACAATATTTTTCAAATGAACACACAAACTGAGAGCTATAACCCATCAGTGGCCAAGTCTGCCATCAGGTTGGCAAGTGTTGGCAGGCAAGTGTGTCATGCATTGAAGTCCAGTATGCATCAGTAGGAATATGTGCGTGTAATGATTTGTTTACAATATGATACTATACGGTGATGTGATGCAATATTTCCTTATCAAAATTTCAATGCATGAAAACCCCCCACGAATTTACAATAAATTATTAAATTTAGGATGCATCATTAAAAATATATTTTATATATTTTTTGAAATGATGCACATTTAAAAAATGTTAAAGGTTTAAAGAAAGTAGATTTCCGGGGTGGGGGGGGGGGGATGCTGAGTAATTTTTCTTGAAAAGGTGGCAGCAAGCCAAATAAGTTTGGGAACCTCTGCTGTAGAGGTGCAAGCCAGATCATTGGGGGTGGGGAGTAGTTTCCTGAGCTGAGGAATGATGACGTAGGTCCATGGGTATGACCAGGTGAGAAGATATCCTATAATGGTCAGTGGAAGAAAAGTTGCCTGCGGAGGGATGCTGGGGCAGCTCAGTATTTTGCGATATTTACATATTTGTTATTCACTGAATATTTGTGAATTTGTGAATCTGACATAAACCTCTCTCTAAGATATGCCTCTGGGTTGTAACAGAGAGCTTCCTGAGACTTATCAAAGCTGCTGTTGCCACTTATGTTTGGGGATTCATAGAGGGACAGATGATACCTGGAAAGCATTGTAAAGGATTTTGAAGTCCTGGCCAAAACCACATGTTTTTACTATTGCCAAATGAAAGTAGGAAATTTAGAAGAGAAAGGCATATTTAGGAAGTGAACATGTTGCCTAAGAAGCATGTGCCTGAGCATAGGATTTGAATTTCTAGAGAATGACTTAAAATGTGGGCTCTTGGCCAGGGATGGGGTACAAATGACAAGACCTAATGAAAACATACTTGGGTGGAGTCTTGCAAATCTCATCAAAATGCTTTTAAACTAAAAAGAAAATTGTGAGCATAGAGCAGACAAACCAGAGAGAGCAGCAGCTAGCTACAAGATAAGAAGAAGAGCAGGAGACAGAACTAATAATTCACGGGAGACACTATTTAACCAGAGAAGTGGCAGTAAAATATTCCACCTGGCAGGACGAATTGCCTGCCAAGCCAAAACTCCACAGAAATAGTCCCTGTCGAAGAACATGAAGAGGATCCTCCAGGGGTGCAAGATTTGGTTTCAGATGTTTAAATACAAAGGCAGATGTCCTTTTAGTAATCAAGGTGGACCAGAGATCCTAATGCAAGGAGGATAATTTTACCTTGTAGATATCATTGAGACTTGGTGGGATGGGACTGATGGCTAGAATATAGCTCTATGGAAAACTACTGTGCTGTAAGAAATGATGAGCAGGCTGATTTTAGGAAAATATGGAAAGACTTGCATGAAATAATAAAGAGCAAAATGAGCAGAACCAAGAAAGTGTTGGATACCACAACCGCAATGTTGTTCAAAGAATAACTGTGAATGACTAAGCTATTCTGAGTATTATAAATATTAAAATCAGCTACAAAGGATGTATGAAGAAAGATGCTATCCATCTCCAGAGAAAGAGCTGATAAATAGAAGTATGCAGACTATGGTTTTACATACATACATACATACACATTTACATCCACCATCGGACACAGATGTATATATATGTATATGTCTGTATCTATGTATGCATACATATATACACATAAGGCCATCATTTCCAGATCTATATCTCCATCTATAGATTATATCTATTATATCTATATCTATCTATAGACATGACCTATAGATAGAAATATAGGTCTGTATCAAATGATATGTGTGTATCAGTGTCAAATGGTGGCTGTGTGTGTATAAAATCACACTATGCATACTTCTATTTGTCAGTATACATCTGTTATATATATTTAGATATATATTTATGCATCTTCATACATGTATACATATACTTATATTTATGTACATGTATATGTACATATACATGCGTGTGTATGTGTGTGAAATGGTGGCCTCCTCTAATTCAAGGTGGGAAGGGAGGAAGGGAGACAGCTCGGAATTTAAAAAAATAACAAAAAATAAATAAAATTAAATGAAAATAGAATATGTCTCTGGAATGGAATAACTTATTCAAAAGGAATAGAATTTATAAAACAGATTGTAGAATGGCATTATACATTAAGAAGAGATGCTCATGAGGACACTTAGCAGATGAATAAGAAAGAAGGCATCAATTCTGTTCCATATTGTGAGATGGAAGACCAGCAGGCCTTATCGTCTCCCATGCCACTCATGACTAAGGTACTCCAGATCTTACCCTATCCCCTGTTTCTATGCCCTTCAGACCTCTTGGTCTACCATCTAACCAACTAGTGTAGCCTAAGGCCCCTGGGCCTAGTCATCCATCCTGCTACTGAACCCGTATGATGTTGTGCATTTCTATCCACCTTCAAGTTGACATTTCTTTTATGGATTGTCTTCCCCAATTAAAGTTTGGGTTCCTGAGAGTAGAGGATGTCTTGTCATTTCTATTTGTATCTCCAGCACTTAACATAGTGTTTGATAGAGCATTTGTTTGAGTATTAGTAGATTCAGAAACAGAAGCAAGACAGTTTGGGAGTATGTCACTGAGCACCCGGACGGAAGGAGGAATCAGATGAGAAGTTTGGGAAATACCACAAACATGGTTTAAAAGCATGATACTGTAATGGCTGGGGATTTGAACTATTCTGACATCTGCAAGAGCCCATTCTCTGCCAAAAGCAGAGCATCCAATCATTTGTTTTTAAACTTGCCTTAATGTTAATTTCATCCTTCAAAGGTGGAGGAAGCAAAAAATGGGAACTTCTATTCTGGGCCAAACTGTGAACAAGGAGAAACCGGTCTCTAAAGCAGAAATAATGATACTTCTGCAAGTAGTCAATGACTTCATCATAAAAGTCATGATACTGAAGGAGAGGAAAGCTGAGTCTGCTCTGATGTTCACCCTAGATACTGGAAGTTCAATTCAGAGGGTTCAGAGAAAGGATCCAATAGTCTAGTTTTTCCAGAGAAAGCTGACTCAAGAGGGATGGAAAGCTCTCAAGAAAAAAAACCAAACTTCTGAACACACAAGAAGAAATTATTATGAGAAGGAAGAAACGGAAGAGGCTACAAAGAGAATCCATTGACTAGATCAGATTCTTAAAAGATTTATGTTAAAGATGACAGCAAAGGTAGGTAACCAGGTATGATTCTAAAAGGTATAGTTCTCTAAGAATGAAAGGTTTTTAAAAAGCAATATCAGGGCTAAGAGGAGAATAAAATAAAAATGGAATAAGAAAATGCTTGAGCTCCTCAACATTTATTTTGTTTTTCCTTTTATTACAAAGAAAATGTTTGGACTGGGAAGGATAGTGCAAAAAATGGTTAGCGGGAAATGGAACCCAAAGATAAGTGACAGCATCTTACTGCCATCAATGAGTTCAAACAACCAGATCTGGACAAACTGTAACCAAGGTGGTGAACAAACTGGTATATGTGATTGCTGAGTTCCTGTTTCTGACCTTGGAAAGACTGTTTTTTTGTGGTGTGCAAACTCAATACAAGTCAACATGTCAGTGGCCACCAAAAAACTAATGTTGTCCTAGGTTGCATTAACAGAGGCATGGTGTCTGAACACCAAAGGAAGTGAGAGCCTTATTGTTTCTGCCCTAGGCAAACTACAGCTGGAATACCACGTTCAGTTCTGAGCACCACTTTTTAGGACACAGCTAAGCCAGAGCACCTCCAAAAGAGGGCAACCAAGATAGTCAGAGGACATGTTGTATGAGGAACTGAAGATAGGAAGAAGAGACATTTAACTTGGAGAAGAGAACCTAGTAGAATATGTAATAACTACATTCAAGTTCTTGGAAGTCTATTAAGTGGGAAAAAATTAGACTTGCACTTCTTGGCCTCAAGAGGCAGTTCTAGCAATGATGGTTAGACATTGCAAGGAAAATGGCAAAAGCCCAGTGGGCTGGTGGGTGAAGCCATAAAGCAGTTAGCCTGGTAGTCCAGCTGGCAAGTAACCCTGTGTATCTGGAGTGCAAGGGGGAAAATAATGCTGATGTACAAGCACATCTCCTTTAGAATCATTATTATTGATAAATCCATATCAGCTTCGGATGTTGAATTATTTAATATCACCAAGGACTTTGGTGGCAAAAGCTTTCTTTTTCAGGTCTTCAGTTGTTATTAGTGTTGAGTAGGCAAAGACTTCAGGATCTTCAGAGGAAGTTGCTAGGGCTACATCTCCACTGGAGTTGCTACCCTGGTTGACGGATGGAGCCAGGTGGTAGTCAGAGCCAGTAGTTTGGAAGGCATTGCTTCTCACAATATTCTTGCACATGAAGTCTGGTGGAAGATGGTGGTCATGGTAGTGACGGCCTCATTTACACTCCTCCGTCCAGCCATCTCCTGTCTTTCCCTTGAAGTGCCTCCATTTCCCTACAGCTGGCTTGCCATACATTCATATATAAAACACACTCTAGGACAGGTGTTCTTAACCCTTCTTTTGTGTCATGAACCCCTTTGGCAGTCTGGTGAAACTTATGGACCCATTCTGATAATGACATTTGTTTCTGTCATTCATAATAGAACAAAATGCTAAATTTCAGTTATGTTATTGAAAATTCAGAAGCATTTTTTTCCCATCCAAGTTCCTGGACCCTCTGAAATCTATCTATAGATTCCAAATTAAGAGTCCCTGCTTTGGGACACAGTCTAGTCTCAAGGAAACAACAGAAAAAAACCCAGTACCTGGCAGAGCAGCAGAAGGAAAGACCTTGGTGTGTTATAGACAAATTCCTTCACTGATTAGAGGGGCTGAAGGTAATAAGGGTACTGAAGAAGTGTGAGTACCAAAGCTGACTCTATCTTGGATAATGATCAGTTTCCTGGTGAAGAGGTTTCCTGGGAACATGATATACTCTCACTAACTAATCTCATCTGTTCCCATGAGTTCAATTATCAACTTTATGCAAATTATTACCAAATCCACATCTCCAGTCCTAATCTCATTCTCTATATGCAGTTCCACATTATCAAATGTCTTTTGTATACATCCACCTAATTATTTACATGTTGTTTCCTCCATTTGGAATGTAAGCTGCTTGAGAATTGGGATAATTTTTTTTTTGCTTTTCTTTTATTCCCAGTGCTTAGCACAATGCCTGGCATATAGTAAATTCATTATAAATGCTTATTGACTGACAATAAGACCAACATGTTGGTCATATACTACAGCCTTGGGTGAGCTGGAATTTTGATCATTACTGCTGCAAGATTATAGGCAAGCAGCAGCAAAAAAAGAAGTCAGAAAAAGTATGACTAGAAATAGAGGTTGATTAATCATATAGTGAGAGTGAGGAATAAAAGATAAACAACCCACTTTAATTGGTTCTCTGCTGCTTCAGTTCCACTGCAATAAATATTTACAGGGTGGAGCCCCTAATGAGGAATCATGGTAGGACATGAGCAAACACATGGACATGGACGTGGACAAGAGTCTTGCATAGAATGAGAAGACATGAATGGGTTGTAATGTGTATCACTGTAGGAGAACCCCCATCTACAAGATCATAGATCAGTTGGAGCAATCCTACATGTCTTTCAAATTGTTCCAATTCCTAGAGAGCAGAACAAAGAACTCCTCCCAAAGTCTCCATTTCTCCAGCTCCACAGAGTTTTCCATCTTCCTTATGTTTGTTGTTTTCCCCTGTTAGATTGTAAGCTCTTTGGGAGCAGAGACTATCTTTCTTATTATTTGTATCCCCAGAGCTTTGTATGGTGCCTGGAGTAGCATTTAATTTTTTTCAATATATGAATACATATTTATTGAAAATTGCATATGTATACTATTGCAGTCACATTTTGTGTATTTTATGTAGAAGCATACACAAAAGAAGTTTTTAGAGGCAGGTGGGTGGTATAGTGGATAAAGGTAGGTAGATGATATAGTAGATAGAATACTGGAGGATTAGAAAGACCTTAGTTCAAAACCTGCCCCAGACACTTAATTGTGTCACCTTGGGCAAGTTGTTTAACTTCTCTGAGTCTCAATTTCCTTTTCTGTAAAATGATATGGTTTAACTCAATGGTCATAGCAGACACTTAATAAATGTTTATTGATGGACTGAGTGTACATAGAGAAGAGAGCCTTAGAACAGGGTCTTAGAGGCTACCATTTCTTAATGGGTAGGGGTTAAATCATGATTCTGCAAAGAAGACTGAAGATTTGTCACATAATTGGGAAGAGACCCAAAGAGTAATGTCACAGAAACCAAGGGAGGACAGAGAGAATTCAGGAGTAGGAGCTGGTCAACAAATCAAATCAGCAAACATTTATTAAGCATTTTCTATGTGCCAGGCTCTGTGCTAAGTGCTTGGAATCCAAATACAAGCAAAAAAGAAAAGAAAACAGTCTTTGCCCTCAAGAAGCTTACATTCTAATGACAGAAGACAGCATATAAAAAAGAGCTGGAAAGTGGAGAGATGGGGAGGTAGTCTAGTTCTAGGAGTTTAGTTATAAATGTGTAGATAGGGATATTCAAGATACGAAAAAGAGTGAATGCTGAAAGGGGTTAAGATCCAGAAGGAGAATGCATGGGTAGGGGTTTGGCCTTCCCAAGTAAAAGTGAAGTTATCAGACACTAATGAAAAAATATGGAGAGATTGGAAAATTACCTAGTGGGGTTTTGAAGTATAGATTCTGACTGAAGAGGCAGCTTTCAATAGGGAGTTTTGATTTTATTCCTCAGTAAAGTAGTAGGTGAGATCCTCTGCTGAGAAAAACTGAGTAAGGGGTAATGTAAGGGGCTTGAGGTAAGGAGAAAAGAGAAGGTCACAGTAGAAAGTTTGAAATAGCAGCTATGGGAAGTGTGATGGGAGTCATCTGAGTATAATGGTTCCAAAGGAGAGAACTGGAACCAAAGTCAGAAATGGCCCTAGGTTATTGAGGAGGTGTATGTAGGTGTTTATATGAAGTGGGTATCCATGTCTGAGGTCAGCACAAGCCAAAGTCAGGTACAGGAGGAATGGGTCAGGTACAGGAGGAATGGGTCAGCTACAGGACTCACTTGTAGGTCTCACTTCAGCCTGCTCATATCCTCCAGCACCAATCAGTCACTGAGAACCAGTACAGACCTGAAATTACTAAGTTATAAACAAAAAGCTTACATTTTTAAAGGGTTTTGAATTTTGCAGCACACTTTGTCGGCATCGTCTCACTGAATTAAAAGAACTGGTCTTAATTAAAAGTCTTTTAGACTCCAAGTGCACACTTGATTCAAGTGCATGTATGAATTATATGTATATGGTTGCCTTTATGAGTATAGCACCGCATGTGTGACAAGGATCTCCTCTCCCCCTGTGTTATGGGTATTTCCACTGTATAGCATACGTATAGTAATGAAGGGGGGTGATGGTACAGAGGTGAGGAGAGGAGCACAGGAGTGCCCTCCTTAAAGGATCCTAGAAAAAGAATATTTCTCTCTCTTTCTGTCTATGTCTCTCTGTTTCTCCCTCTCTCTTTCTCTGCTGAGTCTGTCTCTGTCTCTTTGTCTCTCTCTCTCTCAGTCTCTCTCTCTCTCCATCTCCCTCTCCCTCTGTCTCTGTCTCTGTCTGCTTCCCGCTCCTTCTCCTTCTCTCTCTCCCTCTCCCTCTCTCCCTCCCTCTCCCTCTCCCTCTCCCCTTCCCTCTCCCTCTCCGTCTCCCTCTCTTCTTCCTCCTTCTCCTCATTGCCTCCCTGCCCCATCTCTTCCTCTCTTGTCAGGGTTTTCACTCACAGCAATAATAGCATAGGAGAAATGTATGGCTTCAGTTGGTAAATCGCTCTCTTATTTTATTTCTCCTGCTTATCACTTTGGGATGGCTGTGGAATTTTATGGCAGTGAGGCACTCACGAGGTTGATGATCTGGAGCTTAAGGAATCATCCCTTTGGCCACCTCTGCATTCTCTGGTCTCTCATAGGTGCTAGATGATTCTCCCACTTTCTTCCAACCGTGCTAGCTCCCAAGTTTTATTGTCCACATAAGCACACACAAGGTTAGCAGCCACTCGTATATTTTGCATGATACTAGAATAAACAGTGTCAAAGGAATAGGCAGAAATACAGGGTTGGGGAAGGGAAACCACTGTATGAAGACGAGGTGTAGCCAGCTGCTACAGGAACCAAGGATTTGCTGTGTTACATCTTTCTGCTCATAGGAAGTAGTGAAGTACCAAACTCCAGAAGATCATTCCAGTTAATGGCAGCTACCTTCTACCCAGTTCAGAGACATGAAAGGAGGAATTTGTCTATGAGGCACTGAGGGTCTTTTCTCCAGACTTGGTCCACTAGACACTGGCCATAGTCTTTCTCACCTTGCCATACCTGCATTGCTGCTGTGCTAACAAGAGCTGTGTCTTTCAATCTTTGAAGAGGAGAGCAGACAAACAACAAATCCCACATTAAGTGCTTGACTCTATAAAGTCCGTATGGCCTAAAGCAACCTGACCTTCTACCTCTTCCTTCAGAGGCAAGATTTGAACTCAGGTCTTACTGATTCCAAGTCTAAGACTTTATCCACTACACCAATCTGATCATAGGTGTCAGCAGTACATAACATTAGGGGTCATACTTGGGAAATTTTATTTATTTATTTTGTAATATGAACATCCATTTAATACTCAATCATAAAGGAAGTATATATATTCATCAAACTAAAAAACTAAAACAACTTATTCTAATTAAAAATTAAACTTTATTTTATAAACAAGAATTTTTAAGTTGAGTTACAAAATACCAAGGCCCTGGGTCACATCTTCTAGAACACTCCACAAACCATTCAACAAGACTGTTTACCCAGTTTATTACCTCTATAACCAACCAGATTCTAGGAAAGCATATGAATTTGTATATTTTTGACTCAGGACTAGACTTTATTTCAGGGTTACACATAGATAAATTATAGATAGAATTAAAATATAGATAAGTTATGGATAATAGTAATAGATAAAATAGGTGTATTCCCACCCAGGTTATCAGTTAGCCAATGCTGCTAGAGGCACTAATATAAGTCCCACTTGTCTAGTCCACTAGTGAGCATTGTTAGAGGGATTAAGGATTGCAGAAATACCTATTGCAACTGAACAGACTTTAACTCAGGGGATGTAGAATGAGTGACATTTGAACTTGGAGTTGATAACCCTGGGAAGAAAAAGAGTGGAATCTTTGAGTCTTCTTCTCAGAGTTCTCAGCTCCAACTTCAAACATTACTCTTTCTTTACCCTGGGGTAAAAATCTGCTCAGTTTCTCTCAGTCCCCCAGATAAGTCAGGTGGGGTTATGTTTGATAAGAGAAGCAATGAAGTAGCGGGGGTAGCCTGACAACTTTGGAGTCTGAAAGACCTGAGTTCAAGTCTTATCTCTCATTTATACAAGTGTGTGCTTTCCCCCTCTTTGCCCTCTAGGCTATCCTATTTGGTGATTTTATCAGCTCCCATGGGTTCAATTATTATCTCTAAGCAAATGATTCCCAGATCTATATACCCAGTTCTAGTCTTTCTCCTAAGCCCCAGTCCCATATCACCAACTTCATTTTGGACATCTCAAACTAGATGTCCCTTTGGTGTTTCAAATTTAACATTAATAGAATTAAACCTTCTCTTGCCAAACAAACAAAAGCCTCTTCCTTCTGAATTTTTCTGTTACCTCTAAGGACATCGCTATTCTCCCAGGCACAAAAACTCAGTGTCGTTCAAATTCCTCTCTCTCACTCACCCTACATCTTTCCCCAAATCTTTTTGTTTCTACCTTTAAATCTCTTGTATGTATACTTTTCTCTCCACTCTCACAGACAGCACCCTAAAACAGGACCCCATTACTTCTCACCTGAACTATTGCAATACCTTTTGGGCTGTTCTCTTTACCTCAAATCTCTTTCTCCCTTCAATCCATCCTCTGCTCAGCTGCCAAGGAGATTTTCCTAAAGGATAGGTTTACCTGTATCTTCACTCCACCAACCCCACCAACACACAAACTCAATAAAGTCTAGTGGCTCCATGTTACCTCCAGGATAAACTATAATCTTCTCTGTTTGGCATTGAAAACTTCATATATTTCTAGTTGTCTTCCATTTTACTACCCTTCAGATGCACCATTCGTATATAATAATCGATCTCCTCTCTCTGTGCATTTCCACTAGTTGGTCTCCAAATCCCAAAGGGTCTCCCTTTTAGCCTCTACCTCTCTTAGTTCCCATTTCCTTTAAGACTCAGCTCAAAGCCTAACTTCTGTAGGAGATCTTTCCTGGTCCCTCCCAGCTATTAGTGCCTTCCTCTCAGATGACCTTCCTTCTACTCTGAATAGGTCTTTGATGTATTTGTATGTTTTCTCCCCCATTAAAATGTGAGCTCCTTGAGGTCAGGGACCAGCTTTGCCTCTCTGTGTACCCAGAACTTAGCCCAGTGCCTAGCACATAGTAATAATCCTTGGCACTTAGTAATAATAAACTGCTGTATAACAAAAGTAGAGTTGGCACATGGTAATAATATGTTTAATAAAGATGTGTTGACTGAATGATTGACCTTGGATATGTGGCTTAACTTCTCACAGTCCCAGCTTCCTCATCTGTAAAAGGAGAATAGAAATAGGATCTACGTCACTGGGTTATTGTGAGGCTCAAATGAAGTAGCATATTTAAAGCACTATATAAATACTGGTTATCGTCAATATGTAGCCGTCATTCCCTTCCTGTTCAACCACAAGCACTGACTGAGCCTCCTTAGGGTACATGACTTTTTACTAGGGGCTGTAGGAAAGAATGGCTCCCAGGGGCGGCTACAGCCAGAGCATATGGCAGCTTTGAAACTTGTATGTGAGAAGAATACGCTTTAGGGGCTCTGCCACTCTCAAGATGAGAGCAAGCAAAGAAAGAATGACCCCTTGCACTCTTGGCAGTGAAGTAGAATTGGAGATTCTTCTCTTTCTTAAAATGCCATTTCAGTTCTCATAAGAACACATTTTCTTTTCCTTTCTTGGAATGCCTTTTCCCAATGGGATATCAGAGGGTAATGCTGGAACAGTCGCTAATCCGCTTTAGTAATAAGGACTAGAGTCCTTGTTTCTTAAGTGCTCACCTCAGTAAGAACAGGCACTATGGTAGGGTGCTCTGAAAGATCAGCCACCATTCCCCAGCTTCTATCAGTCTCTATGGTGTATTATTGTGACTCTGTCCTTGTGGGTGGTGGCCCAGGTTCTCTTTGTACTCTGTGGGTTTAGTGTGGAGTTATCTAATCTGGTTCTTGGCTTGGCAATGCCCATATCTACTTAGGGAAAACTCCACCTCTCATCCTGTCCTTGCTATGTTTCAAATGAGGTTATTTACAATGACATAACTGTATACAGCTGTTTAGAGAGGAATAAAAATAAATACATCTACATATTCAGTATAGACCTCTGGTCTTAGCTTGCAGTCTTCTCCAGATCAGGCACCCTTTTACAAACATAGACTTTCAACAGTCAAAGCTCAAAAGTAAGGGAGTTTAAAGTAACAGAGTTCAGATATTGGTTCCAAGAAACTCTAGCATGCACAGCAACCACACTATGGTAACCTGAGGGTAACCAACAAACCTCATACCCATTGGGAAATTAGAGGGCTATCTACCCCAAGTATGTAAAGACTTTTCCAAGAAGAATGAGCAAATGAGACTAATTTGTTCCAATAGCCATGAAGATAGGTAAAGCAGATTGGTATATTAGGAAGGCAGAATTTATGATTTCAAAGAGAATCTCATATGTGCCTAAAAGGTCCAGAACCGCAGGATATAAGGAATTCTCTAGGCAGAAGGCAGGAGAACTAAAGCATGTATTTACACTCCACAATAACAAGCCCACAAACCAGCGTCCCCATTTTGATATTTTCATCAAAAGCTTCCAGGCCCAATAAGTCCGCCTTACAAGGGTAACCAGAAGGCCACAGAGAAGCGAGATGGTATAAGGCAAAATCGTATACATGCTTCCCCTCTACGGTAAGAAGATTACCCACTAGCCTCCAGTCAGCTCTGCTACCGGCAGCTCAGCTTCGGCTGTAGGCATCTCTGGCTCCAACCGGAAAAGGAAAGGAGGATCTTCAAGCTGTCCTCTCCCCTCTTATAGAGTTTTTGACATCATCAAGTGCCGCCTGAACGACCAGGGCCGATTGGTTCTTGACTTGGCCCCTCCCCCAGCGTAGACCACGTTAACACACCTCCCCATAGCCAGCGCCACGACTCATCACACAGGAAGCTCTGGTCCTGCCCCGGAAGAGCAAGCCCCAGCGTCCAGGGAAGCTCAACAAGGTGAGCTGAGTCATTCAAAGAAAACAAAGTCCATTCTGGCTACAATTGGTCAAACACCAAAAACACCGAGGTCATCCACTATATCTGGGGCCATTTCCACTTATCCTGACTTTTGTCTTGCCACTGGACTTCAATGACTCTGGAAAAGTGAGGTGATAACTTTGCTCAACTCGCCTCATTTAAATCCAGTACATGAGCAAGTCAAGATATTAACCCCATTATGTCATTGGTCCTCTTTGAAAATGAAGGAAGAACATCTACAGCAAATTTCCCCAATGCTACTGATGCAGGACAGAGAAGTGTCAGCCCCACATGGAGTCCCCCAACTCCAGAAGATCCTAGGGTCACAGTGCCCTCATTTTGCAGTTTGCCTAAAGTTATACAGGTGGCAAAGCCAGGATTTGGTGCTTATAGAATTCTTCTGTGTTGCTGCTTTGCTTGTTTGCCTCTGACTTCGCTCTAGTCTTCTCTTTCTTTGTATACCCAGACTGTATACCCATTGTATACCCATATAGCATAGTGCTTGGCACATAACAGGTGCTTGTTGACTTGACACAACTGGCACTGATGATGCCTCACTCAGCTCTTCTGCATTTAACAATTGCCCCATAGATCTGGCTCATGCACAAGGTATACATAGCCTTGCTATTAAATTTTTGTTTTGTTTTACAGAAAGACATGATTGGAGAGTGATGAGCAGGCTAGCTCTGTACTGATCATCTATCTAGTCACCTTTAAATGTTACTGCCTCTTCATTCCTAAGTCACATCCCTGGATACTCCTACATTCAAGTGATCATTTTTTAGCCAGTTTTGTCATTGAAGACAGGGGGCTATAGAACCACCCACTCCTTTAGCTACACCAGAGAACTGAGCCCCACTTATCTTTTGTCTAGAAGACCTGGATGACTCCCGTAGGTGACTGCCTTCAGAGCTCTCCTCCAGGATAATACTGCTCTTCACCCATCATCTAGTCATTCCTTCAACAAGTCATTTGAGCCTTCTTGTGTTGGCACTGTGATGGATTCTGACTAGGAGATAGAAGAGGTATAAGACCATCTTTGCCGTTGGGAAGCTTCCCACTTCAGTGGTGTAATAAGATGTGTGTGCATGGAGGAAACACTAGTCTTGCTTGATTGTCAGAATTATGATACAGGTAATGGTGCTACATGAGTGCAGAAAAGGCATCAATCAATATGGATTGGAATGGTTGGAGGAGGGATTCATTAAGGGGGTGGTATTTGAGCTGGAGCTGAGGGATATGTAGGATTTGAATGGTTTGAGTGGAGGGGAAAGGGGATTCCAGATAAGGGAATGTAGCAATAATTCGGCTAGCAGCAATTGTTGAGGTGTAAGACCCAGCAAGACCAGCATATAGGAGCTGCTAGCACAGGTTCTTTTGATTGGCTTTACTAAGAAAAGCAACATTAAGGGGTTAACAATCTTACTTTAATTAAACAAAGATATATAACTCACTTAGTTCAGGAGGAAAAGCCAGCACCCTGAACTTCAGAGCAAAATACAAATTACAAACATACACAATGTAAATAGACCAGATCACAATTCATAGTTACCAGGAAAGCATCAATATCTGGGTTGACGAGCTGGGAGGGTCTTAACAACGGCTTGCCCTGTGTCACGCGCCACTCTTCCAGTGGCTGAGAACCCCAAGGGGGAACCCCAGACTCTGGGTTAATATATCTTGTTCAGGGTCAAAGGTAAGTCACACATGCGACTCACCCACGTGACCGAAAAGCGTTACAAACCTGGGACTCAAACCCATGCAAACCAGGCTTTCCCTTGATGCAAGGAGGTCATCAAAGACTCCTAATTTAATCAAAGAAACAAAGGCCAAACTCTTCAAGGGTACTTGATTAAATAAGTGCTAAAAGCCCACCTTAATTACTGATACAGGGAAATAGCATGAATAAAGGCACAAAATGGGGATGAATGTGTTTCCTGTGGGAACCAGTGGGAAGCTTGGCTTGGATAGACACCAGTCTGAGGAGTTTGAATGAGTTTGGACTAAGTGACCTCTAATATCCCCTCTAACTCATATTCTATGATTCCGAAGCTATCCTATAGACAATATAGGCCACTAAAATTTTAAGGGAAAGAGATTGAGATGATGAAAGTAGTGTTTTAGGGAAAAAGTTGTGAGTGATTGGAGGGTATGAAGGAAGAAATCAATGATTTATTTCAGCCTGAGTTTTCTAACCTGACAGCCTGGAAAAAATAATGAGATATAAAGTAAAGATGAATATGGCTGTCTGCCTCTCTTGGATTAGTCCTTGCAGGTTTTAAAAATGTACCCAATGTAAAAAGAAAAGTCCAAATGTCATTTTTGATCTGTGGGCTACTGTGATGACCACTGCCATATTGTGGCCACTTATCCCACTCACAGGGACAACTCTAGTTAAATCTGCAGATCTAAGAAGGAGAGGAAGTATATGTGGTGGATAAGGTGAGAAATAATGAGATCATAGATTTGGAGCTAGAAGGGGCCTTAGAGATTGGTGAGTCCAATTCTTTCATTTACAGATAAGGAAACTGAATCTCAGAAAGGTCGTATCATACAGGGTCAAATAGCTGCAAGTCACTGGCTGTGGTAGGATTTAAATCCTCATTTTCCTACCTCAACTTCAGCATTCTACCAACTAAACCATATTACCTTTTAGCCATAGGGTTCTAGATTTGGGTTCTAGTCAAAGGTGTCCTGGTTAATGTTTAACAACCTGCTCTTCCCCCCTCCCAAAAAAAAGCACAACACACTTCTAAGTTTATTCTGCATTATTAATGTTTTATCCATCATTTCCTTAAATCTAAACCACAAACAAAACCATCCATCAAGCCCTGATTTGTGGTGTTTGCCAATTTCTAAGATGTAAATCTTCACCCTAAAAATTTAATAGTCAGGTCTCTTGAGCTGGTATGATCTGGCTCCAGAACTTTCATGGTTCTAGTTCCTAGATTTTGGGCAAATCAAGTAGCTGCTTTTGTTGATCATGTCCCTATGATCTTTAAGGTCCTCTTCATTTACAAAATTCCATTATACCAGAGGTAGAAGATGGGGGAGAGAAAATGTTTAATAAATTCACGTTAATAATTGATTGTTTACAAAGGGTCTCTTCTTCACAAAGATTCCCTGATGTTCAATGTTCTATCTGTAGTGGAGCAGTGAGTGAGATTTCGGTTTGACTCCAGAGTTTTCTAGTATGCTATTCTACAGCAAGTAGCTGATCGATCCATGTTAATGACTGATTGACTAACACTTCCTAGTTTCCCTAGCACCCTTCAATTTCCTCCCTTGCAGCTTGTCAAGAGGAGGCTGCCTAGTACACTTGGGATTTCATAAGTGTTTATCGAGATTGATTCTCCCATAATGAGAAAGGTGTGTGGATTCAGTTCTATGGGATTGCATGGGAAAGAGAAGTGGTAAACAAATCACTACTGAATTCTAATTGATGACACTTTAGTCACAAACAACCCCTGGACCTTATGTAACTTAGAAAATCAAGGCGAGCTGAGCTCATTAATTCTAATTGCAAACATGAAATAAAATAATTTCCTGCTTCATCACTTACAGCAATTATCTTGCTGCCTAGATACCATCAGACTTAGGCTGTGTCTGTGCACAAACTAGTTCTGAAAGAAAATTGTTGAATTCAGCCAGACCATTGGTTATTTTCAAAGTTACTATCACCAGATAATATTTAGTTAAATTCAGTGAATTCTACACATTCTCGGAGCTCCTCTCCTTTCCTCTAAAAGCACTTTTTATGTGTAGAGTCAGCTTCATTGTTCTCTACCTGTGGATTGGAGAAAATAGGAAAACATGAAAAAGTCCAGGCTACATTCAACAACAAGCATTATTTTAAAATTTTATTATATCTTTTTAATAAATATTTTTCTTAATTACATGTAAAATTTTTTAACATTTGTTTTTAAAAATTTTGAGTTCCAAATTTTCTTCCTCTTCATTGAGAAGGCAAGGAATTTGATATAGATTATACATGTGTAGTCATGCAAAACATATTTCCGTATTAGTCATGTTGTGAAAGAAAACACAGACACCCCCCCCCAAAAAAAACACAAGAAAAACAAAAATAGTATGATTCAATCTGTATTCACATTCCACCAGTTATTTTTCTGCAGGTTGATAGCATTTATCATCATGAGTCTTTTGGAATTGTCATAAATTACTGTATTGCTGAGAATAGCTAAGTCATTCATGGTTGACTATTGTATAATATTGCTGTTACTGTGTACAGTGTTCTGGTTCTGTTCCCTTCATTTTGCATCAGTTCATGTAAGTCTTTCCAGGTTTTTCTGAAAGCATCCTGCTCATCTTTTCTTATGGCACAATGGTATTCCATCACAATCATATCCCACAACTTGTTCAGTCATTTTGCCATTGATGAACATCCTCTCAATCTGATTCTTTGCCACCACAAAACGAGCTGCTACAAATATTTTTGTACATATGGGTCCTCCTTTTTTAAAAAAAATCTCTTTGAGATACAGACCTAATAGTAGTATTTCTGGGTCAAAGGTTATGCACAATTTTACAGCCCTTTGCACATAGTTCCAAATTACTCTCTAGAATGGTTGGATCAGTTCATGACTCCACCAACAGTGCATTGGTGTCTCAATTTTCACACATCTCCTTTAACATTTAACACATTCCTTTTCTGTCATATTAGCCAATCTGATTGGTGTGAGATGGTACCTCAGAGTTGTTTTAATTTTCATCTCTTTAATGAATAGTGATTTATAACACTTTTATATGGCTATAGATAGCTTTGATTTCCTCTTCTGAAAACTGCCTTTTCATATGTTTTGATCATTTATCATTTGGGGAATGACTTTATTCTTATAAATTTGACTTAGTTTTCTATGTATTTGAGAAATGAGGCATTTATCAGAGAAATTTGCCCTAAAAACTCCCCCCCAGCCCCGTTTTCTGATTTCCTTCTAATCTTAGCTGCATTGGTATTGTTTATGCAAGACCTTTTTAATTTAATGTAATGCATTACATCCTGTGATGCTCTCTATCTCTTGTTTAGTCATAAATTCTTCACTTATTCATAGATCTGATAAGTCAACTATTCCATGTTCCCCTAATTTGCTTGTGGTATCACTCTTTATGTCTAAATCATGTACTCATTTTGACCTTATTTTGGTATACCTTATTTAGTTTGAGATGAACAACAAACATTTTTTTAAAAAAAATTCTTACTAAGTAAATGTGACTTCAGGGAAGGGACAGGAAAATATAACACAGTTTAGCTAAGATAGTGCCTGCCCTCATGGAATTTTGATCTAGCAGGAAGCTTTGAGTCTACTGAGCTATATCTCTTCAATAATTTATAATAACTATGTTAATTATTATATTTTATCAATATAGCAATTATATATAATATAATGTTGGCTAAATTAGAAATAATTATTAAATAATTAACCATTATCATTGAGGTAACACTTATAAATGATGGAAAAAAGGAAACAAGCATTTATTAAGTGCAAGTTTATGTGCCAGGTTCTATGCCAAGAGCTTCACAAATATTATCTCATTTGATCCTCACAATAACAAAGGGAGGGGCTATTACCACCCCCATTTTACAGTTGAAGAAACTGAGGCAAAGAGAGGTTAAGTGACTTACCCAGGATCACAAAGCTAATGAATATCTGAGGCAGAATTTGAACTCAGGTCTTCCTGTCTCCATTGTTCTATTCACTACTGCCTTTATATAGAATAATATTTAAATCATCAGAGGCATAAGCATTATCCCCAAAGCAAAGGACTTCCACAACTGAATATCCTTTGTTCCTGATAAAAATCTTAGGTTAACTTCTTTCTGGGCATACCTCCATTTTTCCTGTGTTCTCCCTTGTCCCCTAACATTCCTTATACCCTCATTAACACATGTGTCATTCTATATTCTTTTTTAACATTTTGCATTCTTGCCTACCTTTATGTGATCCTTGTGCCAATGGGGAGCAGTTTCCTAAAATGGAATACTTAGGCATAATTTTAGGCAGAAGTTTCTAACATAATCTCTTGTTCCTGTCTCCCATCCAGGGAAACCTTGGGAATGCTGGTTTCTAGTTCATTTTAGTCTCTCCAAAGGACCTCAGTTTATCTACAAGAATTCAGGCTAATACTAATAGAACGTACCTCCTAGAGTTGTTGTGAGGATAGCATGAGATAATACTTGTAAAGTGCTTTGCACATCTTTAAAAATTACATAAAGGATACTATTACTGTTGTTCATTTTCAAGAAATTAAATACAGAGCAGGTTTTCTTTCACCACACGAAAATACAGAAAGGTCTCTCACACACAAGCCCTTCAATAGTTAAGAAAACTCTCCTTCCCTTTTCCAGATGGTGTCAAGCAACCCTCTACTCCACAGGATCCTCTGTATCAGGGCATTACAACATCCCTGGGTTGGCTCCTCTGGGTTGTGGTTACACAGTGATTCCCTCCTTTGCCAGTCTCTTCTCCTCTGTTTCTTAGCCATTTTACGGCTTAATGCCTATGCTTCACTGCCATGTCGATCTTTCTTTCCACCAAAGTTCTCTTCTGCATTGCTCTCATTGAAGCTCTGTCTCCCCCAGGGTCCATGTGTATGCAGTGGCCTGTTTCTTCCTCAGGACTACATAAGGTATCATCACTCATCTGAGTACAAGGATCCACATGGCCCTTCTTAAATGAAAGCAGCAATCCTCTTGCTGGAAACTTCTACATAGGAAAGGGGAGCCAAATGACTGCTACATTTATATTCTCATTAATAATTAAAATAATTCAGTCAGTCTTTCCTTACCCTCCACTCTATAACCCCCAAATGGAAAACAAACAAACAAACAACAGGCTTGGGTGCCGACAGCCCTATTTCTCGTTTCTTGCGGGTCTGACACCACAGGGGGAAACTAACAAGCTTAGGCTAAATGTCTTAAATGAATAATTGAACACAACAAATTTGGATGATAAATTATGGATTAGAGGTGCTAAGTTACTTCGGAATCATTACCAGAAAGCATAGGAATGTTAAAATGTGCATTTTAACCTGCATGTGTTTATGTCATTGCTTTTTAAAAAAAGAAAAGAAAATGACCCCAAATAAATCAATAACCCCCAAACTAAGGAAAGTCCAAAGCATTAGGAAATATTACCCTCCATTCCAAGCATGCTCACAGGCAATTTTTCTGAGTCTAGTTGCATAGTAATTACAGCCATATTCCCATTGGCAGGCCCATGAGACAACACATGCCGGTGGAAATTGGCTGTATTTTATTTAAAGCCACAACCAAACATTTGCAGTGGTAATCTAACAAAAATGTCTTTGTTAGTACTTCCTCTTTGTGATGGGAGCTGCCACATTTCTGAAATATCAGATAATCCCTTTTGGCCTAGACACTAACATTAGAAAATGATCCGCAGTGACTGGTAGATACACAGATCCATACACTCACACTCACATATACACATAATGAGACATTTTGTATACCACTTCAGTGACTTGTGGTGATGAATGTATGAATGTGGGCTGGCAACCAGGATCAGCAGGAAAGGTGAACAGTTAACATGGGTGAAAAGGATCGTGAGCTGATTGTATGAAAATTGATAAGATAGAGAGTGCATTTGGAAGCTCTTGGGCAGCTATTCCTCTGAGATGTTAATGAAGTCATAGAGAAGAAGCCCTTTTAGTGTGGATAGGGAGGTTGAGGAGAGTGTGGAACAGTAATAACTATCCTTTCTGTGAAGAGGAACCATATTTAATTTCCCCTACACTTTAAGATTGAGAGTGGAGAAAATACTGGTAGGAAAATCCCTGAGAAGAGTAGGGAGCCAGCTGTTGCCAGCTGCATAGCCCTTTCTCAGGGGGAATAACCCACATTAACCCACATGTAACCCATGGCCCAGAACTGTAGGAAAATAATTTTGGGGGGTTTACATGTATCTGAGTCCAATTTAAAAAAAAATTAAATCCACTTTTTTGGTGTTAACTTAACAATCATCAGAGATCGTAAACATTTCCATATACAAACAAAAAGTGTAGAAGGGACCGAGGTTCAATCTGGAAGACATCAATAATTAATAATCTCTGTGACTCATGCCCCTCCCCAGAGTGATTCTGGCTTGTTTCTTGCTGTCATATTGGTGTCCTCAGTTCCTTTGCAAGCTACAAGACACACAACATAGAGCCGATTTATTTCATGCAACAAAGAATACAGAAAGGACTCATGCCTAGACCATAGATAATAAAAAATACATTGCCCTCTGCCAATCCCCACCTTTTCCAGGGATATATATGGTCACTCTAGACTTGTAGTCCTAGACCTTGGGGTCTAGATAGCTTCCCCATCAGAAAAAAATTGGAGGTTCCTAGTGAGTGAAACTATCATTTAGTGAGCTCCACCTTCTCCAGGGACCTGTAAAGTTGCTCCATATTTATAGCACCACCCTGGGATTGACCCTGCTCTCCCTCCACCCCACACACAATGGGAGGAGAACTTTGGGTCACTGCAGAGTTGATTTTCCTCCCCAGACCACATGATTCACAGTATACTACTACAGCTACTACTACTACCATCACTGCTACTACTACCAACAATAATCATGATAGCTAGAATTTATGTAATGCTTTAAGACAGAGATGTCAACCAGATGTGGACTGCCTATGACCCACAGAACTCCCAAGTGTGTCTGGAATCAGATTAAAATGTGATTGAGAAATATTTAACAAAATAAATAAAAATACAATAAAACATAGACAATATTACCTTTGAAAACTAAGTCAATATGCTGCCTGCAAGGATCCTTTATGAGGGTTTTTGTCATTGTTTATTCATTTCAGTCGTGTCTATTTCTTCATGACCCTATTTGGGGTTTTCTTGGCAAAGATACTGCAGCGGTTTTCCATTTCCCTCTCCAGCCTGTTTTATAGATGAGGAACTGAGGAAAACAAGGTTAAGGGACTTGCCCAGGTAAGTCACATAGCTAAGAATTGTCTGAGGCCAGTTTACTGGTAGAGTTTTGAAATAGTCTTGGTTTGCTTCTCTATCTCATGCTTCTGCGATTCTTCTTCATTAATTTGGGCCCCTTCTCTGGTCCCTGGGTCCAGTGCTGATCTCCCTTCCCCCAATGGTACTCCTTTGCTCCGGTGTCATTACCACTGGGTCTTCCTGAGGTCACTCTTTCTCTCCTGCCTACACATAGTTCAGTATCACCAATTTCTTACTCCCATCGAGGCTTGGAGGCTCCATTGCTCTGTGCTGCCATTGTTGTGTTAATTTCTATCACTACTAAAATTGCTTCCATCCACTTTCCCTTCCTCAGGAAAGTGTCAAGAGCTCTTACAACGATCACATACATACTGTGTCTTTTACATGGTAGGCATGTCCCGTTGAGTCTTTTTGAGATTTTTACATTTGCCTTTCCATCTTCTAGCAGACTTATTTCCTTACTTCAACATTCTTTCCTCTCCTTCCTAGTGCTTAGAAGAAGCCTCAATATGGCAACAGAAACATTGGAGGAAGAAGAGCAGAGCTGACAGCCATTGCAAACCTTCCCTCTACAGCTTTAGATTTACATGTCCCCTGTATACTAGAAAAGCAAAAGTAAAGAGGTTAGATGGCAAAACAGCAATAAGCCTGGAAATCTACCAGATAACAACTGTTGGCAGATCCTAAACTACTAACTATGGGGCCTCTGCTTTGGGACATTTGGCCTTTGATGTCTAGAAAGGGCTGCCACAATGCAAGAAATATATGTTGCTTGAAATCAGTCAACTTCCTGGGGGTCAAGATAATTAACAGCTGAACAGTTAAGAAATAGGAGAGTAATATAAGGATGTACAGAAGAGTATTTTTCTGTTTTCAATTAATCAAGAAATACACATTAAGTGCCTACCATGTGTATAGCATTGTGTTTGGCACCATTAGAGATGTGAAAAGCACAAAGGAAGGCTAGGGCTTTGTCTTTGCCCTCAAAGAATTGAGGAACTAATTTAGCTTTCTTCATTACTTGAGAAGTCAGTTAATCAATCTACAAACATTTATTAAATGTCTTCTATGTGCCAGGCACCATGCTAAGTGCTGGGGATACAAAAAGAGGCAATAGAGGATCCCTGATCTCAAGGAGTTAATGAGTGAGTCTTTGCTCAGAGGCAACTGTGTGTAAACCTAACTCTTATCAGTTAGTATTAGTTTACTTGCCTTGCAGCAAACCAGGCAAACCCAAGGATATCAAACCTAATGGCAAGGTTTGGAGAGGCTAGGATTCTTGGGGACAGAGATTCCTGAGAACAGTAATTCCCTGAAGGAATGGATTGCTTTGGGGCAAATCTGAAATACAGGCTTTCTTGCTTTCTCTAAACACCAGGCACCCAGCCTCTTCTACTCTCCACCCCTTCTCAGCCAAACTCCTTCAGGCTTCCCAGAACCCTCCACTGCAGCACCCTGTCACAACAGGATCACAAGATCATATGTTTAGGGTTGGAGGATCCCTAAATTCCAACTCTCTCTTTCTACAGATGAGAAAGTGTAGCCGCAAATCTTTTTCTTCTTTTTTATTTTAAAAATAAGCTACAAAATGATTGCATTTATTTTTTTCTATAAAATTATACTCATCAACTTGTATATATTTCTCTTTTTTTAAAGACTCAATTTATTAAGTGTGAAAGCAAAACAGATTACATACATTCAAACATTTTATACAGATTTATAGATGCAATATAAAGAAAAATAATTTACCAAAAATGACTAGTTTTAAGAATAAAATTATTTCAAAATAGCCAATACAATGTGGAAAATATAATACCTTTTATCCACAATCAATGAATATAATCTTCAAAATTTAAAAAAAAACAAACAGTAGCATTTTTTTCTGGTAGAAAAAGTACCAAAAGAGTTAAGGAACTTGCTGAAATAATTCAGGAAAAGTTTATCTTGTTGAAACTGCAAAGTGAAGTGAGGTTGTCTGAAAGGCCCTCATTTTGTCTAATATATGAAGACCTAGAAAAATGTTTTCATTTGAGGGTTTTGTGTATATTTCTCTTCAGGCTAGGTGGCTCAGTGGATACAGCACTGGACCTAGAGTCAGAAAGATCTGAGTTCAGATGTGGCCTCAGACACTTACTAGCTTTGCCACCCTGGGCAAGTCATTTAACGTCTGTTTGCTTTAATCCACTGGAGAAGGAAATGGCCAACCACTCCACTATCCTCACCAAGGAAGCCCCATAGATAGTATGGCCCACAGGGTCATGAGGAGTTGGACTTGACTGAACAACAATGATTTCTCTTGAATAGTAATATCAAATATTCTGCTTAACTCTAGATTTAGTTTTGTTTATTTTTGTCATAATATTTCCAACACCGTTCTTTTGTCAAAGATCCAGTCCAGCAGTAGTTCAGACAAAGAAACACTCAGCAGTGATGCCACTTTTGTACATAAATTTTGTGGAAACAGTGCTATGTAGAACCTATGTTTTTAAATTGATGATTAGGCTCAACTTTATAGAATATGTCCTTTTGGGCTGCAGCTTAAGTTCCTTTGCTTTTTTGGAATATCCTCTTCTATTTGTTTCTTTGAGTTATTATTGAGTATATCATAATCCTGGACTATCTAAATTGGCATGCCTTCATAATTCAAGGTGATTCTCCTTGTTCCTTGCAAAATTTGCTGTTCATTATCAGAGCTGTAATGAAATTTGCCATTATATGATTTGGAATTTCATATATGGAGTTTTTCTTTGGTGGAAATCTGTGGATTCAATCTATCAGCCATTTGTTGTCCACATTCGAAAGTTTAGAGCAATTTTAATGATTTTTTTCCTATAATATAGAATTCAGATTTGAGGCTTTGTCATGTTATTCTAGGAGATCTATGATTCACAGGCTATTTCTTTGCATCCTGCCTTCAAGGTCAGTTGCTTTGGCTTAACATTCCTAGGTTCTTTTCAAGTTGTCTTCTGCTTTTCTTCTACCAAATTTTCTTTCACTTTTTAATTTTTGCATTCCAAGTATGCAAGTATGCCATTCTGTCTTTTAGGGCCTCTTCTTTAAATACATTCTCCATTGTTTTCTTTTTTTCTATCCTGTTATTTTTCTACTTTATTTCCTAGTTGAGATCTCTGATTTCTGACCTAATTTCATTACCATTATCTTCTTTTAAAGTTTTACTTATTTTTTTTACCATTTTGTAGTTTTTTTACTGTTATTCTATGATCTGGGAGAAACTCACATAATTCAGGTTTTCATTGGGCATTTTTGGTTCCTTCATATTATAATACTTTTTCAATATGTTCTGGCACCTCTTTGAACATTCATTCATTTTTATCATGTCTTTATGAGTTTCTCTGTTGGTTGATTTACTTAGGGGTTAGGCTTGTGCACAGGCTTTTACTCTTGGATTTTTGGTCTTTTAGCCTTAAAAAAATTCTGGTAATTTGATTTTTACTTTCCTTCTTATTAATTGGCTCTTACCTATTCCAGGGCTATTCAGACTGAGTCTGATTGGTAGGAGGTAAAGGGCTTCTGCATAGGAAGGGCATAGGACCAGGAAGGGATCTCCATAAAAAGAATAAGAGGTTGTTTGTTCTGGTTGGCCCTGCTATGGGTTGGGGGCAGAGACTCTGAGTGGTGGGTGTATATCTTTCAATTGTCCAATGTTATTTCATGAGATTTTTACTTTGTCCAGTTTTTTTGTCTTCTTCACTTGTGGATTCAGTTTTAGTTCCTCTGTGTCTAGTAGATAACTCCTTTTTCTCAGGTTTTTAGATTAAAGAATTTCCTGGAAAGCAAGTACCACATCCATTGTTCATGTGATTCCTGGGTCCCTCTCTCTTCATTCCTTACCAGAAAAACACTCCTGTCTTGTCTTCTATTTTCATAGCACTTTGTCCTATTCTATATAACTATCTGCATTCTAACTAGGCTTTCCTGAGACTCACAGAAATGGCTATCATTGTGGGAAGTGAAGGAGATCAAATTACAGTCTCTTAATATCCCCCCAATCACTTGCCATATTCCATGACATTTCTCATGTCCTGCATCATAATTAGAGAGTGAGGAGGGTAGGGTGGAGGAGGGAGAATAGGTAGAAGAACTTGGCAGCTTTCATTTTCTGGGCTTTGCTACTGTACTTCAAATGCTTTCTTTCTCTTCCCTTGGGGCCCTCTTCTACCTTTGCTGAGCTCCCCTGGAATCTCCATTTTGAGGAAGAAACCAGATCAGCTGTCCTTCTTTCTCTAGATTTTGGTACCATGTCCTTATATGGCTCCCTTTCCTCTTCTTCATTTCAGCTTCCTTTTAGACTCTTATTCCTCTTCTGCTGTTCAAATGTAAGCTCCTTGAGGGCAGCGACTGTCTTTCTTTTTCCTTGTATTTGTATCTTCAGAGTTTAGCACAATGCCTGACATGTATTACTTAATAAATGCTTGTTGGCTTGACAACCAGACATCATCACTCATCCTCATCCTCTGGAAAAGCATCAACTCTCTCCATGAGCCACTGAAAATGCATCCATACTCTAGTCTGATCTTATAGAATAGAGTATAACAAAGATCTATTTTTAAAGTTTGCTTAATGCCTTTTGCTTTTACCTCACATTAATTTCACAGTGTCCTTCCTCCCTCCTTTACCCCAAAACCCTTCACAAGGGTAGCTTTAGAAGAGTATCCCAATCAGTGCATGAGTTCACAAGATTAATGCCAGAAAGGACTTGAGAGTTTTTTGCTAGCATAGAGTAATAGTAGTAGGATATATTTGTCTTAGTAACAATAATAGCTGACATTAATAAAGTACCATAAGATTTGCAAAGCACTTTACACATATGGTCTCATTTGATCATCACAATCATTCTGAAAGACTGATTTTCTTATTATCCTCATTTTACAAATGAGGAAACTGAGGATAAGAGGTTAAGAAACTTTACCAAAGAAACATAGTAAATCTCTGAGTGCATTTTAAACACATCTTCTTGACCACAAGGCCAATACTCTAGGCCTACCATAATAAAAAGTTACTCTTCCAGTGGCCTTAAACTCAGTTGGTTGGTTATCTTATTAATGAAGTACCTGATTGGATCTCATCTTATATCCATCTTTCATACTTCAGAGCTGGAAAGACATAGACATAATTAGACATAATTGGGCAGCTAGCAGGTGCAGTGGGTAGATTACCAGCTTTGGAATCAGGAAGACTCATCTTCATGAGTCCAAATCTGTCCTCAGACACTTACTAACTATGAATATGGGCAAGTGGCTCAATCGTCTTCGCCTCAGTTTCCTCATCTGTGAAATGAGCTGGAGAAGGAAATGGCAAACTGCTCTAGTATCTCTGCCAAGAAAACTCCAAAATAGGGTCACCAAGTGTTGGGCATGACTGAATGACAATGACAAAAGTACAACCCCTTCATTTTATAGATAAGGAAATTGAGGTCAAGGGATCCATGCAACTAAAACCTTGGTTCCTGGGTCCTAGGCTAAAGGATTTTCTATTATATAATACCATCCTTATGGCTATAAACAATAGGGCACATTTTAAGGATCAGAGTATAATGAGTATCCTATTGACTAGTCACAGACTCAAGTCAGGACATGTAGGATTCTTGGGTGCACATAAGAGCATGGGCAATATCTTTGTTTGAATAGCATCATTTGATGGACATGGAATTATTTTATTGCTTAACTATCTAGCCCTCTTATTTGAAAATACAAAAAGAAAGTTCTGGAACAAAGCCATCTAGAACAAAGGACTCTGATTGATGAATTGGGTGATTCGATAGTTGCTGAGTGTCCATTAGGTACATCAGTCCCACCTGAGGCTCATTAGCTCTGTGTGGGTTAAGCAGGACTGAAAAGCACATGGCTCCTGGGTGTCCTTGAACAAACTAGACAGCAGTGATATTTAAGTATGCCTGGGAATCTTCTCTGGTCCAGGTGAAAAATTTCCTGGACCCTACTTAACTAGTTGGTTGACAATTTTGTTCTGCTCTTTTCTTGGTATTTCTCAGCTGTGTCTCCCTATTTCAGAGGGACCACTCTTTCAGAGGGACCATTGTTTCAGGTGGACTTCCTGTTTAAAGTTTGACTTGTACTTTTAATCCTCTACCCTGGACAACAGCTGCATGGACCAAGGGCAGGCTGCAAAGGCAAGAGCTATCCATAGAACACAAAATACAAAGCAAAGTGGTGCAGCGGATAGATCACTGGGCCTGGTGGCAGAAATTTGTGAATTCAAATTGGTCTCTGACACTTACAGCTATGTAACCCTGGGCAAGTCACTGAGCTTCTATTCGCCTCAGTTTCCTCAACTGTAAACTGGAGATAATAGTGTTAATCACTCTCTCATCCATGGTAATCTCTTCTCTCTAGGTTTTTTAGAACACCACTCTCTCCTCCTACCTATCTGACCTCTCCCTCTTTGTCTCCTTTGCTGGATCCTCTTCTGCATCACTTCCTCTAAACGTAGATGAACCTCAGGGTTCTGTCCTGAGCCCTCTTCTTTTCTCTCTTTATACTACTTTACTTGGTGTTCTCATCAGCTTCCATGTATTTAATTACCATCTCTATGCTGACGATTCTCAAATCTACATATCCTATCCAAATCTCTCGTATGACCTCCATTCTCGAATCTTCTACTGCCTTTCAGACATTTTGACTTGAATGTTCAGTAGACATCTTAAACTTAATATGTCCAAAATAGAACTCATTATCTTTGCCCCTTGTAAGGGCAAGCAAAGTGAGACTTTTTGCTGTTTTTTACTTTTGGAGTTCTCCTCAGCACTAAGGCAATCAAGTGCCTTTGATTGAGTCTTGCCTTTGATTGACTTGAATCAAGAGTCTTTGAAGACCTGCTTACGTCACATGGAAGTCTAAGTCACATGAGTTTGAGTCACATGATTGTGATGCCCTCTGATCCTGAAGAAGTGTATATATACTCTGAGGTTAGCATTTTGCTTTGGGGCTCACTCGTTGGAAGAGTGTTCATGTGATTTGGCCAGACGAGACTCTGGGTAGCCATTGAAGGAGCCCTCTGGCTTTGAAAACCCAGATGTTGGTGCTTCTCTCTTTGGTAACTGTGTATGTATTGCTATGGTCAGACAGTTAGAAGCCTGCCTGTTGATTTGTGTTATTTTCTCTGTTTGTAATTTCTGTTTGTATTTGCTCTGAAGTTCAGGGTGCTTTTTCCCCTGAATTAAGTGAATGATACAAGTATGTTTAATTAAAGTAAGATTGTTAACCCCTTAAAGTTGCTTTCCTTTAGAAAAGTAGATCAAATAACCTGTGCTAGCAGCCCTCCTATGTGCTGATGTTATTGGCCTTACACCTCCACAGTAGCTTCAAGTAACGTTGTTACCCCTAAACCTTACTATTCTCCTACTTTCCTTATTACTGTAGAAGGCAACACCAGCCTCCCAGTCCCTTAGTCTCACAACCTAGGAATCATGCTTGACTCCTTACTATCTCTCATCTCCCCATATACAATCTGCTGCCAAAGCCTGTCAATTTCACCTTTGCAATAAACCTTTCTTAATTCTAGTGCCTTCCCTCTGTTAATTATTTCCTATTTTTCCTGTATATGGCTTGCTTTCTATATATTTGTTGGCATGTTGTCTCCCTTATTAGATTGTAAGCATCTTGAGGGAAGGGATTCTTTTTCCTCTTTTTATACCCTCAGTGCTTAGCAGAGTGCCTGGCACACCTTTGCAACATCTCTCCAATATGCCCCCTTTATCTGACACTGTCACCACCTTGGTGCAGGCCCTCATTACCTTATGCCTGGATTATTGCAATAAGCTGATGGTGGGCTGGCCTGCCTCAAGTTTCTCCCCACTCTAATCCAGCCTCCATTCTGTCACCAAAGTGTCATCCAACACCCCCTTCCTCCCGCCCCTACCTCACTTCCACCCCACACATGCTAAATAAACTCCAGTGGTTTTCTATTGTCTCCAGGATTAAATACAAAATGCTCTGTTTGGCATTCAAAGCCCTTCATAACCTATTCCCCTCCTTTCCAGTCTTCTGTACCTTATTTCCTGCCATGTACTCTCTGATCCAGGACACTGGCCTCCTTGCTATTCTACAAACAAGGCATTCCATCTCTTGGCTGCAAGTACTTTCTCTGGCTGTCCCTCACACCTGAAATGATCTCCCTCCTCATCTCTGCTTCTGGCCTCCCTGGCTTCCTTTAAGTCCCACAGGAAGCCTTCCCCAACCCCTCTCAATTCTAATGCCTTCACTCTATTATTTCCTGTGTATATATATCCTGTGTTCGGTTTACTCTGTATATATTTGTTAGCATGTAATCTCTCCTATTAGACTGTAAGCATGTTGAAGGAAAGGACTCTTTTTGAGTGCTCAGTGCTTAGCAGAGTGCCTGGCACATAGTAGGTACTTAATAAATGTTTATTGATTGATTGATTACTAATAGTATCTACCTGGAAGGGATGTTGTAAGGACCAAATGAAATCATTTTTGTAAAGCCCTAAGCACAGTGCCTGGCACATGGTAGGCACTTAATAAATTCTTCTTTCATTTCTTTTGCAGTCATATATAAAAATAATGTTATCTATTAGTAAGGCCAACCAGTTGTCTAAAACTGCATGTGTCCAGAGTCAAGGAAAGAAGTCTGCAATAGGAATTCACTCCAGCATAGAACTAGAAGCAATATCAATAATCCAAAATGGACCTATGATTCTATGTGATCAATCTATAAGGTTGAAGATAAGACATCATATTTGGTCACTGACTGGTGGGATTCACTGGGTGCCTAGTGATAGTCCATGACAAGCTTGTAGACAGCTTTGGTAAAATTTTGTGTATTTTATTAGTCTGTCTGGGAAGCTTCTTGTTCCTCCAAACAGCATTCTCCTGTGGGAATGGATGTGTGGTGTGTACCAACAGAGAAAAACAAGGGATGGAAAATGGTGTATTCAAGATGAGCTGCACATGGAATTATTGAAACAAAACTTGTCATGAGGAGAATGAAGCCCCAGGATATTGTTGGTGAGCAACAGAGCATGGTAGATGTTGTTTAAGTGGCCAGTTTGTTTACTTGGTCTGACCATTAGACTGAAGGTGTTAGGTAATGAACATGTATCATGACTCTCATGGTGGTAAAGAATGCTATGTGGAAAATGAGGAAGAAACTGTGTTCAGTTTGATATAATGTACTTACAAAGGCTATGAAAAGATATCTTCTGCAAAAGTAAGTAGGTAAATGAGTTTTGAGGCCATGAATGTTTGGGTACAGAATAGAAAGTGGACAACTCTTATTAGCTTGTCCACTACCATTGTTATGGACTCAACTGTAGAATGGGGAAAAATATGAAACAAAATCCAGGAATATGGTTGACCACAGCTTTCATCAAGTCAAGAGTAGCCATAGATGCCCCATGATTCCACAACTAGCTTGGATATTTACTTATATCCACAGACTCTCAGAGTTGGAAGGTACTTCTTAGGTGAAACAAGTCAAGTGTATGTACATTTCTAGGATTTTCTTGACTATGAAATGGTGAACTTTGGTGACTAGAGGACTGGTCATCCCTTTAATAGAAAAAGAGGAAGTTGGGGTGGATGTTGCCAGGAGAAAAAGAATGAGTCCTGTTTGGGACATGTCAGTGGAAGAATTATGAGGAGTAGTGTGGCAACTGGATAGAGTATTGGACTTTGAATCAGGAAGACCTGGGTCTGCCTCATAGTACCTGTGTTACTACGGGCAAGTCACCCAACTTCTCTGAACCAGAATTTCCACACTAAGAGCATCATCCTTGGCATAATGAAGAATCATAAACAGTGGCTAATCGGCTCATTAGCATTTCAAAGGCAGTCAAAATAAGTAATAAGACTCTGAAACCCTACACCAAAATGGTGTGAGGAGAGTAGTTTTCTTAGATTATAAATGACAATCTACTGAGTCTTTCTTGGTCTCTCTTTTACCTTAACCACCTCTTTCTGCCTCATTTTTTCACTTCATCTTTAACTATCCATTATACAACTTTGAAGTATATTTTAACGTATTTGATATGCTGATTAAAACAAGCTTTTTCTTTGTTCTTGTTAATTTACAAATCAGGTGATATGTACCAGTTCTGTCTTTCACTGTCAAAATTTTGCTTTTTAAAGAAAATCATTTAATTAAACAGTGTAGCAAAAACAAAAACCTGACAAGAAACACTATAGGTCCTTAATATATACAATGGTAAACTCTTTCATAGGGTATGATACCATAATGGGGAGAGGGGACATGTGCTGGGAACATATGTGTCCAGCAAACACACCATGGCAGGGGTGGTTGGATGGGGAGAGAGATATAAATAAGTGACAACCACAGACAGGAGAACATGAGTAGACAAGAGTAGACAAGAGACATTAGAGTGGCAGCCCTTCTTTGCCTCTCCTCTTCAGAGCTGATGATTTCCTCAGGCAATGCCACCCACTGGCAAGCTTGCACTTCTGCTGAGATATACTTTGCTGACATATACTAATCTTTAGCTGCAGTGAAGCCCATTTCTCCATAGAGGGAGGGTTGCATCAACTTTTTTAGATCATAACACTAAGGACTAAATTTAACTCTGTTGTGATTTCGGACCCCAGCCAACTATAGCCAGCCAGCTTGCTAAAGAAGCTTTAAGTTTTTTCTTTAAACAAATAATAAATTTCATTGATATCTTATGTTTTTAAATCCCTAACTTCTCCCAATAATTTCTTCCAGTATCCTTTACCCTCCTCCTTTCCCTTTCAAAAAGCCATCTCATTTAACAAATAATATTTTAAAGAGAAAAAAGAAAGAAAAACAGGAAGATGAGCAAAAAAAGCAAACAAACAAAAAACCAAACCCAGCGATGCTAAACAATCAATAAATCAATCATCAATAAAGTCTGAAAATATATGGAGCATTCATCACCTGTGGACCTCCCATCTCTGCAAAGGAGTAGGATGGAAGTGTCTTGCCACATATTTTCTTTTGGGCTATGCTTTTTCTTTGTAATTTTTCAACATTCACTTTTGATGGTGGTTTTTGTTCTTTCCATTTATGGTGTTGCAGTTACTGTGCATGTTGTTTTCTTGGCCGTGTTTACTTCACTTTGCATCAGTTCATGTAAATCTTTTCATGCTTCTTTCTGTCCATCATATTTGTCATTTCTTCAATTGCAGTACTATTCCATTACATTCATGTAGCACAATTTGTTTAACCATTCCCTACTCAGTGAGTATCTACTTTGTTCCCAGTTCTTTGCTACTATGAGAAGTGCTGTTATAAATATTTTTTGTGTGTATATGACAAACCATTTCTAATAAAAACAAGAGTTATAATTTATATAGTGATTCAAAGTTTGCAAAGTTATTCACAAATATTGTCTCATTTGAGCCTCACAACAATTCTGAGAGGCAGATGCTATTGTTAACCCCATTCTACAGATGAGAAAACTGAGACAGTTTACATGACTTGTCCAGGGTTTCATAGCTAGCAAGTGTCTAAAGTTGAGTTTGACCTTAAGTCTTTCTGCCTCCAGGTCCAGTGCATTATCCACTATGTACCCACCTGCCTGTCTAATCAATGATATCCTGGGAGTATATGCTTAGTAGTATATATATATATATATATATATATATATATATATATATATATATATATATATATATATATATATATATATATATATATACATATATACGCTCTGGGTCAACAGATGCGGTATTTTAGTCATTTTATTTGTGTAATTCTAAATTGCTTTCCAAAACAGCTGATACACAGTTCTACCAACACTATGCTATGCTAGCATCTCCCTCTTTCCACAACCCCTCCAACATTGACCATTCCCAACTCTGCCAATTTCCTGGATGTGAGATGAAACAGTTATTTCTATTTGCATTTCTCTTTTTATTAATGATTTGGAGCATTGATTCATATGCTTGTTAATGTTTGAAATTCTTTTGAAATTGTTTATATCCTTTGACCACTTATCTATGGAGAATGACTTTGGCCCATATATGTAGATAGCATATATACAAACATGTACATGTAATGTTGTTTTTCTATATATCTTGGATGCTAAATTCTTATTTAAGAAATTTGATAGATGATTTTCCCCCCTTCTTATCCTTCATGCATTGATTTTATCATGCAAAAGCTTTTTCTGTTTCAGGTAATCAGAGTCGTACTTTATATCTTTTGTAGGGGTCATCTATTATTTATTTGGTTAAGAATGTATCTTCTGTTCTTAGCTGTAAAAAGTATATTATCTGCCTCTGTTGTAGTTTTTATGCTATGATACTTGATATTCATTTAAAGTATTCATTTTGAATTTATTGTGGAATATAGTATATGATGTTTGTCTAATTCTAATTTTCACTATACTGATTTCCAGTCTTCCCAGCAGCTTTTTTTGGCAGGGAGTTGGGGGGAGTCTTCTAAGTAATTTGTTTTTTGATTTATTGAACACAGAATAATTTAATTCCATTGTTTCTGATTCTCCCTTGTCAAGTATGTTCCATCGATATTTCTCTTATTTTAATCTAGTTCCAAATGGTTTGATAACTGCTGCTTTATAATATAGTTTGAGTTCTTAGAAATGTTATTCCTCCTTCATTCCCACCTTTTAAAATTTTTATGCTCAATATTCTAGATTCTTTTCCTCCAAATGAATTTTGTAATTATATTATCAAGTTCTACAAATTAACCTTTTGGTAGCTTGGTTGGTATAGCAGTGATACCATAAATCAGCTTTGGTAGTATTGTCATTTTGTTATATTGACACAGTATAGCCTTGAGCATGAATATTCCTCCAACTATTAAAATTGTTCATTATTTTTTGAAGGAGCACTTTGAAATTTAATCTCTACAAGTACTATGTGTTTTGATTGATTGATTCTGAAATATGTTATACATTTTATAGTTATTCTGAACAAGATTTCTGTTTTAATTATTGCCTCTTGGATTTTGTTGTTTTTGTATAGAAATACTGTTGATTTTGTGGGTTCATTTTTTAGCTTCTAATTTTAATGAAGCTATTAATTGTATCAGTTACTTTCCTCACTGATTTCCTAGATTTTCTAAGTAAGCCATTTTATCATCAGCAAATAGTCTTATAACTTCTTTGTTTATTTTTATGCCTTTAATTTCTTTATTTTATTGTTATCTTTACTGTTACTCTTGGGATAGTTAGGTGCTGTAGCACTGGGCTTGGAATTGGGAAGATTCATCTTCATGAGTTCGAATCCTCATTCACTTACTAACTGTATAAATCTGGACAAGTCATTTAACCCTGTTTGCCACATTTCCTCATCTACAAAATTTGCTGGAGAAGGCATGGCAAACTACTCTAACATCTTTGCTAAGAAAACCCCCAATTGGGGTCACAAAGAGTCTGATATAACTGAAAGGATGCAACAAGAACAACAAAATTGTTATTATATAGCATTTATAGAACTCTATCAAATAGTAGTAGGGAGAGTAGACATCCATGCTTTACTCCTGTATTTACTAGTAAAGCTTCTAGTACATTCTTGTTGCATATAATGATTGCTTTTGGTTTTAGGCAGATACTTTTTATGACATTAAAAAGGCCCCTCTATGCCTCTACTTCCTCCTACCGAATTAAGATTTTATCCCTTCCCCTCCCTCCATTTTAATTTTTTCCTTTGCTACAGCCTCCCAGTCCCTCAGCCTCACAATCTTGATATCATCCTTGATTCCTCAATAGCTCTCATCCTTCCTACTACCCCATATTCAATCTGTTGCCAAGGCTTATTGATTTGACCTTTGCAACATCTCTTGAATATGCCTCCTTCTCTACTCTGACACTGCCACCACTCTAGTGCAGACCCTAATCACCTCATGTCTGGACTATTGTAGTAGCCTATTGGTGGATCTGCCTGCCTCAAATCTCTCCACACCTCAATACAGCTTCCATTCAGCCACTAAAAAGATTTTTCCTAAAGCACAGGTCTAACCAAGTCATCCTCCTACTCAACAAACTCTGATAGCTCTCTATGGACTCCAAGATCAAATACAAAATCTTTTAATTAGCATTCAAAGTCTTTTATAACTTAGCCCCCTCCTACCTTTCCAGTCTCCAGTCACCTTATTTCTTGCCATGTACCCATAGATCCAATGATACTGCGACTCTGGTAAACACTCCATCTCTTGACCCTCAGAATTTTCTCTGGCTATCTCCCATGCCTGGAATGCTCTTCCTCCTCATTTTGGCCTACTGGTTTTTCTGACTTCCTTTAAGCACCAACTAAAATCCCAACTTCTACAGGAAATCTTTCATAACCTCTCTTAATTTTAATGCCTTCTCTTTATTAATTATTTCCTATTTATTCTATGTATAGGTTGTTTGCATATATGCTTGCTTGTTGTCTCTCCCATTAGATTTTGAGTCCCACCCCACCCCCCACAACACTGAGGTCGGGACTGTCTTTTGCCTCTTTTTGTATCCCTAGCATTTAGCATAGTGCCTGGTATGTAGTAGATACTTAATAAATGTTTATTAACTGACTGCCTAACATCACTCATTCTCTCATAATTCCTCTTCTTCTTAAGATACCATAAATGGTCTCCCTTTTAATCTCTCATGATGAGCTCAGTAGGGAAGACTGAATGGGTTGTCTGTCCATGAATAAGCTGTCTCCCCTTTGAGGATTTAATTCAGTCTCCTGAAGATATATTCTACTTCCATAGTGATAGTGGTGGAATGGTGGTTAAGAGAACAGTGGGTACTATGAATCATACAGTTTTTAGACTGTCTATAGTCGTTAGTTTAACTATTAGTTTTCTAAATGTGAAATCTTTGAACAGTGACCACTGTATTATTGAAAAAACAGAACCACATCAATATTGACATTCTTGCTATAAGTGAAACTGGAAGACTTAAGGAAATTGTGGCTAAATAAAAGAATAGTTCACAGCTCTCCTTGGAAAGACATACATTGAAGTTGGCAGAGTTGCTTTAGTTGCATGCTCCAAGGCCTTAAGCAATGAAGTTTTATGGGACATATGTTAATCTCCTCCTGCACTATGCGTGCTGAACCTAAACAAGAAGACCACCATGAAAAGCATTGCAACTTATGTGTAAACATTTGCTACAGAGGAAAAATAAGTAGATAACATTCTTTAAAGATATGCGCGCACACACACACACAAATAAAACAAAACAAAACTAAAAACCTTTCAGTCCAATCAAAACTCAGAAATTTGCTTGATCAAGCTGGGTTGTGAAGAGCTTTCTCATGCCCACTTTACTCCTGTTGTTCTCCTAACTATTTTTTACGGTCTCTCTTCAATTATTTTCTTTTATTTGCTTGCTAAGACTGAAAAGGATCAATTGCCCATCTTGTGTCTTGCTTTGGGAAGGTGTGGTGATTAAAGTATGATTGTCCCCAAAACTGAGGACGAAAGATCATTGAGACAAAAAGTCAGAAAGAAGACAGAACTTTCAGGTTGGTGGACACCCTTTCTGAGTTTAGCTAATGAGAATCTAGGCAATATAAACTGAAATAACTGTTTACAGGAAATCTCTCCAGGTACAAGTCATCTTTCAGCATGTTTTGAAGATATTTTCATCATGAGACTAAAATGCATTCCAAGAAACAGCCAACCTAAAATACGATCAGTGAAAAAAATCTGCAAATCTGAGGATTTTAATTTTAATTTATGAAAGTGTTTTGAAATAAGGAAGAAGAATGTTGTAATGGAAAATTAAAAAAAAAAGAACGGTCAATGTGAAGTCTGGAAAAAAGAGCTCTAGAAGTAAAGAATCTATTAGTATAGAGTGTTTCACATGGAGAGCACTTCCATGTAACATGCTGAAGGCAATACAAAGATATCTTAGACGTGCTCCATGTCCTCAAAGAGTTTATACTCTTGACAGAGGTGATAATTCATATGCAAATAACTAATGCAAAATAAAATATGAATACATAATGGAGACACAAAAGAGGTACGTGAGACCATAGATAAGAAAATCATTCTTGACTGGGGAATATCAGGGAAACCTTCATGGAGACAATACAGATAAGTGGGGTCTTGAAGGAGGGGTCATGTTTTAAGGAATAAATGGGGTGTCTGGAGAGAGAATTACAGGCACAGGGAATAGGAAGAGTAAAGGCATGAAGTCAAGAAAACTCAGGTCATGCTTGAAGAAGTGCCTGAGAGGAAATGGTGTGAAATTAAATTGGAAAGGCAAGTTGGAATCAGATTGTGGAGGGCTTTCTTCAAATGTCAAGATATCGACAGAGTGCCAGACTTGGAATAAGAAAGACTCATCTTCCTGAATTCAAATATGGTTTCAGATACTTACTAGCTGACATCCTGGGCAAGTCACTTAACCCTGTTTGCCTCAGTTTCCTCATCTGTAAAATGAGCTGGAGAGGGAAATGGTAAAATATTCCAGTATTTTTGCCAAGAAAACCCCAAATGGAGTCACAAGGAGTCAGACATGACTGAAAATGACTGAACAACAACCACAACAACGACTAACCCTGAAGTTTTCTGGCTAGTGGAGTGATGTAATCAGGGATGTGTGTTAGGCACAGCAGGATGGTATTACAGGAAAAAGCTCTGGATTTGGACTCAAATAACATAGGTTTGTATGCCAACTTCTGCTTGTGATGAATTGTGTGCATTTCAACAAGATATTTAACCTCCCTGGGCTTCAGGGTCCTCATCTAAAAGAAGATGAAATGGGACCTGATTTCATCATCTTTCAGTTATAAATTCTGCATTTCTAAAATGAACCTGTAAACAGGACTTATTATAAATTCTAGTGTCGACCATCAGGGAAAATTGTGGCACCATTGAAAGTTGAATGAAATTCAATAAGCAGTTATAAATATCTACCATGAGACACAAACCCTCCTGGCCACTGGAAATATGAAAACTAAATCAACACAGTCCCTGCCCTCAAGAAGATTCCATTCTCCTCCAGGGAGGAGAAGACCATGTACACAGATAATCAAAATCAAAATGGATACAAAATAAGTCGGGAGGACCTCACCATCTATGGTGAATCCTTCCTGAACTTTGCTCTGAGAATTCTGTGATAAGGGACACACTAGAGGAGATGGGAAGCTTGTATATAGCAACCACTATATACCAGGAACTGTGCTAAGTACTTTTTTTTTTTACAAGTATCTCGTTTGATACTCACAATAACACTACAAGATATGTGCTATTATTATCCCAGTTTCACAGTTGATTAAACTGAGGCCAACGGTGGTTTAAGTGACTTGACCAGGGTCACACAGCTAATAAGTGTTATAGGGCAGATTTGAATTCAGAAAAGAACAATGAGCCTGTAATTAGGGGACCTGTGTTCAAATTCTACCTTTGGTACTACCTGTGGCACCTTGGGCAAGTAAATAAAACTCCCTTGACCTCAATTTCTCCATCTGTAAAATTAAGGAATTATTCTAGATGGCCTCTTAGGTCCCTATCTGTGATCCTTGGTGATAAACGCCTTTGTTTTTATTAGAACTTTATATATAAGAAAAATAGACACATAGTTGGTAGGCATTGATGAGTTCTTGGTTGCCTTTTTTTTCCTGTGGCATTAATATGGTCTTGGTGTTTTTCCCCATGCCTTTGGCATCTTCCCCTCTTTCAAATACCTTGCAAATTGATGCCTCAACATCTTCATAATTGTGTCACCTCCGGCATGAATCTCTTCTCTATATGTTTGGTTTAACCCGAAGGCTTTGCCTGTGTTTGCTCACTTCAATACCATATCTACATCCTCTATACGTACATCTAAGCATGATAGCTCCTTTTTTGATGATGAAAATAGATTATAAAAAATCTTTGTAAATCTTTTCTCTTTTTTGGTTTCCAATTTCATCCTTAAATGCCTTCAGGGTGACTTTTCTTAGTTGGGCCTCTTGCCAAATTCCCTTAAAATGGTTTTTACCCTTCTTTGCTTCTCTCTGTAATATGAAACAATACTGCCCATAATCTACTGCCATTCTTCTCCATAAGATTTTGTAAACTAAACTATCATTACCCTTGGATGATATATCTCTTCTCTTGGCATGTAAATAAAATGTTTGCTGACTAAGGCACTTCGTGGCCTCTTGAGGTCTCCTTAATACAGCAATAACTTGACATTATCTAAACTTCAGTGTGAAATTATTGTAACCAGTCCTTTCTTCTATCCATATGTCATTTTTCGTTATTGAAACACAAATGCACCTGTGATCTCATCCAATTGGCTCTTATAAGTGTCTAAATAAGTCAGCTTCAACTTGAGGACGAGATCCTCCAGAAGCTCCTATTTGCGGTTGACAAGGCCCTACTCTTCTCTTCAAGCTACACAGAACACTATGGAGCTTCCTAGATCAGATCCACAAACCCTCAAAAGAGTTTGGCCTAAACAACCAATACAATAAACAAACGATGTGAATTCAGATTCTTCTCATCCAGATCATGCCTTGCAAGTAGAGAGACAACTTTATCCATCAATATAAGCACTGGACAGGTATTGCAAGCAGATAATGAGTTTGGGGCCAAAATTACACAAGAAGAAGAAAGCAGCCTGGATTGCCTTTGATAATTGCAAAGCTCTTCTGAGGTCCTTACATTTCTTTAAGAAACAAAGGCCTATTTTCTTAATATAAATATTCTACTCCTGTGGCTGTATGTGTGTTTGGCATAGGATACTATAGTTTCTGAATAATTAAAGTGAGTATTACTCACTTTAATTTTTTAAAGTAAGCTGCAATGCATAACAAAATAAGGAAGTACAAAGATGAACTGGAGTAAAGGGGTGCTATTAAGGAAATATATGATCAACATTAACTGGAAAAATATTTTTTGTTGCAAGTTTCTCTAATAAAGGTCTGATATCCAAGATATATAAGCAACTGATTCAAATATATAAAAGGGGATTCATTCCCCCAAAAGATCGATGGTCAGATAGTTCTCAAAGGAAAAAAAATCCAAGCCATCAACAACCATATTTTTAAAAAATGTTCAAAATAACTAATAGTTAGAAAATGCAGATTAAAATAACTCTGACCTCACATCTATCAGATTGGCAAATATAACAAAAAAGGAAAATGACAGTTGGAGGATCTGCAGGAAGACAGCTATGTTAGTGTATTGCTAGAGGAGCTGTGAATTGGTTCAGCCATTCTGGAAAGCAATTTGGAGCTATGCCCAAAAAGACACTAAATGGTACATGCCCTTTGACCCTACTGTTATATCTCGAAGAGATTAAAAAAGAGGAGAAGGACTAATGTACATAAACATACTTATGGCAGTTTTGTAATAAAATATTGGAAATTAAAAGGTGGTCAATCATTTGGGGAAGAAATGAAAAAAATTATAAACTATGAATATAATAGAATATTATTGTGCCATAAAAATATTACAAGGGATGGTTTCAGAGAAACCTGGGAAAATTTGCATAAATGGGGTCAGAGTGAAATGAGCAGAATCCGGAGGACAATTTATATAGTAACAACATTGTAGACAAAATAAAGCAAAACAGTGAAATACTTAATTTGGACCAATGTAATGACCAAGCTGAAACATGCTACCCCTCTCCTAACAGAGATGAGGGCCTCATGGTATAGAATACTTACGTCTTTGGACATGACAAATGTTTGGATTTGGTTTGCTTGACTATGCTTATTTGTTACAAGGATTGTGTTTTTCTTTTCTTTTCTTTTTTCACTTTAGAGGAGGATGCAAGTGATAGTTCTGTGCCCCCAAAAGGAAAAAGTTAAAGAAGAGCATTGAAATATTTTTTAAAAACATGTACAGAAGTAAATTTGAGAGGAAATGCAAAAAGGGAAGTTTCAAAAATAACATCATAAATGCACTCTATAGTTTTAAAAGCAGGCTGTACATAACAGAGATTTGTGTTTTCACACGTAACTATCTTTCTGCTCTACTTTGTATATAGAAAAGTCCTTTTTTGGTAATTGTGAAGTTCAATGCCAATGTAATATCCCATGATCTGGGCCAGAACTAGAGCTAAGGCCATCACCTGGGCAAATACTGTTTTTTCTCCCTGAAGTATGGCTGTAACCTTCACACACTAGAGGCCTAACTTGGAGATGAACCCAAGCTCGATGAAGGCTCCATGGCATTGGAATCCAGACTCCAGAAGAGTATCCTTTTTTCTACCCAACTTCTTTTTACTATCTCCTGCCCATTGACCTTTTAGATGGAACTAAGCAAACAAAACAAAACACAACCAAACAACAATCTCCATCCTTTCTAGTCTCCTATTCCACCACTTCTGTTGATGGTAGTTTGTAAACCTCGTTCTCCTTTTTTTATGTCAAACCACAATTCCAGCTAACAGTCCAGCTCCTGCTGCCATTATCCTTGGAAACAATCCTTCATCTGCCATCAACTGCCAACCAACTGCCACCTAAAAGAAAGCAAGCCAGCCTAGCTAAAGTAGCAAGGCTCAGTGAGGGAAAGTCAGGAGGTGGCATGTGCTGAGTAAGTCAAACCACCGTCACCATCTTGACCACCACCTCCCCTCAAAACCTTTTGGAAACTGTCTAGGACCCTGAACCCAAAAGCCTCAGGACTATCAGTGACCCCCAAACCACTGGCCATTCTTACAGATTGGGTTCCACAGTTAATGGTAACGGAAACAATCACTTTGGAGAAGGGGTCTACTTTTCTCATCATCACTAACCCCAACTGTTGAGCAAATGCCATCAATGGGCAGGCAAATCAAAGAGCTTTTGGAGTATTAGCACTCCCTAGATCACCAGTCTTATTTCCAGCTTAGCTGCCATATTCCACAGGAAGTAATACCTATGGTAGTGGGGCCTTAGCAAATATTTCTGTGGGTTCTGGAGACACTATATCCTCAGAAGCCCTAGCTACTGAAGACCTAGAAAAGAAAATTATTATTACCAAAGTCCTTGGTACTGTGAAATGACTCAAAATCAGAAATGGAACCATCTGCTTTGCCAATTCACTCTAGGACCATGGAATCTTTCCATCTGACTTGTACCTAAAACCGCTATGTGTTATCTCTCCACTAGAATGTCAGCTCCTTGATAGTTGGGACTGTCTTGCTCTTCTATTTATATCCTCACCCTTATCACAGTGTTTTGCACATAGTAAACTCTTAATAAATGCTTTTTCCACTAATTCATTCATTCATCTCCATCATCTACAGGCTTATTGTTGCTTTCAATCATTGTGAGTGGTGGGCACATCCCTGAGGGATTTCTTATATTTCACAAAGTCTATATATTAGAACCCTCTACTTGCAAATCAAGTGATTGCCTATGGGCTAAGACAATTTAATTACAATTTTTTTATAACCCTTTAATCTCTGCTAAGAGTACAAAGCTTTCCAAGTGAATCTGAGGCAAATCGTTTCCCCTATAACTAAAGAGCCTAAACTTCAATTTTTATGGTAATGTGGGTGGAATTTGCTAGAAACAGCAAGCCTGTTGGGGGTTAAATACTCCTCCATTTCCTCAACTAGGGAAGTAAGGAGAGCAAAGGAATAGAAGAAGGGACTAGGAGAGGCAGTATCACAATAAACTGTGGGAGGAGGAATTTGGGAGAGCAGAGACCTCTTTCTACTCCACAGTCATAACTTACATCAAGAACAGAGGCTAGCCTATACAAAAGCATGACAACAGGCAACAGAACTTTGCCTATGGGGAATATATGGCCAATATGGCTAGAGTGTAGAATATATGAGGGGAATAATATGTAATCAGCCTGGAAAGATATGAAGAGCCAGGCTATGAAAGGCCGTAAATGACAAATAAATAGGTTTTGCCTTTTATCCTAGAAGTAATAGGGAACCACTGGAAATTCTTGAGTAGGAGAGAGGCAGTTAGACCTGTGCTTGAGAAATATCCCTTTGATAGCTGTGTGGAAGGTAGATTGAAGAAAGAAAAGATGAATCAGGGGAACTAGTTAGATGCATTACAACCATTGAGGTGAAGGTGATGAAAGCTTGAACCAGTGTGATGGCTATGTGAGAAGACATGAGACATATATGAGACATTGTCAAGATAGGAACAAGATTTGACAACTGATCAAAGAAGGTAAATGAAGGTAAAGGGCCAAGGTAACAGGAAGGCTGTTGACTGGAAGGATGGAAGTACCCTCAACAGAGACAGGAAATTAATGGGAGGGATGAGTTTTGGGAAAAGACAGGTAAGCCCTGTTTTGGGCATGTTAAATTCGAGATGCCTATAGGTGGAGATGAAGGAAATAAGGAAATGAGGGAGAAGGGAATGTTTCAGAGTAAATTTGATAATTTTGTTTTGGATACATTGAGCTGGAGGCACCTGTGGGATATCTAGGTGATATCTAGTGGGTGACTGTCAAAGTGAACATGGAGCTCAAGAGAGAGGTCAGAGCTAAAGAGCTACATTTATGTAGAGGTAAAAGTTGAACCCATGAAAATGAATGAGATAACCAAAGGAGAGGACAAAAAATGTTGAGGACTGAGGACTGAGGAACCACTACATTGAGGGCATAGGAGGAGAAAGATAAGCCTGAAGAGAAATGGGTCCCAGAGGTATAAAGAAAACCAGGATAGAATAGTGTTGTGGTGTCCAAAGGAGAATATATCCAGAATAGTATAAAATGCTTTAGAACAGGGAAGATAAAGACTAGAAAAGGATATTGTGGTTGACAATGAGGAAGTCATTGGTGATATTTGAAAGAGCAATTTCAGTATTGTTGAGGATGGAAGCCAGATTGCAGGTGAATGAATGGTAAAAATAGTCAGACAATAAACTTTTTTCTTGGAAGCAATTGGGGTTAAGTGAATTGCTCAGGGTCACACATTAAGTGTCTGAGGTTAGACTGGAACTCATATCCTCCCGACTCCAGGGTTGGTGCTCTATCTACTATGCCACCTGGCTGCCCCTAGATTACATTTTTGTGAAGTTTGGCAATGAAAAGGAAAATAGAAATAGAAATGTATAAGGGCACAGGAGGATCAAATGAGATTTTCTTAAGGATTTGGGGAGAGCCAGGCATGTTTCTTGTGAAAAGGGAAGGAACCAATGGTTTGCATGCAATTGCACAGGCATAAAGGGGGAGGAGATAGAAGCAATGGAGCAAGTAGAGGGGATAGACTTGACTGAAAGGAGAAAACCTCTGAGACAGGAAGGGAAGAAGAAAAGATGGGAGAAAACAGAGAGTTTGGGGGGTGAGCAGAGAAGAGTTGAACCACATAAAATGGCTTTTGTCTTCTCAGGCAAGTAGAAGGCAAGGTTGTTGCTGAAGCTGTGTGTAAAACAAAGGGTAAAAAAGGTTGTTTTTTATTTTTATTTAACTATCTGGGGGAAAAGAGGAGGATCAAAGAAAAGGTACACTCCTTGGGGTGGAAAATGAGATGTTAACAGATGAAGATGGCCAAGCAGAGCTGCTTAATTTTAACCTTGCTCTGTCTTCTGTGGCAAGGAGAGCCATCTTTGGACTGGAAGGAACAAAACAAAATCGGCTAATCGGGAGCTTTTGCCAAAAACAAATAGGACAGAGAGCACTGAGCCGTTCCAAATGGCTTCAAATCTCTAGGCCAAGATGAACTATATTCTGGGACAATGAAAGATCTGACAAGTGTAATTACTGAGGACCCGTCAGTGACTTTTGAAAGATTGTGGAAAACGCAGAACCGTGGGACTGTCGAAGAGCAAATGTCCCAGTTTTCAAAAAAGAGAAGAGAATGGAGTGTACAAATACTGGAACAATAAGCTTGGCTGCAATGCCTGGCACACTTCTAGAAGAGATTAAAGGAAGAGCCAGTGAACACGTAGTAAAAGAATGAGTGATCTCAGGGAGTCAGTCTGTCTTCATCAAGTCATGCAAGTCTAACCAGATTTCCTTTTTTTGATAGAATGTTAAATGGGTGGGGGGGACTACAAATAAGTTTACTTAGATTTTAGCAAAACTTTTTAAAAATGGCACATTTTATTCTCAGGGGCAATGGAGAGAAGTGGGTTAGATCATTATACAGTTAGGCAAGTAGACTTGGAATTTAATAAATGTTCAAAAATTAGGCATTAATAATTCTATGTCAAGGCAGCTGGATGGAGCAGTGAGTAGAGCACCAGCCCTGGAGTCAGGAGGACCTGAGTTCAAATCTAGCCTCAGACACTTGACACACTTACTAGCTGTGTGACCTTGGGCAAGTCACTTAACCCCAATTGCCTTGCCTTCCCCCCTTCAAAAAAATTTTTTTTAAAAATAATTCTATGTCAAGTTAGAAGGAGGGTGCTATTATAGTTCCTTAGGGATCTGTGCATGGCTCTGTGCTTTTAAACATTTTTTATCAATTACTTTGATAAAGTCATAGATTCTCTATGCTTATCATATTTACTGATGACACGAACCTGAGAGAGATAACTAATATACTGGATGACTGATTGGGAATCTAGAAAGATCTTGATGGGTTTGACTTTTTGCCAGATTTGATAAGATGAAATTCAATGTGTTGAGATGAATGAAAAACCTGTGAGATAGTTTCTGGGTAATTAATAACAATTTATTAACTAGGCTAGCTAATAATCAGTAAATTGATGATCCCTGGTTTCTCTCAGTAACCAAAGACACCTAATGGAGATACTGATGACTTAAGTATTGTTTTTTGAAAGGAAATGCCCTTGATAGGAGAAATCAACCCTGATTGGTGGACATTTAAAGGAGGAAGTGGGCTAAAAGTCTTCAGCTCCTCCTGCTGAAAACGTGGCTCTATCTTGAGATTTATCCACCTCCAACAGTCTGGATGGGGAATCCATCTCTACCCAGATGACTTTGGTTGGTTTTCTCTTTGGTGATCTGAGTTACCCTAAACTCCAACTGAGAGGTGCAAGGACATGGGCTTGTTCTCTCAGGGCAAGAGTTTGCCTAGATTAGATTCTGTTTATACTTCAAACAGAAGTAAGGTCTCCTACTTCTGTGAGGTCTTGCTCAAGATTGATGAGCATGTACCTTGAGGATTAGGGAAATCTCCTCTATCAACCACGACCTTCAGAGACTGGCTGACTAACCTACAGGGGCTAGTTCCTGAATGGGGAAATAAAAAGCCCAGGTCCTAATTAATAATGGGTTATTAATATAATAGAAAATAATTTCTCTCAGTGTAAAACCTTACAGTTGAGTTAAAAAAAAATCAGCCTCACAGCTACAATGCATAAGTAGCAGTAAATCTGAAAATCACTTAGGGGACTTAGTGAACTGCAAGCTTAGTTATGAATCAACTGTGTGCTATGGCAGCTAGCAGAGAATTCGAGCTTCAAATTTGCATTAAGGGGTGTAACCAGCAGGTGGCTTTGGAGGAGAGTTTAGCTGAGGAAGACCTTCTCTGTCCCCCTCCCCTCCAAACCCTTCTGGAGAGGGAGCACCTAATTGCTCCCTTACCAGGCTTGTCTCTGCCCAGAAAGCTTGACTTGGGGTGTTTACCTTCTCTTTGATTGCTTCCTTTTCTCTTACTGTCTCTTTTTTCTGTCCTATTCAGCTTCAGATACTGAAATTCAAAACAACCCTGTATCCTTTGGATAGAGAGAGATTAGCTATCAGTTTTTATCCAGGCTTGAATTTTTGCCCAGATCCACTATGCACCTTTTCCGTGCAAAGGTAGAGAGCTAAAAACACCAATTTTCAATAAGTCTTAAAAGCTCAGAGCCCCCACACCAGAGTGACCTTAAGTTACCAGGCCAGAAATGATCTTTAGCCTGTCAAATTCTAGGTAGTAAATAGCCCTGCCCCCTCCTCATTCATGCTCTCCATGTGAAAAGACACACACTCAGAACTCCATTAAGATCAGATATTAATTTTTATCTAGAGCAAGCAAATTTTAAAGTATTTTTAGAAGAGTAAGTAAACAGCTTAGAGTGAACACAGACTTTAACCCCTCGGCCCTTTTGGAAAGAAAGGGAGTGGGGAGAAGGCAAAAGAAAAAAGAGAAGGGCTGATTGAATTCTCGGACTGGGAAAAGTTCATCAACGATTGGGCAGGTCTCATGCTCTGGTTGCACACCAGCCAGCTGCTCTGGTAGACCCTGGGGATACTTAGCTCACCTCTCCTCCACCTCTGCCATCTTTTTCTCTTTGTATTTATATCTACTAGTTGGTTTGTCGATATTCCTCTGTCTATGGACCTGTCTGCCTGTGTGTCTGCAAATGTCTTCTCCTGTAGTACCCCAGTAGCAGGGCCTTTCTCTAACCAAAACCAAAACTCAAGCCTAGTCACTTCGACTTCTCATCCTCCCTGTCTGGTTTCTAATGCTTATTCTCAGGATCACGGTCCATGAGATTTCATTCTTCCTATGAACTTCAACTCCCACCATGCATTTCTCTGTGTCCCCAGAGACAGAGTACATAGAAGCCATAGCTACAAAGGTAGGGCATATAGCACTAGGAGATGATGCTGTTGTGGTGGTTGTTGGTCAGTCATTTCAGTCATATCTGACTCTTTGTTACCCCACTTGGGGTTTTCTTGGCAAAAATACTGGAGTAGTTTGACATTTCCTTCTTCAGCTCATTTGACAGATGAAGAAACCGAGGAAAACGAGGTTAAGTGACTTGCCCAAGGTCAGACAGCTCGTAAATGCCTGAGGCCGGATTTGAACTCAGCAAGATGAGTTTTTCTGATTCCAGGCCCTGAGTCCAGTGCTCTGTGCACTATGGCATCACCTAGCTGCCCATGGAGATGATAGTTCGACTATCATCTCCACTGATCAGACTACATCTTCAGTATTGTGTTAAGCTCTGCATATTACATTTTAGGAAGGACCTTGACAAGTTAGAGTGTCCAGAAGAAAGCCTTGAGTTCATGCTATTACGAAGCTTATTTAGGAATGGTGGACATCTATCCTAGTGAAGAAAATGCTCAATAGGGACCAGGTAGCTATCTTCAAGCATTTTGAGTGCTACCATGTAAAAAAGGGGATTAGGCTTATTCTGATTGTCTCTGAAAGGCAGAATTTGGAATAATAAGTGGATAACATTTACAAAGAAACAAATTTGGGCTTAACATCAGGAAAATATTCCTAACAATCAGAGCTATTCAAAATGGAACGGCTTGCCCTTGAAAGTAGCAGGTTCCTTCTCATTGGAAGTCTTCAAGAAAGGTTGAATGACCACTTGGATATTCTGCAGTGATGGCTTTTCTTCTCAGGTACAGGTTGGATTAGATGGCTGACAAAATCTCTTCCAAAGTTGAGGTTCCATAATCCTGTGAAAGTATAAGAAGTCAGAAGGTTTCCAAGAGAGAAGTTTTGAATCCAGTACTCTGTGGAAGGTGACAGGGAAACAATAAAAGAGTAGCAGTGGAGGCCCAGCTAAGGACATGCAGCACGAATTTTTAATGCATGAAATCAATTGTTTTTCAAAGATTTCTCCAAAAGAATTTATTCTGTCCCTTCCTTTCCCCAATGAGGAATGGGAATAGAAAACACGGATGGTGGGTGTTATTTAGGGCTGGATTTAGCAGTTAAACCTTGGCATCTCAGAAGCTAAAGGGGCAAGAGATTCAAGGGTAGTAGTGAGCATACCATTGATGTCATTGACCATGAGGTACGGAATGAATAAGGAGGGAAGAAACAATAAACAGAGTTTATGAACTAAAAAAATAAGGAGAGATTGAGGGGCCAGGTTCATGGAGAAAACAAGGAGTAGGTTCAGGAAAAATGAGAGAGAAGAAGAGGTATAGAGTCAGGAGATTGTGGGGGGGGTGTTAAGGGGGGTAGGAGGAGAATTTCAGAGTTGAATATATTGGGGATTTAGCCACATTGTGTAATGGTTTAGATATGACAGTGCTGGTGGGGTAACAGAAGCAGAGAACAAATGGGCTTGAAGAGTTTGAAGAACTGTGAATCTAGGGTATTAGAAAGGTTAACAACATAAATTTTCAAGTTGATGAGAAGATGGGGCACCATGAGCCAGAAATCAAAAATCTTGAAAAAGAAGGAATAATGTTCTAGAAATTTTAGGTGTCTGAAACCATGTTAATATATTGCTCTGAAAGTGTTTTCAAGGTTTTGGGTTGTGTTTCGTTTCTGTAACTAGAGAATTAAGCTCACTAAAAAGGACACCATGCTTTCTTATACAAGGTGAGAGTAAATTATCATATGCCTAATTTTCAAAAAGCCTACTTCAATATTTCCAGACTCCATGATCCTGTCCACGTGTCTAACTCCCTCCACCAATTCAGGTTATAACCCCCAGATGGTCTTCGAGAAATTTTATGGACAATAAATTTAATCCTTCTGCAACTGACCTCTCTGAAATTATGCCAAGGCTTGTCCTTGGATGTCGGGCCTGTCATGGATCACCAAGTGTATCCTCAAAGCCTTTCTCTTTCTCAAGCATTATTCCAATAAGAGTGTCATTTTCCAAGATGTCTCTGGAACTTCTCTTTTGAAACCGACTTGAGAATCTGTGGCACATTCTTTTTTGAGGGTTCTTTGAAGAGATGAATCTTCATCCTTTGAAGCTGGAATTGATTTTTGGAAATTGCCAAAAGTCATTTAAAGCAAAGTTAGTGAATAAAGCCATCGATCAAGTTGTATCATGCCATTTTTGTTAAAAATAAAATGAAACAGACTATTTTAAAGTCTGTTGACTACAAACTTAACAACTAGCATTTATGTAGCCTCTTATGAATTAAAAATCATCTTACTTCTCCGTATACATTTTGTATCCACCTCCCCTCTCTCACCTGCCCAGGGGAAGGTAAGCTCCTTTAGGGAAGGGACTGTTTTAGTTTTCATCCATTTTATCCCTAGTATGATACTTTGCACATATTAGTCACTTAATACATATTTGAATTGAATTGATTATGCCTGTATGACTCAAGCAAATGGATTTCTAGGCCTTAGTTTTCTTATCTGTAAAAGGAGAATTACATGAAATGATTTCAAAGCATTAGATTTACCATCCTATGATTATCTTGTCAGCTCATTACTGGGTCTATTATGTCCTGAAACTAAGAATCCACACCTGTCTTCAATTCATTCAACGGAATTCAATAACTATTTATTAAATATCTATTATGTGCAAGTCACTTTTGTCAGTTTCTAAGGGACAGGGGTTATGTCTGTGTGATTCTATAGCACGGTAAGTTCTGTTGTACACCTTTACTGGATATAATGGCTAAAACAGTGCTATATGCACAATGAAATACTTCAATGACACCATAAATGGGTACATTACAAGCCTAATAATGAGCATTGATACACATAAAATGGCTTCCCAGAGGAATCTCTGGAGCCTTAGAAACCGTGACCTTTGAGATTGGTAATGAGTCACCAGGGCTGATGGGTTCTGTACACATATATGCAGAATTCTGAACTAAAACACCAAAGAAACTATTAATCCTTCTTAGGAACTATTTACATTTTCATTAATTAGTTTCAGTGCTTAAAATATTACACTTTTTTAGTCCTTTCTTATGAATCTTCATCAGGATTCTTTGTCTATTTCTTCCCATTCAATTTTTCCTTTTATGTGATCATAGGCATATATTCTATTCATCTGGTTCTGTTTTTCTTGCATCGCATTATTTCATTATAGTCTATCCAAATTTCTTTGTGTTACTCATACTTATCGATCTTTATTACATTATTCTAGTATATTAACACAGACCAATTTATTTAGTCATTACCCTATTATAGGACTTCTAGATTCCATCAAGGTGCTTTCTTTCTTTCTTTCTTTCTTTCTTTCTTTCTTTCTTTCTTTCTTTCCTCCTTCCTTCCTCCCTTCCCTCCTTTCTTTCCAATTGCAAATAAGGCTTCTGTGAAAATCTTTTAATAGGTAGGGTTTAAAGAATAACATTAACACATTTATATGGCATTTTAAAATCTGCACATCAATTTACATAGAGACATTGTCCCAAAAATCTTAGTGTAGTTTTAAGCCTATTGAAACTTAACATTGCCCAAAGACTTTGGGGACACTCTGTACTATCTCATTTAAGCCCAAGACTCAAGTAATAAAGGTATCATTAACCCCATTTTACAGATGAGGAAGCAGAATTCTTTCAAGGAATATTGTAAACAGTGGAATTACTGGGTCAAAGTGTATGATTATTTTTATAACCTTTAATGTATTACTATCAGATTGCCCTCTGAAATTTTTTCACGCAACTTTGACATCCCACCAGTATCCATTGATGCTTTTTGGTAATGACAATGATATTGCTGTTGGCAGAGGATAGGGATACCCCACTTCATTTCTGAGAAATCTTGGCAAATCTGTAAAATTTGAGGGGGGAGGGGCTAGATGATCAGGAAGGCCCCTTCAAGCAGGAAGATTCTATGAGGGAAAATCATTAATGAAAGGAAACCTACAATCACAGCACTATCAAGTGGAAGAGCCCAAATTCCAAGCCAGACCTCTTTCCAAATCTAGAATTCTTTCTACTACGCACTATCAGTCCCAACCTCAGACCATGCACGATATTGAAAGGGCTGGTTATTGGATGAGAGAGGCACCTGTTCATCCTTGGTTCACAAGCAAACAGGTTCCTGACAGCAAACAGTACTTGGAACTTTTATTCAGCCAGAAGTATCTCTGTAGCCTTAAAAACCCTGTGACCCTTGAGCTTGGTAATGTCATCAAGTTCTGGTGAGTTCTGCAGCTCCATTTCTTTAAAATAATATTTTTTCTGAACTAAAATGTAAAAATAAATACCCAAGAGCATTTCCACATACACAGAACCCAGAAAGAAGATTGCATATAAAACTGGAGATCTCCATTTCATAATGCCTACTGTAGTTCCATTTCCAAAGGATACTAAATTCTCCCAAAAGCTTATCAATTCTTCTATTACTTTGCCTTAGAGTGTCTTTTTTTTCCTCCAAAAAGCCTCAGTCCAAAAAGTCTGAAGTCCAAAAAGACTAAGGGGTTTGCATCTTATTTTATAAGCAGAAGAGAACCCTTGAAGGGTGGCCTGTGCAAAGTGACATTTTAGAAAGGTTAGTATCTCTACTGAAGTCCCATGCAGATGACTCATACTTTGGATTTCCACAAGCTAAGGTAAATAGCCTACAATTCTGGGAATGATTCAAGTATAGGCCAATTGACAAATTTATCTGTCCTACCTTCCATCTGTCCTCTTCTTTCTATTCACATGACTTCAACCCTAATTCAGACCTTTATCTCCTCTCACCTGGACTTTTGAGACATTACCATCATTGTTCTACCTGCCTCCAGTCTCTTTCTTCTCCAATTCTTCCTTCCACATAGCTATTAAACTGATATTTCTCAAAGTCTGACAAAGTTACTACCCTGCTCAAGAAGCCTTAATGAGTCCCTATTGCTTTTAGGATAAAATATAAACTCCTTTATTTGGCATATTTCACAATATGGCTTCAACCCATCTTGATTTCACAATACTTGTCCTTATACTCTACATTTCAGCTAAACTGGACTGCTTGAAGTTCCCTGTGAAGGACATTCCTTCTCCCACTCCTGTGCCCTTTACATTCTGCCCTGAATGCCAGGAAAACCCACTCCCCTCATCTCTGCCTCTTTGAATCCTTGGTACCCTTCAAGGCTTAGCTCAAGTACCACTCCCAATAGGATGTTGTGCCTGATTTCCCTCTTCCAGTCCCCAATCAGTTACTAGTACCCTCCATTAATTGTGCCCATGTTGTTTTTTCCAGTAGACAATAAGCTCCTTAGAGACAGAACACTTTATTTTTATAATAAAAAATAGCTCAGATTTGTATGTCTGTTTGTATGCAAAATGCTTTCCCAAAAAGGTATGTACTTTTATTATCTCCATTTTACAGACAGGAAATTGATGCAGATAGAGATTAAGGGATTTACTTAGGATCACACAGTCAGCATCTGTTTGAGGCTGGATTTGAACTCAGGTCTTCTGGCTACAGGTCCACTGCTCTGTCCACTGCGCCATCTAGCTGCTTCTGTTTTCTGGTTTCTATCCCCCAGCCCCTGGGAGAATGTCTGGCGCAAATAATAAATACTTGTTGAATCAGATGAAATTATACGAAGATAAACCTGGAAATGCCCAATACCAAAAGTCTGACACCAGGTGATGATTTTCTTTTAAAAAAAGGACAACTTTGAAAGATTGTCCATTTAAAGACTGTAAAAAAAAAGGGGGGGGGGGGCTGCACTCTGTTTTGGTGGAAGGACACTACAACTATAAACACAATGATCTTTGAGGTAATGAGCTAATATCGTGTGAAAGCCTGGGATGGACTTGAAAATGAATAGACAGGAGTCTGGAATACTAGTAAGGGCTCTCTTACAGGACTCAGATACAAAGCCTGGAAGGTATAGTAGTAAGGAGGCAGGAAGGAGGCAGTAGTAAGAATGAAAAGGAAGGGATGGGTAGATGGATATAACAACAGGGACAACAGTAATAGCTAACATTAATATGGCATCGCCTATGTGCCAGGCACCGTGCTTTACAAATATCATCTCCTTTGACCCTCAAAACAATCTTAAAATGTGGGTGCTATTATGACTGTCATTTTACAGATGAGGAAACTGAGGCAAACAGAAGTTGGCAAGGGTCACACAGCTAGGAAGTGTCTGAGGCTAAATTTGAATTCAGGTCTCCCTGATGCTGTGCCCAGCTCTCTATCCACTGGGCCAACTAGAAAGGTGATGTGTTGTGGCTGGTTAGCTATAGAGGGCAAGAAGGAAAAAGGGGTAAAAGTGCCATTGAAGTTTTCAAGCCCGGGTGCCTGGCACATTGATGGTGCCGGTGTTGTTATTGTTCATCCTTTGCTGTGGAAGAGGAAGGATGAGATCACTGGTGATGTCTTGACTTGGGCATGAATTGGATTTAGATGAGGAGGCAGAGCTGCACAAAATCGATGGCTTCACTCTCTTTCCCAGAGTCATTGAGATCCAGTGACAAAAGTCAGGGTGAGTGGCAATGGTGCAGAATGCAGTGGATGACCTCGGCATCTTTGAAGTCTGACCGAGCTCTGAGAGCCTCACAGCACCTTCTGCAGCCGCCTTCATGGTCACTGGAACAAATTGTTCCGATCCTCCAATTCTGCTGGGGTGAGTCTTCATACCCTTGGGGTAGGCATCTCCCTAACTCACCAGTGGGTTTGAAACCTGTTGGTTACCCTCAACCTGGTAGAGCCCATCGGCCAAGAAGGTTTTACTGGCATGTGGCCACTGCACATGTTCCAGCTACCCAGAGCCATAGGTGAAAGTTGGGCGACAGGTGGACATCAAAGGATGGATGACCAGTCTGACAAAGGTCTTGGCAAGCCCTCACACCGGAAGATGCTAGTCCTCCCTGAATACCCCATATGGTAGCATAAATAGAAAAGCCAGAAGAGGAAGTCGGTTTTAGAGATAAGAGGATGAATTTGATTGTGAACACGTACATGTAGTGGCCAGCAAGTAGCTGGAAAGGTGAAACACGGAAGCTTGGGAAAGAGGTCAGAGCTAGAATTATAAAACTGGAGATCATCCCCATAGAAGTCATGGCTGAGACCATGAGTGTGGATAAGATCTCTGGAGGAGACTCCTTACAGTATTGCCCTGAGGCAGATGGCCCTTTATCCTTGGGATCATAGAACTGGAAGGGAGTTTAGAGGCCATCTGGTCCAACTTCCTCATTTTACATATGAGGAAACTGAGTTCCAGAGAGGTTTGGTGATTTGTCCATTGAGCTTGAAGATCACTGCATATAGCAACTACAGCTATGAAATTAAAAGACGCTTGCTCCTTGGAAGGAAAGTTCTGGCAAATATGGACAGCATACTAAAAAGCAAAGATGCCACCTTGCCAACAAAGGTCTGTATAGTCAAAGCTGTGGTTTTTCTAGTAATGAGGTGTAGCTGTGAGAGTTGGACTCTAAGAAAAGCTGAGTGCTACAGAGTCAATGCTTTTGAACTATGGTGTCATAAAGACTTGAGGAATCCTCTGAGCAGCAAGATCAAATCAGTTAATACTTAAAGAAATTCATTCAGATTATTCACTGGAAGGTTAGATACTGAAGCTGAAGCTTAAACATTTTGGCCACATAATGAGAGGACAGGACTCGTTGGAAAAGACCCTGATGTTGGGAAAGATTGAAGGCAAAAGGAAAAGGGGATGGTAGAGGATGAGATAGATAGATAGTGTCATGGAAACAACGAGCATGAGCTTGGACAGACTTCAGGAGATAGTGGCGGATAGAAGGGCCTGGACTGCAATGGTCCATGGGGTCATGAAGAGTCAGACATGGCTGAATGACTGAACAACAATGACGACACACAGAGTAGGTGATAAAGGGAGAGTTGGAGCTCACATCTTCTGCCATGATGCAGTAGTGTTTTCCATTTCACTCTAACATTGCCTGGGCCACACTATTTACTCCCATTTCACAGATGGGAAAATTATGGCTAAGAAAGATGAAATTGGTTTCCCAAGACTAATCCATTAGTCGAAGACAAAACTTAGAGGAGAATTCAGGTCCCTAGCCATCCAATACACCATATAACCATCTAACAATTTAAAGACCTACAGCTCAGACAAGCTTTGGAACAGGAATTACATTATTAAAAAACTCCACATTTCTTTCCCTTCACTCTTCCTATTTCCTCTCTCTTCCAATGGTACGTGTTCTGCAACTCTGGATCAGACTTGCAACGGAGGAAGAAAAGAAACTGTCAAGGAAGCAATAAAAATGTGAATTATTAAAGCATCTGGAAATCATTTCTCCATTAGTGGAAGGGGGAGGCTTTAAACAAGAAGGCAGCCAGCCTACAAAACTTCATCATCCTCTAAACCTCACCAAGACCAAGCAAAAAGGTCAAGCAAAATGTTCCCAAGGTTTTAATTGAGAATTAGGGACCTGGTCAGAGTTGGTGGGGAAGTCTGAGAGTCCTGGCCATCTCAGAGGCATCCCTGTGAAAACTCTGAAAGGCAGCCCAGCATCTGGGCTGTAATTGCAAAGAGGGGGATGGAGGTGGATGGGTGGGTGTGGGGAAAGAGTCAGAGAAGATCACCAGCCACTGTGAAGGGAGATAACTTGCACACCATTGCGTTATTGAGTGGTGAGAGCTGGAGAAGAGACAGCCGGCCAATTTTTTATTACTCATGGTAATCGGAGACAGGAGATGGAGAAATAAATGAAATCCTTAAATAATCCCCCAAATTCATGTGAGCCAGTGGTTTGAACCTCCTCCTCCACCCAACCTTTTACCAGAACAACTAAGGAGGAGTTGGCAGGACAGATTTACATTGCATTGCCTGAACACATCCCCCTGGGTCATGAGCCAATGCGCAGGGTGAAGGGAAGAGGAGCAAATAACCATTTGTATGTAACACTGTACAAAATGTTTCCTTCACAGAGACCCCATTATGTGCCAGTATTAATATCCTCCTTTTATATATGAAGAAATTAAGAGATAATTAAGAAAATAAGAGAAATTAAGAGAAGGCAGTTTGAATGTGACCTTCAAGATTCTTAGATGTGTCTTTCCTGCCCGTGCTCCCTTGGTGGAGTGGGTAGAGAGATCGTTATATTTGGAGTTAAGATCAGGATTTGAATCTCATTTCAGATACCAGCTAATTGTGCGGCAAATCTAGGCAAATCACTTAAGCACTCTCTGCCTCAGTTTCCTCATCTGTAATATGAGGATAATAATAGTAGGATTGCCATGATAATCAAATGAAATAATATATGTTAAGTTCTGGTTAGCTATTAGTAATAGTGCAACACTGTCCCGACTGATGCCCTCAGCATGAAATCTAATTAGAGGGCTTGATTTATGGAGTCTTTGTGAGAGAAAGTCCAGCTCTGTGGTTTAGCCAGAAGGAGGAAAAGGTTGCCAAGGCATCGATGTGAAGAGAACAATGTCAACACGGAGCTGACTGAATAGTCCTACTGTCTGTGCCCCTCTGGGTTAGGCTTAAGAACACAAAGGGTTAAGAGACTAGTTAAGTTGCTCAATAGCTGCCCTGGACTTAAGATCAGGAAGTCCTGAGTTCAAATGTAGCCTCTGATGCTAACTAACTATGTGATATTGGGCAAGTCACTGAGTTTCCTCATCTGTAAAATGGGGATAATAATAGCACCTATCTCCCAGGGTTATGAGGATCAAATAAGATAATATATATATAGATAATATATATATAATATATGATATATAAATATAATATAAAATGTAACATATATACTGCTTGGTAAATCTTACAGCATTATATAAATGCTAGCTGCTTTTATTTGTCCTCTTATTCTTCCTCTCTTGAATGATGGAACCATATTCTAAGAGAGAGGGAGCTTGAGGTTTCCAAGAACCCCACCCCACCTTGAAGCCACCACAGAAAATCTCATGAATTGTCTGGTTCCTGAATCCATCCCCTCATGACATTCCAAAGAGCTATTGCCAGCTTTCCTAGAAAGTTCAGCGATGGTCTAAGCAACCTCTCTCTTGCTGTTGCATCAAGGGACTACTGCTGGGTTTCTGGGAAGGCACTGGCAGCTTACTTTTCCCATTTCAGACAAGGGTGGTGCCACAGCAAAGAAGAAACTAGATTCCTAGCCTCATTTTTCTGGGCAATTGGGAGGAGAGGAGGCGGCTTACTTGGACCATGAATAGCATGGGTGTTGCTATTGATCTTTTCCCTTAATGCCACTATGTTTGCTGTTTTAAGTAATTTGTCCTTGTTCTTTACTACCTATGTAGAATCTAAGTGATTTATGAACACATCTGGATCTAAGAGGAAGAGGAGAGTTTCCACTCATGGGAGGGCAATGAGCCAATCAGAGTATCTAGAGACTGGGAGTAATAGTTGAAGAAGGTCCTCCCAGGAGGACAACACAACAACCCCATTACATCAGTAGCAGGCCTGGGACTACTGACCAGTTCTTCCAATTCCCAGTCTACTGATCTCTCCATACTTCTATGTTGCCCGCTCTAAGAAAAGGATCCACGTGATAAATTAACTGCATAATTAGCATCCAAATAGCCCAATTTCTTCCACTACCTAATTTTTTAGATACCATTCTTATTATTTTAAAGGACATATGTCTAATTTGTAAAGATGAAACAAATTTTATCAAGCAATGAATTATATAATTTACATAAGACACAAAATTTAGAGGAATAACCAACATGCTGTTTGACAGAATCCGAATCCAAAAAGATCTTAACAGACTAGAGCATTGGGCTGACTTTAATTGCATGAGATTTAGGGATGAATATAAAGTCTTACACTTAGTTTCCAAAGAAGAATTTCATAAGTATAGAGTGGGGGAGGAACAGTTAGACAACAAGTCATTTGAAAAAGACTTTGGAGCTTATGAAAATGCATGAGTCAACTGTGTGCTAAGGTGAAAATAAAGGTGAGGTGATCTCGGGCTACAAGAAGAAAAGCAGAGTCTTCAAGAATAATCAATTAATCAATTAATAAACATTTATTTTAGGCACTGTGATAAGCATTGGTGATACAAAAAGAGGCAAAAGACAGTCCCTGCCTTTAAAGAAATTGCAAGCTAATTGGGGAGACAAAATGCAAATAAATATATACAAAGCAAGCTTTATACAGGATAAAGTGGAAATAATTAGCAGAGGAAAGGCACTTGAATTAAGAGGGATTGGGAAAGGCTTTCTGTAAAAGACAGGATTTAAGTTGGAACTTACAGGAAACCAGGGAGGTCAGTAGTTGGAGCAGAGGAAGAAGAGTGTTCCAGACATGCGGGACAGCCAGAAAAATCACCCAGAGCCAAGAGATAGAGTGTCTTGTTCATAGAACATTCAGGAAACCAGTGTCACTAGATCAAAGAGCACATGTTGAGGAAGAAGTTGTAAGAAAACTGGAAACGTAGGTGAGGGCTAGGTTATGAAGGACTTTGAATGCCAAGCAGTACATTTTTGTATTTGTTCCTGGAGGAAACCCCTGCAGTTTATTGAGTAGGGAGCATGATATGGTCAGACTTGTGCTTTCAGAAAATCACTTTAGTGGCTGAATGCAGGATGGATTAGAGTGGAGGGAGTTTTGAGTTAGATAGAGCCAACAGCAGGGCATTGCAATAATCTAGACATGAGGTGATTAGGATTTGCACCAGAGCGGTGACAGTGGGGAATGGGAATGACAGAGGGGGAAATGTTCTGGAGGACATGGGATGGAATGGGACTGCTTGAATAGGTAGAGGGGCTAGTCTTGGTAAGGACTTCATCATGTGAGACCGGGGTGATGGAGGAGAGACAGGCTGAAGGTATCTCTGATAGGGGATGAGGAAGTGTCAAGAAGATGGAGTTCATGGTGAATGGCCTCAATTTTTTTCTGTAAAATATGAGGAAAGTTTCTTGGCTGAGACAGGGGAAGGAAGGGGAGACATAGGAGTTCTGAGGAGGAATGAAAAGGTTTAGAAGAGTCTAGAAAAGAGTTTAGAAGAGTGGATAGTGGGATAATGAGTTGACAAGGGAAGTATAGTAGGATTGCCTAGCAGCAGTGAGGGCCCAGTTGAAATTGTGTAATGTAAATTTGTGAACCTCAGCAGAACATTTGCATGATTTTCTCTACCTTCACTCTGCAGGATGTGTCTAGGACTAAAGGTGATGATGAATGGTGGGAGTGATCCAAGGCTGGGGCTTGGCTGAGCCCTTTTACTCTGGATCTTCTACATTCTCCCTTGTATCACACTTCTCTGCATTCACATTGTATTTCCATTAGAAGGTGGTATAATAATTAGACTACTAGCCTTTAAGTCAAGGTTTAAATCCTGCCTCAGACATTTACTAACCCCCGACTCTGTACAAGTCACTTAATAGTTTCCTCATATGCACAACGGGGATAATCATAGCACCTAACCCACAGGATGGTTGTAAGGCGCACATAGGATAAATATGTGCTTTGCAAACCTTAGAGCTATAAACGTCTCCACAGCAAAGATTTCACCTTTACATACTCAATTCTTAGCACAATGTCTTGCACATAGTAGGCACAGAATAAATCTTTGTTTAATTGAACATTTTTAAGAGTTCATTTATTAACCATCCTTTTGAGCCATATAATCTACTTCTGTTGTCCACAGTCCAGTAACCCTATCATATGAATCCAATGAAGGTGATGACATCCTCTATTACCTCAGTTTACCTGCTATGAATAGTGAGCTGTGACAGATCTGGAACTGTATGAAAAACTGTGATAGAGGTAGAGTGTATTATCTTTATCCATTTCTGAAGTTTCTCCTGGCTAGTGCTTTTCTGTCTCCCACACTCCAGCCTCTAGGGTTCTCATGCTGCCCACAACGCCACACTGAGTTTTCCTTTAAAAAGAATAGATTTGTAATATTATCTTTTGTTTTTAGATACCTCAGTTTCCCCCAGTGTCTGTCCCCCTCCTGTCTTCCAGTGAGTCATTGCTTATAATAAAGATTTAACAAAAAGCAAACAAAAAATGGAGAAGAGGAAAACAAAGTACTAAGTTTTCCTTTTGTCCTTCCTGGGTAATACCCCATACAACAGATGCTTCCAGACCCATTCCCACTGTCAAAATTGATGGACCTTGAATTGATTGTTTAACTGTTGATTTGATATATTAACTGGTGATAATGGGCTAAAATATTGTTGTTTCCCCATTAACAAGAATATTTTAATGGAAGCCTCCAATGCTGTAAGGTAGGTACCAGACCTGTTATTTCATCGGCATAAGGGATTCTCAAATAGGAAAACTATAAATACAAGTCAGACTTTTTCTGCAACTTAAGGTCTTGCAGAGTTGCCTAGGCTACAGAGAAGTTCGGTGATTTGCTTAGTGTCACACATCCAGCATGCCCATCAGAAGTGGGACTTGACTCAAGCCCTTCTGACTCTGAAGCCAGCTCTATATCATGTTGTCTCAAAAAATGCAATAACACAGAGAAATATGTACTATGGGAATCTGAAGGTGCTGCAGGTAAGACAGATGGGAGGGAATTTTTTGACAGAGGGTGTAAAGGGTGGCTGTGAGAGAAATAATAGACTTTCTGCATGCCTCAATTCACGTCATGTACAAGGCATTTGACTGGGTCTATTGATCAGTACTTGTTATACAAGAAAAAAGAATTTCAATAAAATTCAACAGAAATTTACTGAGCACCTAGTATATGTAAGACTGTATAAGAGAGGAAGATAGGGAATGAAAGAAAAAAGATGAATAAGGAGAAGAAAAGAAAAAGAAGGAAGGAAATAGGAAGGGAAGAATGGAGGGAATAGGGAGGCTGAGAGAGAAGAGGAAGGAAGGAAGCAAGGAAGGAAAGAAGCAAGGAAGAAAGGAGGGAGGGAGGGAAGGAATGAAGAGAGGGAGGGAGGGAGGAAGAAAGGAAGGAAAGAAAGAAGGAAGGGAAGGAGAGGGAGGGGGAGAGAGAGAGAGAGAGAGAGAGAGAGAGAGAGAGAGAGAGAAATGGGAGAGAAGGAAGTTAGTTTTCGAATTCTAGGACCATTTTTTTAATCCAGGTTTGCTTTTTGGTTTGTGTGTTGGAATTTTTTTAGCTCTTTCCAGGAGAAGATCCATGTGCTAAAAACTTCTCCCTCTTATCATTGTCAAGTTTATCTGAGCCAGACTTGAAGACTTTGTTAAAGGTGAACTGCAAAACCCAAGTAAGAATTGAGTTAATCCTGGATTTATAGGCTGAATGCTTCCATTAACCTCATAATAATGGGCTGGAGAGGAGCCTTTAAAAGCAGAAATAAATTTTAATTTACCATTCTGAAACACCCCTAATCAGCTCTTATAGCACATTCTATTTAGCTAAAAGATATCCTAGGATGAAATATATTTTAGGGAACCAGGAAATGCCAGAGGACTTAACTGGTGGGAGGAAAATTATTCAAAATGGAACCTAAAAATGAATTCATGGACTGCACCCTGGGCATGGTGCAGTGGGTGAAGACATTCCTCACCTGACTCTTTCTAATTCTGTTTTCATCTTAGCTTTGCATCTCATCTTCAAATCAAGGGCATGTATTTGGGGAGAGGGAGGGGGGAAACTATTTTTAAAAATGTGAGAAGTCCATATAGGCATCCTTGGAATGCAAATGTGCCAAGGATCCCATTCCCTTTATATACTCCACATCGGCTTTTGGCCTATTTCCAAGACATTATCTGGAGAGAGAAAAATGTTTAGAGAGCAGAGGGAAAAGTGCCATAATCACCTTTACAGTCATTTTCAGCCTAGCTTGAAAGAAGCACTGGAGGGGGGGGGGGGTAGCGCATGTCAAGGTCCTGAAATGGGCTGGGAGCTTTGCTCCGCCTTTACATTTGATTCCCTGGAGTCCCTGGAGTTTGGAGAAAATGCAGAATGAGAAGACGACGCACTTTAAGATGGGCCAGAGGACAATGGGAGCAAAGTCTCTGCCACCCCATTGTCATCCCTGCCTCCCTCCTCCCAACACAAGAGCCCTCTGAAAGGACGGGAATCAGAACTGTCAGAAGAGGTAGCAGAGAAAAGGGAAAGGAAGACAGGATCAGAGGGTGTTAGAACTGGCTGGATCCTCAGGGATCATCTAGTCCAACCTTTTTACTCCACACGGATGAGGAAGCTAAAGGGGGAGCGAACAAGCATTTATTAAGCACCTACTATGTACCAGGCCGAGCACTTTGCAAACATTATCTCACTTGTTCCTCACAACAATTATATTAGGTAGGTGCCATTATTATCCCTATGGAATCTGAGGCAGGCAGAGGTCAAGTGATCTGACCAGGGTCACACAGGTAGTAAGCATCTGAGGCTGGATTCAAACCCAGGTTTTCTTGACTCTAGGCCTAATGCTGCCTAGGCAGGGAGGCACATGCCACTTATTCACAAAATCATGTTCAAGCTAAAAGGGACCTCGGAGACCATCTAGCCAACCCCTAATTTTAATAGAGGGGCAGCTAGATGGCACAGCAGATACAGTTTAGGGCATGGAGTCAGGAAGATCTGAGTTCAAATCCAGCCTCAGACACTTACTAGCTGTGTGACCCTGGGCAAGTCACTTAACCCTGTTTGCCTCAGTTTCCTCATCTGTAAAATGAGAAAGAAATGGCAAACCACTCCAGTATCTTTGCCAAGAAAACCCCAAATGGGCTCAGGCTCATGATGAGTCAGCCACGACTGAACAACGGTTTTACAGATGAGTCGACATGCACTTTACATGTATCTCATTTGATTCTCCCATCAACTCCATGCTATTATTATCCCCATTGCAAGTGCAGAAACTTGGGCTCAGAGAAGGAGACTTTCCTAGAGTCACAAAGGCACTAAGTCGCTGGGGTAGGATTCAAACCTAAAGCTTTGCAATTCCAAGGCCAGCATGCCACTCACTCTACCACACTGGCTCTCAAACTTTGAGGCCTGGGAAGGTTGTGATTGTCCAAGATCACTCAGCGGTCAGTGGCAGAGTCCAGACTAGAAGCTAAAGCAATGCGTGGCAACAATAAAGCATGGACTGTCCCCTTTAGTGAACTTCTCTAAAAAGCCTAACTTACCATAATTAGGAACTGAAACGAAATTCATCGAATAACGAATTTCTTCAAATGCTACGTCCAGCTTGGGATGATCGTCTGACACCTGTGGTGATGCTTAGCGACGTTCGAATGTCTGTGGACCATGTCTATGCACAGTGAAACAATGTGGAGAATGTCTACAATTTGGGATGAATTCTTTTTCCAGATCTAGTCCTACAGAATGAGTGTATTAGAGATCACCTGAGGCAAACTCTATCGGACACGATTGCAAGAGAGAGAAAAGGAGAAGCTGCAAACAGAGGTGCAGTAAGAAATGCCAGATGTTAATTGATACAAATTGTGACTTCGTTGATGTAAGATGAGGAAAGACCCTCTACTCATACAAACCGGCACCTTCTCTGATACTTAGAGCCATCTTAGAGATTTGCCTGGAGCACTGAGACTTGCCAAGGGTCACACAGCCAGAATGATTCAGAAACTGGATTTGGATTCGTGTCTCTCCTGGGTCCAGGGGAAGCTTTCCATCTACTATGCGACAGTAGTTCTTACTCAACATATTATTAGAAATTTAATTAGACACTGAAGAGAAAAGAGTTCATCTTACCTGATGCAGCTTCTCCTCGCCCTCCTCTTCCCCCTCCTCCTCTTCTCCCTCTGTCCACATGGGGAGTCATACCCTTGCGTGTGGGTGCTCTGTCCAAAGGAATATAAATTTTGATCCCTTATACTTCACAAAGTACCTTGGGGTTTGGGGGTAAGATTTTTTCTTCCCTATTTATTTATTCTATTATTTTTTTTAAAACTGGGACAATTAACTCTTTTTTAAAAAAGATCTTTATTCCTTTTGTTTTTGGAGGGGGAAGGCAGGGCAATTGGGGTTAAGTGGCTTGCCCAAGGTCACACAGCTAATAAGTGTGTCAAGTGTGTGAGGTCATATTTGAACTCAGGTCCTCCTGATTCCAGGGCTGGTGCTCTACTCACTACGCCACCTAGCGGCCCCAACAATTAACCCTTTTGACTCAGGCAGTTTTCATTTATGATTTCTTGAAATATAGCTCTGAAAAACTATTGTGATTCAAATGGAGCTACTGACTATGCCTTGAAGCCCAAATCACTTTGGCTTTCACTGATTGGCCTCAGCCCAAGTCTCATCTGCTCATTGTTTGGGTTCTGATGGCTCAGAGTCAATGTAAATAGCAACTGTTTGTGTTCTGGTCAGAAACTCTGAGGGTATTCCCCTCCCAGACTGATTCTAGGCCATCTTTTGCCTCCATTCTTACCTTGTCTTTAATCACTAAATGGGTGTTGCCTCAGACAAACTGAGCTTTAAAAAGGCCAAGGTCTCCCACTGCATCTGGGGTAATCACCAGTCATCCTGACCTATGTCTTGCCACTAGATTCTGATGACTCTGGAGGAGAGAATGAAGCTAATGACTTGGCATGGCCCTGCCTCACTTAAACCCAATTTACTTGCAAGTCAAGACATCACCCTCTTGATGTCATGGTCATCTTCAAGAATGAAGGACAAATAACAACAATAGTATGGATGCATATCTTGGTCCTGCCCACATGAGCCATGGATAAGTAAAACATGGTAAAACTGTAAGAATTCTACAGAATTCTTTTTGTTTTATTACAAGAAGTGACTTATTTAACACCAGCTACTTCTACAAATACCAATGGATTGACTATTAAAGCAGCCAGTTTTGACTTCTTAGAAAAACTGATCCCCTTGGGTGCAATATTTTCTGTCCTCACCTCTACCTCATAGAATCCCTGTCTTCCTTCAGGCCTCTTTCTGCTTTCCCCAACTGCTAGTTCCCTCTACCTCAAACTATCTTATATTTAATTACTTTCTATTTATTAATATTTATTTTCTTTATATTTATTCTATATATGCTTATGTATTTACTTGTTTTCTCCCTATTGTTCAGTCCTGTCTGACTCTTTGTGATCCCATGTGGTGTTTTCTTAGCAAAAATACTGGAGTCTTTTGCCATTTCTTTCTCTAATGGATTAAGCAAACAGCGGTTAAGTGACTTGCCCAGGGTCACATAGCTAATAAGTGTCTGAGGCCAGATTTGAGCTCAGATCTTGCTGACTCCAGGCCCAATGCTCTATCCACTGAGCTATTTGGCTACCTCAATTATTTTCTCCCTCATTAGAATGTAATTTTTTTTCAATTATGTCATGGCAATCACTGTATTTATATCCCAGTGCCTAGCGAAGTGCCTGACACATGGTAGGTATTTAATCAATACTTTCTGATTGATTGATTAAGAGGTAATATGGTTTAGTGGATAAAGCCTTGAAGTCAGAGAGTTATGGGTTCACATATACTAGCTGTGGGTAGATCACAACCTCTCAATATCTCAGGCAACTCTTTAAGACAAGTTACAATCAAGTTGCTGGTGTACATGGGTAGAGGGAGTTTCCCATGATAGGACATTCCCACAGAGATGAAACCACAGTTCTGAAGTTAAGTATCAAATATTATATATAATGTCAGGGTGGGCTGATGTGTTGGCTAGTTTTGCTGAGAGTAACCTTGATGGGAAATGGCTACTCCCTCAAGAGAGAAAAGTTGGGCACAGAAACAAAGTACTAACAAATAAGGGAAATACAGCAAGGCATTTCTCTTGGTGTATCTCTCTCTCTCTCTCTCTCTCTCTCTCTCTCTCTCTCTCTCTCTCTCTCTCTCTCTCTTTCTCTCTCTCTGTTTCCATCTTTTTCTGTCCCTCTCTGTCTCTGTTTCTCTCTGTCTGTCTCTCTTTCTCTGTCTTTGTCTCTCTTTCTCTGTCTCTCTCTTTCCCTCTCTGTCCCTCTGTTTGCCTCCCCAGATTTTGCAAGAGAAAGGAGTAGCTGGTTCAATTTAATTCAACAAACACTTATTAAATCCCCACTTTATACAAGATACTACAATGAGAACTAAAGACAAAAAAATAAAAATTGACGTAGTCACTGCCCTCAACAAGTTTTCACTCTAGTAGGGAGGCCATGGCACATACAAAAAGATAGGACACAAGTCAAAATTTGCTGGGGGCAAAGGAAAGATCTAAACAAAGTCCTTGAGGAATTTGAAAAGAGGAAGAGCACTTTCATCCTATTTGAAGGGAACTCTAGAGGCATCTAGAGGCATTTGGATGAATGTGCTTTGCTTTGAGCGCCGAATGTCAATTTCATTCATCTGTCAGACAATAGCAATCATTATCGAAAGCCATGGATTCCACCTGAGACACATTGTCAGATAAGCATGCCGTGGGTATTTTCCTTTGGGATGAACTAGAGTACAACTTATTGAGCTCACATACTAAATCATATTTTGCTTTCTTACTGAAAGAAAAATCAAATTTCCTTTGATATTGTTCCTAGCAGAAAAACATGTATTGATCAAAAACAACAACAAACAGTAAATAGGAATAACTTAAGCCCCCAAATTTAGATGTAACACCAGGAAAAATAAAAGACAATAAAAAAAGCCAGCAGGAACATATGAATCATCGTGAGCGGAGACAAAGGAAGAAAACTCCCACAAAGACCTAGTCAACCCTACAAACCAAAAAATAGGGGAATTTGATTATACAGAGGTCAGGGAGCATTTCAGATTAAGGCACCACACTGGCATTGTGAACATGTTATTGCTCAACCCCTACTAACCAGCTCAGTGTTTTCTTTGAGGAGTGAATAAAGACATAGGTAGTCTTTAATTCCCTCCTTTGAAGTACAGAATTATCAGTCTTATAGTAGCTTCAGACCAATAAAGGAAAAGAAGTGTAGCTGTCTACAAACACTGGGCATCATGAAAAGCAGGAAGGGGAGAGGGGAGGAGGGGGAAAGGTAGAGGCCTAATGGTGGGAAAGCTGCAGGGAGGGGTGGAGGCCAATGTGGGAAAGCATAGGAAATTCATTCTCTGAAAGTATTTAGCATAGACTAATAGCACATTCCACCAACTGACTCTAATAAAGGTCCAATCAGTGGAGAAATTATTCTACTACCAGTTACGCCAATGTGAGAATGTTTTTTCTTGCTTTTATATTGCAATGCCTGATACTGCCAAAAATGAGAGAGCCTATATGGGAAGTAATGTGAGAGGCTTTTCACTTCTGAACAGTCTTCTTTATGGGATTAGTTTTTTTGTTTCATGTTTTAGGAATTCATTATAAAAATAAAGAGAAGAGCAGGGATTGGCCAATGAGGGTCCAATCTCAGAAGCAGGTACAATATAGGCTCTTGTGGGTACCAACCCACAAGAATGCTTAGTGGAGATGCTTCTGGAGATGTGTGAAAGAAGTCCTTGGAAATGTAGGCTCAAACTTAATATGGTCACTCCTGTATACTCACATACCCCTTACCCCAAGTTCACTTCAGAGTGGGCTTAGACACTGGATGAAGCCTTTCTTTGCTGTAGATTACAACTTTTTGGCCTCTAGGTTATTCCTCAAGGTTGGGCCTCTGGAACTCTTGTGGCTCGTCTGACCTTTTGAGATCCCACAAGGTCCTATAGTAAAGATAAGGGGACACAAACAGGAGGTGACCCATCTCAGACAAAGACTTGCCTAAGAGACCATCTGCTCATGGACCATCCCGGTGGGGGGTGGGCAGGGTACCCCTCCAGTGGCCTCCAGGACTCAGAATGTTTTCCTTAAACTTTGTGGCCAACACAAGAAGGAGGAAAAAGTGTGTTTTTCACTGGAGTCTTTTGTATACTCTCTTAATTTTGACTAAGCAGCCAAAAGACTCCCCTTCACCATACAGTAAACTGACAGTCACAGAACACCTGTATCAGGCTCCTCTGTTACATGTCATCTTGCCCTTCTAGAAGCAGGCCCCCCAAATGCTCGAGCAAAGCCTATTGTGTGCATAGTCCCAGAACAGGACTCTCATTAGCCAGTTCCACCACATACATGTTGTCTCCACTGATTGAATATAAGCTCCTTGAAAATAGAGTCCATTTCATTTGCTTGTCTTTGTATCCCCAAGGCCTACCATAGTGCCTGGAGCACAAGAAGTGCTTAATAAATGCTTGTTGATTAATGGTCGAATGATTTGGACATTCCTTTGATGATGCAGATTGAAACCTATCCAGTCTTGCCAATCCTATGTAACTTTTGTCCATGTGCCATAGGACAGGGACACCCAATGTGCTAGGGATTTTCCTTGCTTTCTCTTGCTATTGAGAGGATACCAGCAAAGCACAGGACTCTCCTTCAGTTATCGTCAGATCCCACCTTTAGCATTCCCTAACTCTACGACCTTGAACAAATCGCTTAACTTTCCAAGGCCTCGATTTCCTCATCAGTAAAAACGAAAGGGTGGGATCAGGTGCCTTCTTAGGTCATTTCTGATTTTAGATCTACGATTCCGCGCTCCTTCACCTTTGCCTAATGACCAGTACAATTTTTTCTATCAAACGCTTCTTTAATGACATCCCTTACGCGTGTTCTCCTTTACAGTAATATGCTTGTAAAGTGTTATAGATTGCTGACACCCACAATATGCCTTCTAGGTGATTCTCATTTTACACTATTCAAACACTGTAGTATTTCATCACTTGCAGCCCTATAATATTAACAGTAGAGTATGGATGTGAAAAAGATGGGTCTTTGTTTCAGGGAATATTTTGGAGTCATTAGAATAACATTGTAATTTCCAAAGGTCATTATCTTTTTCTTTCATTCTAGGCCCTGCTCATTTTCCATGTCTGTCCAAGGTAAGCATGTGCATACATAATACATACATATGTGCATATCTAAATTATATGTCATAATCTGGACCAGGAGTGGAGAACCTGAGGCCTCAAGGCCACATGTGGACCACCTAGAGGGCCACATGTGGCCATGAGGCCTCAGGTTCTCCACTCCTGGACTCTGGACAATAGGCATCCTTCATCCGCTTGACTATTCCTGTATTTCTGTATCGGTTATTCCTGTACTGTATTGTTTGGTTTAGTTAAACTCTTTCAAACTGCTATGACTCTATAACGTTTTAGTCATTTTCAGTCGTGTCTGACTCTTTGTGACCCCGTTTGGAGTTTTCTTCTCAAAAATACTGGAGTGATTTGTCATCCCCTCTAGTTCATTTTACAGATGAGAAAACTGAAGCAAACAAGGTTAAGTGACTTGCCCAGGGTCACATAGCTAGTAAGTGTCCGAGCCCAGACTTGAACTCAGTTCTTCCTGACTCCGGGGCCAGCACTCTATCCACTGAGCCACCTAGCATTCCTAGCAATTGCTTTCCCATAATTCAATTTAATTAAATTGTATAAACATTTATTAAGGCACTAATGGAGCTTACATTCAACGAGGAGATAAAACATGCACACAGACAACAATAATACATAACAATTCATGTTAAATGAATTCATTTCACAGAGGTGAGAAAGAACCAGGGTATGTTTGGGCGACAAAGTAACTCAGTTTGGTTGCAGCACAGGATACATGGTGGAGTGTAATATAAGATAAGGTTAGAAAGGCAAGGTGGTGTCAGGCTATGGAAGGCCTTGAAAGCTAGATGAAGAAAATATGTAATGTTTTCTTCCAGATTCTAAAAGTCCCTTTCCTTCCCAAAATGAGAAACCAGATGTTGCTGTGTTGTCTTCTGTACACACCTTTCCCTTAGGTAAGCACAGCCTCTTCTTTCCCAGAATTTTGTGTTCATTTTTTCCCCAGTAAGTAATTAAGATGCCCACATGAACATCTTTCTTTTCTTCTCATTCTTCCATTTCCTGGTATCTTAGAGATCTTCTAAATGTATTTGTCTTTCAATTTATCCATTTCAGTCCTCTAGTTAAATGCCACACATCCTTTGACATTTCCTTGCATGTATATTTCTTGGTTTTTATATTTTTATGTAATTAGACTTTATACTTCATTCTTCCAGTTTCACTCTATCCATTCTTAAAATTATGTATAGATGCTTTTTATATCATAGTCATTTCTCAAAGTACCTGACCCTCCTTGAACCTTTTCTTGAAACAAAGAAAAAAAGCAAAACTGACCAACAAAGCAACAATCTCAGATAGTGTGTGGAACCATACCCATAGTCCCTCACTTCTCTATCAAAAAGAGGGGTCTGTCTTTCTTCCTGTTTTCTAGAACTAAGACTGTTCACTGAAATTAATCTGAGCTCGACTGTCATTTAGCATAGCTTTCATTCCCATTGTTGAAGTCACATATTGTTCTCTTGGTTCCTTTTTCTTCACCTTGTATCATTAAATCTAAGTCATAGCATCATAGACCAAGAGCTAGAAATGACCTTAGACATCATCTAATCCTTCATCCCCTGCATTAAAAAGAGGGAATTTTGTTTCCAGATGAAGAAACTGAGGTCCAGAGAAGTTAAATTACTTACTCAAAGTCACCCAGGTAATGAGTGGCAAAGTTGGGGTGTTTCCATGCTTCTGTGAATTTCTCATATTTATTTCTTGCATCACAATTAGATTCCATTATACACACATACCATAATTTGGTTAGTCATTCCCCAGTCGATGGCCACCCATTTTGGTTCTAGTTTTTTGCTATCACAGTCATTCCATAAGTCATGACACACTCAAGAGAGATTTATGGAATCTCATTCCTGGAAGAGACCTTTATGATTATCTAGCCCAGCCCCTACCTAAATAGGAGTCTTTGACACTATCTTTGATGAGTAGCCCACTCAGTGTCCACTTGAGGACCTTCAAGGATGGGGAATCCACTGCTGCGTTCCACTTTTAGACAGCTCTGATTTTTAGAAAGTTTTTATTTTCTTACGTCAAACTGAAATCTTCCTCTCTGCACCTTCCACCCCAATGTACCTAGTTCCATTCAAGCAGAATAAATCTAGTCTTTCTTCTCTATGCCAGCCCTTTAAATACTTAAAGACTGCCATTATGTCCCTGCTAAGTCTTCTCTTCTCTAGCTTAAACATCTCTAGAGCGTTCATCTTATCCTTATTAGCTTGTGTGTGGCATAGTTTCCAAGCCTTTCACTGCCCTGGTCACTCTGATCTAGCTGTACTCCATTTTGTTAACATTCTTCTTCAAAATGGGCAGATAACTGGTGTAATCAATAGAACATGAGATCTGGAGTCAGGAAGACCTGAGTTCAAATCCAGCTGCGTGACTCTGGGCAAGTCACTTAACCCTGTTTGCCTCAATTTCTTCATCTGCAAAATGAACTGGAGAAAGAAATGGCAAACCACTCCAGTATCTTTGCCAAGAAAACCTCAAATGGAGTCACAATAAATTGGACAAAACTGAAATGACTGAACAACTTCCTCAAAATGGATACTTAAGACGTGACACTTATTTTACAGGAAGAGAATACAGAAGGTGATGTAAAAGGGGTCTCTTTACAAGGTGAAACAACTGGAACAATAACACAAGATGGGTACCATTATCCAGTGAGTGGTTGGACAGCTTAGTCTAGAATGAGGACATAAGAAAAATCACCAGATGGGACAAGTGATCTAAAAAAGCTCTATTAATGTGCACCAGGAAGAAGTATAGAGAAGTGGACAAAGTGTTTGGTGAATATAGCACTAGATACTCACTGGTCAGCATCAGGAGAGTCCAAGGGTGGGAAGTAGGTATTGCCCTAGTAGGCACACCAGAGCATGGCACCAGGACAGTTTGCTAGCACATAAAAACTGGAGGAAGGTCCAGGTTGGCACATGGTTGATTTCAAGAGGATCCATTGACAGGATATGCAACCACAGTGGCTAGGGTTAAAGGATTAGATTTTGGTCCCTGAGAGTACTGGGTTATATATAGGACAGAGGGCTGATATATGTGTTAGGCTTAAAATAATTCTACTAGTGCTGGAGTAGAAAGGAAGATTTGGTTAAAATGGACAAGGAATAACTTACATGGAAATGTATTTTGCATGACTATACATGTATAACCTATGTCAAATTGCTTTCTCACTGCGAGGGAGGGAAGGAAAGAGTTTGGAACCCAAAATTTGAAAAAAATGTTTAAATTGTTTTACATGTAATTGGGAAAAATAAAATATTATTATTTTTTAAATGGACCAGGAAAAAAACCCATGGGGGATTAAGGAAAGAGTTGGACTAGCAGTAAGGCTGGCTTGATGTGGAACCCCCTGGGCTGAGAGTCGTGGGAGGAGGAATAAAGAAAGGAAAGACACTCATCTACTTTTGGCAGAAAGTAAACTCCTTGAGGATAGAATTTTTTAAATCTTTGTCTTTGTGTCCCTGGGGCACCTAACATGCACTTAAGGTTTATTGAATTGGACTGAATTCATAATTTTCCTGGTAGCTGGGCTTATTACAAGAGGCCGTCTGGCCTTAAGAGTAGGGGAGGTTGTCTGGATAAGTAAATAACTATCCCCCTGAGATGACCATATACCATCCTTAGCTCCTCAGTAGTTGAAAAATGGCTATCAGGAAGGAGGGCAGCAGAAAAGGAGGTCAGTTATTGCCACTGGGTCTTTATCATTGGCAGCTTGGCAGCTTCTGATTGCATGGCTGCCTGAGATGAGGCTTCTCACAGAAGGTGAGGATAAACTTCCTAAGGCAGCAAGCTGACCCCTAAATCCTCACTTTGCCTCCTACCCTTTCCTATGTAAAACTGCTGTAGTGTGAAGAAGAGTGTTTTCAATACTTTCATTTATCATTAGCCTGACCTGAACTCATACTGTGCTCTAGCCTCTCCTTACCCTTAGCAAGGACCACAGTGCTATGCATACTTATCATGAGCCTGGCTCACTGGCCCATGGATGTATTCTGTCCCCCATGTACCCAAAAGCTACACTTCCACAAAGCACAGCAGAAATCTGGCAATTACTTGATTACTATTATCAGTGTGGATGTGTCAAACAAGATAGTGAAGACAATTAAAGTTCCTTTGAAGGCCATAATTGTTTTGCTTGACCTCCTTTTCTCCCTCCCTCCCTTTCTGTTTTCTTTTCTCTCTCCCTCCCTCCTGTCCTTCCTACCCTTTCTTCCTTCCATGCTTCCTTGCTTGCTTTCTTCCTCCATCTCTCCTTCCTTCCTCCCTCTCTCCTTTCTTCCTCTTTCCTTCCCTACCTCTTTTCTCCTCTACTTCCTCCCTCCCTCTCTACTTTCCTCCTCCTTCCTTCCTTCTTTCCCTCTTTCCTTCCTTCTTCCCTCCCTCCCTTCCTTCCTTCTTTCCTTCCTTCTTCCCACCAGTATTTACCAAGTATATACTTTGTGCTGCTCACTATACCGGTTGCCATGGAGAACTGAATAGAAGTAGAAGACAATACCTGCTCTGAAGCAACTTACAGTTTATTTGGGAGACCACGTACAAATGCATTGTGACCATTGCTGTTGCTGTTTCCAACTCCATTTCTTCCTAGGACTCCCCGCCAAGTCTGGTAGTCTGAGCCTACCCTAGCATTAAAGTCACCCAGAATTATAAGCTTGTCCTCTTCTGGCAATTGATTATAAGGGTCTTCATAAAATTTTTCTTTGACCTCATCAGGGTTCATCATGATGGGAACATAGGCACCGATGTAGGTGGTGTGACTTTTTCCTGCAAGTGGCAATCATATTGTCGTGAGCCTGACATTCACTCCTTTTGGCAGGCATACAAGCTTGTTCTCTAGATTAGTTTTGATTGTGAAACCTACACCAGCTTCACAGCACTCCCCTTCACTGCCGCCACTCCAGAAAAACATATATCCAGCTCCAACTTCAGTAAGCTGGCCTTCATTTGCCAGCCTTGTTTCATTCAGGGCTGCTATTTGGATGCAATGCTTGCTGAGTTCTCTTGCAACAAGAGCTGTTCATCTTTCAAGTCTACTGGATTTTGTGTTGTCTATAAGTGTGCTCACATTCCATGTGTTGATGGTGAGTGAATCATCTTTGCAGATGTTTTTGTACATTTTTTAGTGTTTCGACCTCAGAGTGGAATTCCCTGCCTGCCTTGGTAATCTGGTCAGGGTTGGATAAGCAGACAATTTTTAGGTCACCTTTTCTAGCCCCTGGAGGTGAGCAGTGAGATCCTTAAAAGGCTGCTCAGATACCTAGGGGGCTGCCGAATTCCACTGCTGCTTCCAGCGAGAAATGACCCTATGGCCTGGGCCACCTGTGTGCAGGAATGTGACTACAGGTCTACAGAGCCATTGTGCTGACCTCATTGTTGTATGCCTGTGAAACCTGGACAATCCGTCAGCGCCATGCCAGGAAACTGAATTGCTTCCATTTGAATTGTCTTAGGAAGATCCTGAAGATTACCTGGCAGGATAAGGTGCCAGGCACTGAGGTCCTTACTTGAACCAAGCAATCAAACTCTGCATCAGAGAACGCAACTCCAATGGGCTGGCCTCGTTGTTTGAATGTAAAATGTACACTTACCAAAAAGACTATTTTGTGGAGAATTCACACAGGGCAAGAGTTCACATGGTGGTCAGAAGAAGCAATACAAGGACACTCTCAAAGTGTCTCTTAAGAACTTTGGAATTGATTATGTAACAAGGGAGACACTGGCACAGGACTGCTCAGCATGGCATGCCCACATCAGAGAAGGTGCTGTGTTCAATGAGCAAAGTAGAATTGAAACAGCTCAAAGGAAACACAGTATGCACAAATTTAGAGTATCCACCCCAAATGTTCACATGGACTATTTGTACCTGACCTGTGGTAGAACATTCTGAGCTTCTACTGGTCTGATCAGCTACAGATGTACACAATGAAACTTGACTCTAGCATAGTGATGTCATTTTGGTCTTCTTTGAGAAGGAAGAACAACCAACAACCACTCGTGCATGCATGTTTGTGTGAATATGAATATAAAAGAAAATAGCAACTTAAGATTACCAAAAATGATATTTGCAAATGTGAAATAATATAATACAAACCAAATCCCTACATGCAAGAGAGTGAAAGTGCATATGGCTATCTATACCAGTGATGTTAACTGCTTAACTAAAAGAATCAACATTTCATTTCATGCTATATAGACACAGCCATTGGTAGCTAGGTGGTATGGGGGATATAGCACCAGGCTTGGAAACAGGATGACTCAACTTCCTGATTTCAAATCTGGACTCAGACACTTACTAGCTGTGTGACCCTGGGCAGGTCATTTAACCCTGTTTGCCTCAGGTCTTCATTTGTGAAATGAGCTGGAGAAGGCTATGGCAAACCACTCAAGTAGCTTTGCCAAGAAAATGCCAAAAGGGGTCATGGACAGTTGGACACAACTGAAAATGACTAAACAACAAAAAAGATACAGCCGTTAAGTGACTTTGGTTGGCACCAGGCTGTTGGACGGGATATATTAACCACTCAAGTTAGTAGCAGCTGACAACTGGGAGCATGCTCTTGGACTTGGGAATGCTGCGGGGTGCTTGATGGGAAAAAACAAACTCCCACAGGTTCTCTCTTCTAATTCAGGAACTTGTTTGCAAGAGAGTTTCTTGAAGAAGGATAGCTCAGTATGATTCCATGATCCCATAGCATCATGTGCCTTAAGAAATTCTGTGCCCACAAATAAACTGTGCTTTAAAAATTTGTTTTAAAAACTGTAGTAGTAGTCCATTATTTATACACAATCCTCTTTTTGTTCTTTTTTGTATATAGAAATATTCATGTTTGATATTTGTTAAGTTCATAATAAAAAGGATTACTTCTTCAACTGGCCTTATGTGGAAAAGTCTATGAGTTTTTCTTATTTTCCTGAGACATTAAAAAAGAGAAAAAGATGTGCCTTTCTGTGAGTGGTTATTAAAAAAAATCCAAAGGAACTGGTCTGAGTTCTTCAGGCTGTGAGGAGTGATGGACACTGATGAGAACAGGCCTTCAACAAGGTTAACTAGGCTCTGGTTCCGGTCTAATTGGAGGATTTACTATCAAGGTAATACTCAGTGAAGACACTCCACTAAGATACCGAGCGGAGCAAAGTACTCTTTCAACATTACCTGTGTCTCTTGCTTCAATTTAATTTCTGAATTTGGCGTGTGACATGGTTTACTCCCTGTGATCAGGATAGTGGTGGGTGACTGGGTTACAGAAGCTGAAATGTGATGTTTAATTTTTCCTGTCCCATTGAGCACCTATTTGCAGGGAAGGAGACCAGGAAAATGGACTTAAGAAATATGTCTTTGGCTGATTAGGTATGGTTGTAGGTCTGCTACCTTTTGGCTACAAACCATTATACCCTGTGTGTTTCTTACAAAAGTGTTTATGATAAAGTATCTGTCAAAAGTGAGCTAGTTTTTTTTTATTTTTCCACACCTGCCTTGATTGTTTTCCTCTCTTATTCTCTCCCTCTACATTTGTGAATTATCTGAAAACTTTTCTGTCTACATGCAAACCTATATTCCTAGGTCCTCCCACTTCCCTTTCTCACCCTCCCCACCATGTACTGGAAAAAAGGAATGATTAACTGTATCTATTTTTGCCCATATTTATAAGCTACAATGTCCACCCCAGTGGCATTCCATTTGTCTTTGCAGCTTTACAAGGGTGGCTTTATTAAATTGCTATTTTGGTATTCTTATCATGTATTTATTACTGTTCCAAATCCACGGCACCTTGGGGGGCATGGCCCTATAAATAAAATATTCATCTATCACTGTGACTAATAAAATTTTTGTACTCTTACCTCTCTTTACATTTTTCTTTTTCTTAGAGGGCCAAAACACACAGCAAATGAAATCCAACTTCCATGATATTTTCCATGCACATATCTCTGAGTATGAGCTACAGCATTCCACCCATGCAAAATAAAGCTAAAGATAAAGGAGTCCTTCAGACCAACCAAATGTAATAGCTGCTTTACTTAAATATTTACCATGGACAGGAGCCTGTTGGATACCCCTTTTATGGCTCAATTCTATCTGCCAAAATCTGGCAATTCAGCCCTGGCTTCTCTCCTTCAGGCTCTTTTCTGTGACTGGGACAGCAGATTTACTTGGGTACTTTCAGCCAGTTTAGAATACTTAACACTGAACTTAACACTAAACACAGTGTGAAGTTTACTTGAACAGAAAGTTAACAGTAACTACAGTTTAGAACACTTAGGGACAAAGCAAGGGAAAAAAATCATGAGAATTGGCTGAAAAAAACTGGAGATGCTCAGCTTAGAGAATAGACTTAAGAGACACACAATAGTTGTCCTTGAGTATTTGAAGTGTTCTCATGTCTAAGAGTTATTAGACTTGCTCTGTTTGGTCCCATAAAGCGGATCTATGACTGATGGGTAGGAATTATAGGGAACTGATTTTATCTCCATATGAAGAAGAGCTTTCTACATTTAGAGCTGTCCAAAAGCAGAATATGTTGCCTGAGAAGTTCTGGTAAATTTTCCTTTGATGAAGTCTTGAAGCTGGATCACTATTTCTCATGGATGTTATCAAAAAGATTCATTCTTCAGATACTAAATTAATTCAAAGGCATATGAGTTCCTTCGAACTCAAGGATTCTGTGTTTCTCTGCGGCTCAGTTCCAAAAGAACTGACTTTTTCTGGCCAGGACTTGGATTCTGAAGTGTGGTGGTATTTTAAAACACTGAAGAATAAGCCTCTCTTTTGGAGAGGACATGATTGTAGATATTGTCCAGTGTCTTAAAATGCCAACATTTTGGTGGCATTGTCTGGAAGTTGCCTGTGATGATCTCCTCTCCTTCTCCCCATCCCCAGGCCTAATTAAAAGGAACTAGCAATAACTACACAAACCCAATAGGGGAGAATTTGTCCCAGTACTTACTGATCACATTCCTCGTCATTCTAGCTTCACCAAGTTTTTGATCTAGAATTCCTGCTCTTCAGTCTTTACTCTCTCTTATTTCATTTAGGTCATTCTCAGCTCTGCCTAGTCCAGCCTACCCTAACTTCTTGTTTCCACTGACTCAGACCACTGATTCTAGATCTTAACTTTGTTTTTGCCTGTCCACCTTTTGTGTCTGGCCCCAGGCACTCGACACTCAGCTTGGCACTATTCTCCCTGTTTACCAAAGGCCCCCTATGACCATCAGAGTCAAGGCATTAATACCTTTTAGACAAGGTTTGAAAAATATGTTACTGTACCCTAGAGACTTTGGGTCTTCTCTTTTACACATGGCAATACAAATAAATTCTTATGTAGCATGGAGACCTGAATTTTCTGACATAAAAAGTGCATTTATAAAGTGTAATATTTAAAAATTCTTCCTTGTTGTGCTCCACTGCGTGTTGCAACCTAGACAACTGCAATACCTAGTCCTAGTTCTGATGAGTATTAGATGTCTGACCCTGTTTTTTGTAGCGTAGGTAGGGCCCCACTGCCCTCTGTGACCTCTGTGACTGTTGCAATACTGTACTAAGTGCCTACCCAATCCAGATTAACCCCTTAACTTCCAGCACTGCACTGCAAGGTACTGTTACATCTCTAACTACTCATGTGTATAGATGACTCCTACTAACTCTGGCTCCACGATGTCCAAAAGTTCGGTACTACATTAGAACTAAACTGAAAAAACATCTTTCTGGTGCTACTTATACCATATTCCATATACCAAATCATATTTTTGAGTATTATTTCTTGTGTCCTCATGGGCAGGCACAAAGTTTTTAAAAAGTTTTTTTTAGATATATTTAAGCTTCTTGTTTTTATATCACAATTATTTCAATCCCCACCCAACAACTAGTGAACTTTTCCTGTAATGAAGAAAAACAATTAAGAAAAACCAACACATGCAGCCACCAACATCCGACAGGAAATACAACATACTGCACTCATAAATAATCCCCTATCTTTTCAGTGAAAGCAGGGAGAAACATTTTCTAATTTCTTCTCTGGAGCCAAAAATAATCATTAAAATTACACTGTTTTGATTTCATTTTAATGTTCTTTTCATTAACATTATTATACTCATTGTGTATATTATTTTCTTGGTTCCACTTATTTCACCCTGCATCAGTTCACACAAGTCTTCCTGTGCTTTTCTGAGTTCATGTTAGTCGTTTGTTGACATAAAATAATATTCTATTAGATCCTCGTGTTACAATTTTTTTAACCACTTCCTAGATGATAAGCGGGGGCAGCTAGATGGTGCAGTGCATTGAATGCCAGGCCTGGAGTCAGGAAGGCCTCAGCTCAAATCTTGCCTTGGATACTTACTAACTGTACGACTCTGGGCAAGTCATTTAACCTTGTTTGCCTCAGTTTTCTCATCTGTAAAATGAGCTGGAGAAGGAAATGACAAACCGCTCCATTATCTTTGTCAAGAAAACCCCAAAAAGGGTCACAAAAATCATATATAATCGAAATGACAACAACAACAACAAGATGACAGGCGCCCATTCTGTTTTCAGTCTTTAAGACATTTTTAAAAGGTGAAAATACTCTTTTTAGAAAGAAAGATTTCTTCATGAAGAAAGAAAGGTCATGTGCCTGGTTCCTTAGTCCAATTTCACTATGCAGTGGTGCTAGCATACATATCTCCTTCCTTTCCTCCTCTCATTTGAGTAACTGATGAAAATAAAATATGTTTGCTTTGAGGCATGTACACATGATAATGAATGGAGCTGGTAACTGGGAAAGACAAAAGAAGAGAGAGAAGAGGAAGTAACTTTGGAGCAGAATAATGTCAACTGGGAAGAAGAATATGGGGTAGGTGGGATTGCAGAGGGGGAAGGGTTTGCTCTCATCTTGCATGGGGAGAATAGTACAGAAAGATGAGACTCACTATTATCTTCCCTACAAAATACGTGGCCTGGGGGGTAGCACTATGGAGGTAGGATCCCCATGAGGAGCAGCCAGTTAGAAAGGGAGAACAAAAATGCTTCTCCACATCTGACCAAGAGGGAACAGCTGGCCAAGACAGTGCATGAACTGAGGACCCTCTGCCAGACAGTACTTGGGTCTCTCATAATGAAAACTACAATTCACTCTGGAGGTTTAGATACAACTTTGGAATTAATGGTTCCTTACTCAAAGATTATATTTTGTTTGTTTTCTTTCTTTTAAAAAAATATACCGAGTTTTGTGTGTGTGTGTGTGTGTGTGTGTGTGTGTGTGTGTGTGTATGCATGGGCAGACAACCTAGCACTGCCTCCTTGTTAATCCCTGAGGGTCTGCTTTGGAGCTATAGCTCAATATACTCTGCTTTGGCTTGGTCCCCATTCCCACTTTGAATTCCCCTAAGAAATGACCATGCGGTTTTACTAGTAATTATGTGACATCAATCTGGCACAAGCCTACCTTTCCAGGCCCATTATACATTAGTCTCCTTTATTTTGCTCTACATTCCCTGTACAAGACAGTCTGTCTAATGTAGCAGTCCATCGCCTGTCTCCTCACTTTTGCACAGGCTATCTCTTATGTCTGAAATACATTCCCTCCCCAACTCTATCTCATAACTCAAGTGCCACCTGCTAGTCAGTCAGTCAATAAGCATTTATTAAGTGACTACTATGTGCTAGACACTGTGCTGAGTGCTGGGGATACAAAACAAAGCAGGGCAGGGGGAAGATAGTCTCAAGTAGTTCACAATCTAATGGGGGAGACAACAAGCAAACAAATAAATAAAAGCAAACTATAAATGGGATAAATAGGAAATGATTACGCTATTTCCCCATGTATAAGATGCACCCTTTTCCAAAAAATTTGGGGTCTAAATACTGGGTGCGTCTCATACGGTGGTTGCAGATTTTTTTACTTGCATTTCCCACTTTTTTGCGCTTGTTTTTGTGCTCATTGTTTTGCATTTGTTACCGGTATATTGGGTTACATTTTGCCATATTCTGCCCAGAAATGGCTTAGAAAAGATTTTTGTACAGTGCTGAATTCAAGTTAAAAGTGGTCCAGTTTGCAAAAGTAAATGGAAATCGTGCTGCTGAACGTAAGTTTGGTCCTCCTCCAACTGAGAAAACAATCCAAGACTGGCTACGGGAAGAAGAAACCCCACTGAAAACTCCAGAAGAAGGCCATGAGAGGCAAGTCAGCAAAATGGCCTGATTTAGAGAGGGAATTGAAGATATGAATTGAAGAGCAAAGGGCAATTGGAATTCCTATGTCCACAACGATGGTTCAGCATGAGGCAAGAAGAATTGCTGATGAAAAAGAAGTTACTGATTTCAAAGGAGAACACAATTGGTGCTTCAGGTTCATGAAACGGAATGGACTAAGCATGTGTACATGCACCAGACTTGCCCAAAAGATGCCTGAAAGCTATGAGCAGAAGGTCCCTGAATTTCATCGTATTATTGTATGAATTTTATGATGAATAAAACTTGAGTTCAATAATTTTATGTAATACATTTTTTTCCAAATTTCAGGCCCCAAAATTAAGGTGTATCTTATACATGGGGGAAATACAGTGACAGAAAGATAGAATTGGAATTAAGAGGGGTTAAGAAAGGTTTCCTGTAGGAGGTAGAACTTTAAGGAAGCCAGGGAAGGTACTAGGTGGAAATGAAGGAGAAGAGCATTCCAGGTAGGGGGGAGGGCGGGGGGGGGGGGGAAGGGAGGAGGAAGCCAGAAAAAATGCCCAGAGCCAGGAGATGGAGCATCTTATTCATGGAACATCCAGGAGGCCAGTGTCACTGGATAAAAGAATATGTGGCAGGGAGTAAGGTGTAAGAAGACTGGTCACGTAGAAGGAGATTAGTTATAAAGGACTTTGAAAGCATTTTGCATTTGATCCTGGGCACAATAGGAAGCCACTGGAGTTTACTGAGTAGGAGGGTGACATGGTCAGACTTGCACTTTAGGAATATCACTTAGTGGTTAAATGGAGGATGGATTAGAGTAGGGAGAGACCTAAGGCAGGCAGACCAACCAAGAAGCCATTACAATAGTCTGAGTGTGAAGTGATGCAAGTTTGAACTCGAGTGCTGGCAGTGTCAGAGGAGAGAAGGGGAGATATTGAGAGATGTTGCAAAGGAGAAAAGGACAGGCCGTGGCACCGTTTGGATATCGAATAGTGGGGACAGAGGTTATGAGGAGTTGAGGATGACCTCACTGTGAGCCTAAGGGACTGGGAGAATGGTATTACCCTCTACCATAATAGGGAAGGTAGAAGAAGTCTCTTTTGATCTCTTCAGTGGAGAGTGCCCCCCTCCCCAATTATTTTGTGTCTTTTTATTGTTTTTTAGTTGTTTTAGTCATGTCTGACTCTTCATGATCTTCCATTTGGTGTTTTCTTGGCAAAGATACTTTTGGTTTGCCATTTCCTTCTCCAGCTCATTTTACAAATGAGGAAACTGAGGCCAACAGAGTTAAGTGAATTGCCAAGGGTCAGGCAGCTAGTAAGTATCTGAGATCAGATTTGAACTCAAGAAGATGAATCTTCCTGACTTCAGGCCTAGCACTCTGTCTACTGCACCACCTAGATGCTCTTATTCTTGTGTCTACTTTGTCTATATTAAATTTACTTTTCTGTGAATGTGTCATTTCTCCCTTCCCCTACCTCCCAGTGAAATGTAAATTCCTTAGAAGAGACTGTTTTATTTTTGTCTTTGTATCTCCAATGCCTAGCTCAGTGTCTGGCGCATAGTAGGTGTTTAATACTTATTGAATGATGAAAATAAAAACAATTTATTTAATGTTGTGATTAATGAAATTTTCCTGATATATGTATCACAATATATGTATACCAAATCTTAAGAAAATATATCATCAACAATCATGCACAATATTTGAGGTCCCAAGTAAATTATTCTGGGTCCAAGTCCATGTTCAATAGAGGGAAACTAGAAATGTCAGGGCAATGATTTGCCTGTCATCACAGAAATGTTGAATTTTTAGCATCTGGATGACACTGAAACTCAATACAAGAATGTGTTCCAATTTGGGAGGTGAGATATATCTGGCATTTAGAAGACCACAGACTACATTGAGCCAACAAAGAAAGACATTAGCAGAAGGGATGAAACCTCCCAAGGCTGCATCAATGTGGCTATATCAGTAACCAAACACTTTGCCCCCTAGTGGAAGGGGAAGAGAGATCATAAAGTTTCTCAAACCCATAGCAGGACTTGGTGCACCGTGATGTTTCATTCTTTTTTTTCTTTTTTTTTTTGGCTACAATCCTTTTTCCTTTCTCCTTCCCAGCAATTTTTCAAATGTTGGCCCATCTCCCTCAAGGCCTGAACAATCAGAGTCTACACTGGCATTATGTCATTGATTGCTATGCTCCTTACTATAAACAAAACAAACACACAAATAAAATACAATTTTCTCTGTAATTTTCATCTGTAAAATTTTTTAATTGTGTGCTTACAAGAGGGAAGATGCTCTCAGCATATTGGGAGCGTCATGAATACATTTCCCTAACTGAAGTTTGGGGAGAGGCTACAACCTAAGAGAGTAAAAAAAATTTTGCTAAAATACACTTTTCCTTGTATCTGTAGTACGTAACACTGTGCTCAGCACATAGCAGATCCTTAATAGATGCTAATTGACTGGCTGATTGACTACCTGGGCTTTAATTGTCATTAAATAATATCTTACAGAAGGGTTACAACTTTAGTATTACTCATTGGACAATTCCACAGGTCCTTTCTAAACATGAATGAAAGAGAAAATGTGAAACTGACATTTATAATATGATCTGGGCATCTGGTTGGTTTTTTTCTTGAGGAAGAGAGGTGGGAGCACAGGATGGGAATAGACTGATTTGTGAGCAAAGACTATTTTCAAGGAGAGTTCTTTTAGTGAGGAATTTTCCCAACCAAATGATGACTGAGTCATTGCCTCACTTGACTTACAGGCATAAGCCAAATCCTCTAAACCACCCCCAGCAGACAGAATAAATATTATTCTAGATTTCTCTATCTGAATAGTTTGGAAATATCTATCAGTAAAGGTAAATGATTTAGCAAGGAAAGTGGTTTTGACTTATCCAGGGTCTCCCTGAAAGTCAGGAGCAAACCAACACTGTAAGTCATCACATCTGATAGTTAGTCCATGGTTTTATAAATATAAACTAGGTCTTTGCATAAAGCAGATAAATATTATCTTTTGTACCCTTCTACCTCTCTGGATCCCTTAAAAGTATATAGTCTGATCATATACTACCCGACAGTCAGTGTCTGGGGTGCAGACATTTTCCAACTTTAATTCTCTTCCTTTTTGTGAAAATTTATTTGTTCTATGTTCTATTCTCTTAATCAACTCTTCTCTGCTAAATAATAGAAGAAATAACTTGATACATTAATGTACACTTATATGTTATTGAGTACTAATATTAGCCCTCTCAGTAAATCTGGGGGTTTCCAGAAACTATGTCTAAATTGAAAGTACATTTTCTTATAATGGGAAATTCAGGTACCATGTCACATAGTGAAGGATATGTGTCCTTCCTACGTAAGGATGCTCTACTCTGCCCTAGTCAAACTACATGGCAGTACTTTGTTTTGTACTGGACACTGTATTTTATGAAAAACATTGATGGGCTGAAGTGAGTCTAGAGAAGGATAACTAAAAAGATAATGTGACTTGAAACTATGTAATAAGAGAATTGGTTGAGAGACTTAAGGATGTTTAGTTTGGATAAAAGAAGACTTCAAGTATTTGATAGGATGTTATGTGGGAGGAATTTCATTAGGCTTATTTTGATTGGTTCCATAGGGTAGAACTTGGACAAATGGATGGAAGTTTCCATAAGGCTGATTTAGCCTTGTGAGAATAATGTCCTGATAGTTACAGTTGTGTAGAAATGGGGTGCAATGACTTGGGAGGTAATGAGTCCCTCGTTTCTATGTAACCTTCAAGTATAAATAATCTTCAATGACCATTTGTTAGGGACATTGTAGAGAGGATTCCTGCTCAAGGTGGGATTGAGCCAGATAACTTCTGAAGTCCTTTCTAACTCTGAGATCCTGTGATTTAATGATCAAAAAGCAGGTTTAGCCTAGAAATCCAGGTAGCTGATAACCCTATCTAGAAGCATCCCATGACTACTAAAAAAGGCAGCTTCCAGCAGTGATGGCCAAGACATTGCCTGTGATGACTTTAATCAAGTCCTCCTTCAGTATAGACACGTGAGCACTGTATGAGTCTTTTTATTCAGGTCAAATACAAAAGAAATGTATAAGCTCTAAGAATATACTGTCTGGGAGGATGTGGAAGCTCAACATTACCTTATATTTGAAAAAAAATAAGGAAAATTTCAAAATGTTTTTGAAAGTTTGTTTTGAGCTAGGAGAAGAACAAGGAAGTCCCAGTTTTCAGGATAATTATTTAATATTAATAGCCAACAGAGAGGAAGCAAAGCTATTCAACATTTATTTTTCTTTTTATCTTCTCTGCCAAGGAGAACATTTTCCTAAATAGAAATAGTAAAACCAACTAGATAGGTGGAAAGGTGATAAGAGAGCATCAGGATGCTTTGAATGGGCAAATTACTTCTCAGAATAATGAATAAAATCACCACATCCTAAGTCAATGACCTAGATGAAGATGTAGCAAGCTTGTCAGATTTGTGGATAATACCAAATTGGCTTAGATGACAGAATCAGGATCTAAAAAGTACTCAGCAAGAGAGAATAAGAGACTGAATCTAAGAAGGTGCAATTTTGTAGAGAAAAATGTAAGTAAGATAAAAAAATCAACTTCACAAGTATAAGATGGGGGAATTTGATAGCAAGTCATGGGGAAAAAAAGCTGTGGGATTTTAGCAGACTGTAAGCTCAAGATGAGTCACAATGTGATTTGGCTCCTAAAAAAGCTAAAGTAATCTTAGGCCACATTCACCATAGGAAAATATCACAGAGGTTTGGAGTTGGCATGAACCTTAAATTTCAGCCCTCTTATTTTATGGATACAGAAATGGACAATGCTATTCCACTCCCAACCCATAGCCTGAAGGCAATCTTTGGCTATGCATTATTAGAAGTACCCTATCTAGAACAAGGTAGGCAGAGGTAGATAGAGTACTAGATTTGGAGTTAGGAAGACTTGAGTTTAAATTTTGCTTCAGGAATCTACTATCTGTGTGGCTCTAGATTTAAATTCTCTGAACCACATTTTCCTCACCTGTAAAATGGGGGATAAGACAGCATCTACTTCATAAGGCATTAGATAATCTAGAAAGACAGAAAGAAAGAAAGAAAGAAAGAAAGAAAGAAAGAAAGAAAGAAAGAAAGAAAGAAAGAAAGAAAGAAAGAAAGAAAGAAAGAAAGGAAGGAAGGAAGGAAGGAAAGGATAGTAGAAAGATAGATAGATAGATAGACAGATAGATAGATAGATAGGCAAAACCATTTAAGTACTTACTATTGCTATGGTGGAATGAAGACACCAAGTAGTTATATTCAGACAATAATTTATTTAGCAATGCATATGGTTAGAGAAACAAATTGGATCTGAGGCTTTGGTCCACACAAGGACCCTGACCATTGGGTTCTACAGTTATTATATAATTGAAGGGAGTTGAAAATCAGGATAGTAGGGATCGAGATACTTTTTTTCTTATTGGTGGTGGGGACTGGGAGACACTGAGGTAAGTGAAGGGAAGTAGTCTTGTGATTTTCCCATATTGGCTGACAGAGTTTTGTGATTTTCCCAAAATCAGATGACTTCCAACAAGTTGAAACTTAACTTCACAAAATGGGAGATAAGGGCAAAATATAGTTACCCATGCTATTTTTAATGTAACATTCCTCTTGGTTCTCAGACCACAGGATCACTTATTTAAACACTTTATCTATTGGGAACTTCTGGGTGAAATGGTAGTCCAGTTTAAGGGGCATCAAAAGGGTGGGGTGAGAGGCACAAAACGTACAAACACAGTCAGAAGCTCATATGTTCTCTAAGGAGATAAATCTTGTTAAGTAAATTGTATAGGTAAACTAAGTCAGGCTACAGATCAAACTACTTAGAAGGCTCACCATGGACTAATTTGAGAGAGCAGATTTACATGTCACCAAGTCAACAAAGAAAACTCAACAAAAATAAACACCATGAAACAAAAAGCCAAAGCAATACAAAAACAATCATTGATATTAAATAATATCGAGTCTCCTTGTAAAGTGGTAACCCACTCACAAGGTCCATTTAATCATTACATTTCATTTGAGTCCCAGACATCCTAGGTAGTTGTTGGATCATTGGAAACATCTTCCTTTTGACATTCTGGAATAGATCTCATTCTCAGGGCATCTCTGAATGGAGCTCCTCCTAGTAGATCTGCTTATCTGGTTCCAAGTCACTTGCAGAAATTCCTAGGTAATTCCAATAAAATCTGCCAGTAACAAGACAATATAATTTAGCAAAACCTCTTATATTTGCTTTTCCAATAACTAGTTCATGTTGTGAAAACCAACTCAAGCTTTATGATTCTGATCCTTTTAACAACAGATCTATAAGAAGAATATCAAACAAGAAACCCATAATTCACTTAAAACTTCAGAGAATTTCAGTTTTTACATACCACTTGCTCTCTCTGTCTTTACCCAAAATCTGCACTTGATATGGACAATGTCATCCATACACTGAAGGAAGAGGGCCTAACTTGAAAAATGAGTCCTCCTGTCCATTAATAGCATCACATAGATACTTCAAAAGAGGAAGAAAAAAAAGACATGATTTAAAGTGCTTTACAATTATTAATGAAATTTTATAGATAAAAATCTTAATCTAATTTTGAGAACTTATTACCAAACATATTCAAGGCTTGTATATCTCATTAGAAATATTTGGAAGATAATCATGTGTGTGTGCATATGTAATGTGTATGTGTGATAATCATGTGTGTGTGTATACATATACACATATATATCAGCTTTTAGAGAAAACTGTTGCTTTCTCAAATTTACTATGGTTTTTAATTAGAAAGCTTTTAATCTTTGTCTTATTCTTCTTGAATGATGGACTATTGGCTTCATGACAATTCAGATGATCATACTTAAAATCAAAATTTAGAACAGTATCAAATTATAGCCCCATAAGATTCTACCTTACTAATCATGGCTTAAGACTAGGTTATTACTATTTTTTTCTCATGTTGCAACAGCAGTTAATAATGAGCACATATAAGGACATCTTATTTGTCCTTCATTTGCAAATTAATAATAACCACATGAGTTTTATACATACAGTGAATACTTGATGGTTGACTATCAGGTCAGAAACCCCAAAAATCCCCAGAAAAATTTTGGCCACTCTAAGTCTCAAGACTAACATATCTATATTGCCCATTAACCCCTAAGGCAAAATGAAATCTTTGAATCTAAGGCCTGTTGTTACTAAGTTGGTTCAAAGGTATGAAATCCACACAGACTATTTATTAACCAGTATAATTTCATAGTTTTCATAAGTGATAAATAATTTATCATATAAAATTTATTCTTTGCTATAAGCAAGCCTGTAAGCTTCCTTATTTTGGCTAGTAGTTGGTCCTAGTTTCCCAAACTTCAGTACCTTCAAATTTTACAACACTAAGGTCAGCAGGGCTGATAAGATCTTATGCCCTCACTGAAATGCAAAATCTCAAGGAACTTCACAGATAAGGTTAACTTAAAGGATGTGTGCTACTTTTCCCCCAAACAGTAAGCTATTATTATTATCTACTTTAAAGCAAAATATATCCTACTACATATTTAACAGTTTTCAAACATTTTGACTACATTTTTTCAGCAAGTCAGTTCATAAGCTCATAGCATCCAGATTAAAAGAGAAGTTACTTTTCTAACAGCATTTCTGATACAATGGTTTCCCAAATTTCACAATATAAGAAAAAATTTAGAAACATAATAATAACATACATGATATGATGTATTTAAAACATGAAACAAAACTTATTACCAGTCAAATGACATCAATTCAGTTGAATTCATTTCCAAATTAACTTACATAGAAAATCATTCATTTAATTATTCTATACTGATTGCATTCAAGACCAATATAGAGTATTTATATTCATTAACATTTATATAGTGCTTTTAGTTCCTTTAAAATAAACCAGTGAGCCAAGTCAATTTCTTTATGTTCAAACCAACCCCTCCTGTTTATTTTAAGAGGGTGGATAAAGTACACACCTCACCTTTCCCTGAGACATCTACTATTCTCTGCAGTTTTAACCTTGGGAAACCTTCAGCTTCACCTTCTCATGCCTTCACTTGGGAGCTCCCAAGGTTCTAAGGATTGGGGACATATACTTCTAATGGTCCTCCAAGGACAGAATGCCAAGATGCCATTCAAATAATTTCATGCTGCAAATTAAAAAGAGAAATTCAAACCATAATTTGGAAATTCACAGAAGAGAAATTACATATCAGTCACAGATTTAGCCTCAAATTAGTTTACAATGCCATAAATTTCTGCAGACTGGGGGAAAAGATTATATTCCCTCTTATTTGTCTTTATCTCTGCAATCTCCAGCCTGGTCAGGACTAGAAATTCAAGGAGAGAGAGAGACAGAGAGACAGAGACAGAGAGAGACAGAGACAGAGAGAGACAGACAGAGACCAACAGAGAGACAAAGAGTATCATTATGAATACTTTGAAAGTTCTTCAAAAAAAGTTTTTCACTCTTCACACTCCTTTTCCTACAGGAACAAGTTAGTTTGATTTACCAAAACACAAAATACAGACAATATAACAAGAGAGACACATACAATTTTTCTTTTTATATCTTACTGAACGTTTAATCAAAATGTCAGTGTGTGCAACTTTCTAAAAGCAATCTCAAAACCTTTAATTGGAAGTAACTGAAAGTCTCTTCTTCAGGCCAAATTTGGGACCCATTGATATTCTTACATCTTAGACCAATTTTTACATAATTTGAGAGCTTTATTTTTAGCTATCTCCTTCTAAATGGGAAGCTTTCCCAATTGCTTGGACTTGAGAATAAGAACTTCCCTAAGAGGAGGGGGGGTATCTGTCAGTTTACTAGAGCTAGTACCAATGGTACCATCATTAGAGACCACTCACTTCTAAGGAGGTAGCTGTCTAGATGTGGTTCAGCAGAATGTGGAGATACAGGGATGGATAGTCCTTTGTCAAGGCAGTACCCATAGAAATCTTATCAGAGCTCCAGTGTTCTTTTGGGGAAGGTCCAACTGGCACACAGAGACCCACAATTTCAATCCCTTAGTGGTCATCATAAGTGTTACGGTAGAATGATGACACTGAGTAGTTACATCCCGACAATGATTTATTTAGTAGTGCATGCTATTGGCGAAATGAATCAGGTTCCAGACTCCCAGTCCATGCAAGGACCCTGAAAATTGTTTTCTACAGGTATATAATTGAAGGGAGTAGAAAAAATTGGATTATAGGAATTGCAACATTTGAATTCTTCTTGATGGAGGGGATGGAGAGACATTGAGGTAAGAGGAGAGAAGTAGTCTTGTGATTTTCCCTAATTAGGTGACAGAGTCTTCAGATTTTCCCAAAATCAAGCGACTTCCACCAAGTTGAAACTCCACAAAATGGAGGATGAAGGCAAAATGGAGTTATTTGTGTTATTTTTAATTCAACACTACATTCTAGGTGCTGTACTAAGCACTGATGATACAAATACAAGCAAAAAGAAATACAGTCTCTGACTTCAAAGAGCTTATATCCTAATGGGGTAAAATAATCTGTAAAAGGAAGATGAACAGGATGTGAAAGTGAGAAAGAGAAACTATCCATGTGGAAGTAAAGTTGAGTCATCTAAGGAATCATTGGTTTGAAATAAGCATGGCTAGCATGATTGCTCCCTTAATTAGAAGTTCCAGGAAAGAAATGACCAATTAAAGGAGGCATTGGGAAGAAAGTAGAGAAGTGGCCCAAGAAGTCATCGTCTGGACAAGGTTTGAAGAGAGCTAACATATGTAAAGCTATCATTATTTGTATTATTACTTTTCTTAGCGCTGGTCAGATCACATTGGGACTGTTGTACTCTACACTGGGCTCTACTTTCAGAACAATATGAACAAATTGGAGGGTAGGCTAAGGAGGGTAGTGAAGATGAGGATGAGATAAAACAATAAAATTGCGAAGAATGGTTAAAGAAAGTAAAGATAATACTCTTGGAAAAGAGAAAGATTTGAGGTGGCAAAAAGGGGGAGGTGTGGCATAACATTCTTCTTTTAAAATGCCTTGGCATTCTGTGTAGCTCTGGCATTGACATAGTAGCTTCAGGGAGAAGCTAGGTCATGCAGCATTGGACTTAGGATGAGGAAGAACTTAGTTCAAATCCTGCCTCAGACACTTATTAGCTATGTGACTTTGGGCAAGTCACTTAACCTCTCAGCCTCATTTGTAAAATAGGGGTAATGATAATACCTACTTCACAGGCTTGTTGTAAGGATCAAATGAGATAACATGTAAAGTACCTTGCAATATATAAATGCTAGCTATTTACTACTAAGGGGTGGGGTATCTGTCAGTTTACTAGTAGTAGTAATAGTGATAATAATTCAAGAAGACTAGTACACGGAAATTACAGAGAAACAAGGTTCAGCTCAATCTAACGAAGCATTTTCTAATAATTAGAGCTGTCCAACGTGCTTTGTGAGGGAACTATCCTCCATCACTTGAATTGTTCATGCAGAAGCTAGAGTCGGAGATCACCTGCCAGAGATGCTACAGAGAAGATTCCTGCATCGGGTGGGAGGTGACTCTAGTTTCCTTCCACCTCCAAGAGTCCATGATTCTAAGGATTCTGATAATTACAAAGCTAATTATTAGCAATAATGATCATGCCTTGGAGCTTGACCAGAAGTACTCCAGTGAGAGAGAGTGATAAGCAATAGATGTACATTTGCAAGCTATTATCCATGTGATCAATATCTTAACTAGATAGTATTTAGTGCAAGGAAATCTTTTTCAATCCCTAATTATTTTAATCCAGTCTTTATACCTTTTTCTTCTCCCCTCCTTGTCCTTAGTTTCTTGCCCACGATGATCTCCAGTCTCTGTATTCCCCTCCAATTCCCTCTCACAAAGGCCAAAATCACTTTGTATGTTTTTTGTGTTTCAAAAACATTTTATATTACTTTGTGTTATGTATGTTGTAATATGTTTTGTATTAACTTATTTGTGTACATGTTTTTCACTAGTAAAATATAAGTTCCTTGAGTACAAGGCCTGGAATAGTTGCTGGAACATATTAGGTGCTTAATTTGCGCTTTTTCACTGATCGACTGACTGAATGAATGAATGAAATAGATCTTGCTGATTAGGCCTTGCCTAGCTAAGGCCTGTATTTCAGTGCCATTTCTATTAGCAGATTATCTTAATGGGCCTGGTGAACACTGTTGCCCCTGCCCATATTGCTTTATAGTCCTTGGCTACGAGATCAAATGGACAACTAGTCACCGTGACAGCAGCAATCGTCCAAACCAGAGCCAGTCATTAGGATAGTTAACTCCCAATTAATTAATCTGTTTATTAAAAATTTCTTCTGGCTTCCATAAATTTCTTGGGCACAGCTGTTGCCTAAAAAGATCACTTGTTGGCTAATTGCTTAAGTCATTTTAAAATTGTTTTAATGAAGCTTTCAGTAATTTGGACTCTTTGCTATTCATTCTTGGCTATCAGCAAGAGAAGGGGGCCTGAGAGTGTGGGAAAGAGCTTAAGAAACATGAAACCACTAAATTAGGATTGGAAACCTATGAGATAGAAATGAGATCCACTCTTCAGCCCACTCATCCTGGCATAGGAGGTTAGAAATACAAAAAAAGCTTGATTTTCCTCTGCATTTCCCTTCTCTCCCTTGAAGAAATTGGCCATCTCTGAAGCCTTTGCATGCTCTTTCAATTTATTATGCACAATACCTAGCAGCCAAGACATGACATGGGGAGTTGGAGCTTGACAATTAAATTTATCTTGTCATTGGATGACACAAACTCCATGGAGAACTGGGAAAATTTCATCCCATTTCTCTTTCCCCTGGGAGGGCTCTCCACCACCCACCATACTTATTTCAAGAGAAGAGAAATGGAGGCAATTCAGGGGAAATTTTATAGTCTGAGAAGACTGCTGAAGTAAAAACACTGTGATGGATTCATGAAGACTGTTCTGGGATTATCTCTTATGGAATCATTAATTCATCATAAGGTGATAGGTTTGGAAGTGGAAGAGACCTTTTAGTTCATCTGGTTCAATTCCCTCATTTTACAGATAGGGAAACTGAGGTTCAGAAAGGTTAAGTACAGTTGCCTATAGAATTTAAACTCCCTGAGGGCAAGGACTTTCATTTAGATCTTTGTGTCCCTAGTGTCTAAGAAGATGTGGACATACAGCAAGTGCTTAATGAAGGTTTGTTGGCGATTTATTAGCTGCCTAGAGTCACACAAGTTTTAAGGTAGTAAGCCAGAGATAAGATTCGAACCCAGACTTGCAGATATTCTTGGATTACATAAAGACAGATGTAAGAGGGGCAGAGAGGAGAGGAGAGGAGGAGAGAAGAGGGGAGGAGAGGGAAGGGGAGGAGAGGGGAAGGGAGGAGAGGGGAGGGGAGGGGAGGAGAGGGGAAAAAAGGGGAGGGGAGGAGAGGGGAAAGAAGGGGAGGGGATGGGAGAAGAGGGGAGGGGAGGGGAGGAGAAGAGGGGAAGGAGGGAAAGGGAGAACAGAGAAGCAAAGGATGGCAAAGGAGAGAAGAGAGGAGGGGAAAGGAGAGAAAAGGAGAAGGAAGAAAATGGGGAGGAGAGAAGGAAATGAGAGGGAAAAGAAAGGAGAAGAGAACAGAGAAGAGGGGAAGAAAAAAGAGGAAAGGAGTTCTTTTCTTCCTAGAAATGCAATTAGGAAAAGTTGTAACATTTTTTTTTCCAATTTATGTCACTATTCTCTAAATTCTTCTTCCTCCTCTAATGTTAACTCTTACAGGAATCTCCAGGACATCACGTCCAGGTCTGTATGTCATCTTCTACAGCCAAAATGCCACTTAGGTAATGATTGCATTGATCCATGCCTTTACTCAGTTCCATATACCATTTTATACTGAGCTATTCCAATGATTCGGTACTTGAGTTTGGGGGCCTGATTAACCAAGTGTGACAAGAAAGTCATGTTATAGCTTCATTTGTAACTGATGACTTGCACTTTGAAAGTCTATAACTTTCTTGGACTCCAGAATAAAATTATTTTCAAATTTGGATGTCTCCATAGCCTGATGTGGTAGGGCAAAAGGAGTTAGAGCAAATTGATAAAAAAAAAAACAAGACTATAGAGAAGTGAGAAATTTCAGCTTGTTCTGGAAAAAGAAGAGAAAATTTAACTCTTTCCTTATTAGGCATCTACCATCAGACTAAGTTTATGCATTGATTAGTTTTGCCAGTCTGCCTCTTTTTCTCATTTTTTTTGTTACCCAGGATGGCCAACTCGACTAGGGAGGGGGAAAGGATAGACTTAGAAATTAATGTGATTTTTAAAAAAGATATCAATAAAATGTTTTAAATTAAAGTGAATCAATCAATTTGGGACTTGGAAACTCATGAACAAGTAGAGTTTCAAGATTACGTAAAAAGTCCTAAAATCCTTGCTCCCCATGTTCCATGGAGGTTAGCTTATTTTTGAGATCCTTGTAAGTCTAATGTATTTTTCTTACCCAATATTTTTGTTTCTGCCTGAGTTCTAAGGCATAAAATTGCACACAAAATGTATTGCAAATACTTATTACCTATTCTACCTTATTATTTTTATAAAAATGTTGTATGGAGGATATATATTTTTAGTGATTCCCTAAGTTATTGGGTCAAATTGATGACTTTTTCCAATCTACAGAGAACAAAACTGAAGGACGGAGAGGTTAGGAATTAGACCAATGTTACATGGTCTGGTTGAAACAGACAATAGGAAAATGTTTAATCTTATATACAGCCAAACCTTGGTGATATTGTGGGTTCAGTTCCAGACTACCACAACAAAGCAAATATTGCAATAAAGTGAGTCACAAAAAAAGTTTGGTTTCTCAGTACATATAAAGGTTATGTTTAAACTTTACTATAGTCTATTCAGTGTGCAATAGTATTGTGTCTAAAAAAGGAAATAACTTAATTAAAAATACCTTATTGCTAAAATGCTAACCATCATTTTGCCTTCAGGGAATCGTAGTCCTTTTGCTGATGGAGGGTCTTGCCTGGATGTTGATGGCTGCTGACTGACCAGGTGGTGGTTGCTGAAGCTTGGGGTGGCCATGGCAATTTCTTAAAATTAATGTTTGCCTTAGTGATTGACTCTTCCTTTCATTTGAACACTCAGGAGCCATTGTGTTAATCAGTCTAATTTCAATATTGTCATGTCTCAGGGAATGGGGAAATCCAAGGAGAGGGAGAAGGATGGGGAATTGCAGGTTGGTGGAGCAGTCAGAACACAGACAACATTTATCGATTAAGTTAGCCACCTTCTATGGGCACAGTTAGTGGTGCCTCAAAATAATTACAATGGTAACATCAAAGATTACTGATCAGAGATCACCATGACAGATATAATAATAAAGATAAAGTTTGAAATATTGTGAGAATTACCAAAATGTGACAGAGACATGATGAAAAAATGGCACCAATAGACTTACTAGACACAGGGTTACCGCTAACCCTCAATTTGTAAAGAACACAATCTCTGCAAAAGTGAAGTGCAATAAAATGAGGTCTACCTGCATTCCCATCTGTTGTTCAGCCCGATAAAACTAATTGTCCTTTAGATAAACCCTGTTTCCCTAATTACCTTAGAATTCAAAGTTAGAAAGGTGACTCAGGTTGGGATAAACCGAGTCTCAATTAAACTGAATTTCCGGATCAGCTGAAACAGACCATAGATTGGAAATAATGAGATTTCCTGATTCAAGAGGTTGGATGAGTCTCTAAACCACACGTGCTTGAGAGAGTTAAAGTGAAGCCCCCTTTCTCTTGAGGTTTCTCTGACTTATAGTTTCATACTTTCGGGAAAAGCTTTGAGCTCCGGAACGCTTCTATTTCCAATAGGAAGGCTGAAAGTTTAAAATGCCCTATCCTGTGTATGTCCACATGTATACACAAGCCTGCTGAGAAGGGAGAGAAATATCTGCCGACTGATTTAAATCTTTCACTTGAATAACTATGCTCCCAATGATTTGCCTTGCCAACAGCCCATCTTGTAATGGCTAAAGCAGGGTTGCGGAGCCAGAAGCAGCTGTTGGATTATTGGACACCACTGTCGGGGCCTTGGAGCTGAGAATCTCAATTGTTCTAACATTCTCACTTCTCCCCAGGGGGGCCAAAGCTGTCAGTAGAGTAATAAGAAGGAGGAATAAAGATGGGGAAAGACTACTAGCTACTCATTAGGATGGAAGCTCCCCAGCCCCTCCCCCTGGCCCACAAACCACCTGCCGAAGAAAGGAGACTGTTAAAAGAATTCCATTTTCCTCTCTTCAAAGCCAAACAGGCACAGGGAGTCAGCAGAGCCTGTCTAAATAGGTGTCTGATAGGGGAATAGAGGGAGCCCAGTATAGGAGTACAGCTGCTAGAGGAATACATAGCTCGTGAACCAAATCAAAATGGATGTATTCAAACAGCAGGGATCCCTTCCATGGATATACATACACCTTGGCTTCTAGGTAAATTGGCTGTGCTGGAATTTGGCTGTTGATGGTTTTGTGTGATGTCACAGACCTACCACCCTGCATGATTCCACAGTTTTCTCTGACCAAGATAGCCTAGGGATATCTCACTAGCCCTTCCTACTGTTTGTTTTATTTCCACTGTGATCACCTGGCCCCCTGGGCTGCATTTCCTATTATCAAGCTTCACCTTCTGAAGAAAACACACGTCTCTCTGCTCCTGACCTCTAGAAACAGCTCATAACTTTTCTTTTAATTCTTATCTTTTTTGTGTCATGGACTCCATTAGCATTCTGATGAAGCCTCCTCAGAATAATATTTTTAAGTTTATGAAACAAAATATATAGGATTTCAAAGGAAATCTATTATATTGAAATGCAGGTGGTACAGTGGATAGAGGTCCAGGCATGGAGTCAGGAAGACTCATCTTCCTGAGTTAAAATCTGACCTCAGACACTTACTAGCTATGTGACCCTGGACAAATCACTTAACCCTGTGTACCTCAGTTTCCTCATCCGTAAAATGAGCTGGAGAAGGAAATGACAAACCACTTCAGTATCCTTGCCAAGAAAACTCCAAATAGAGTCACAAAGAATTGGACATGACTGAAAAATGACTGAAACAACAATCAAAATATTTTTTAAAATAAGTTTGTGGACCCCAAGAATCATTGATAGGTATTTTTAAAGGCTTCATCACTACACTATACTATTAAACCAACCAGTCAATAAGCATTTTATTAAGTGCCTACTATGTGCCAGGCATTGTGTTGGCTAGAATGAAAGGTTATAGCAATGAGAAAATAATAAATTGAAGGGGTAAGTTACACACTAAGGATGTCTTAGTAATTACTCCTTACCCTCCATGCCTACTATGAAGAGCCAAACCTCACTCATCTTTAGCAATTCTTCCCTTATTCCTGAACTTCTTCTGAGATGTTTATTTGTGACCACATGTGTGTAATCAAAAAATGTAGAGAAACTGAGTCAGCACCTCTAGGTCATACCCAGCCCATATGCTATGTATGACTCTCTTTGTAACCCATGGCCCAGACCTGAGGAACCAAAGATCAGAATTTAAATGGACCAATAAGTCTGATCTTGGGGGTATCTCATACAAAGACTTTTTTCGGCTCATGCCCTCAACCAGAATTTCGCGGGACCACTAACAATTTAGATAGGTATATATTGTCTCTTCTGATAGAATAGCAACCCCTTAGGGAAGAGATTTTTCCACTATTGTATATGCATAGACCTAACACCACAGCCTAACACAGGGCCTAGCATATGCTGTGATTTTCAATCACGTGTAACTCTTTGTAATTCCATTTGGGATTTTCCAGCAAAGATACTGGAGTGATTTGCCCAGGGTCACACAGCTAGTAAGTGTCTGAGGCCAGATTTGAACTCAGGAAGATGAGTCTTCTAGCAAACACTTGCTAAATGCTTGTAGACTGATTTATTGATTAGGCCTCCACAACAATGGGAAAAACTTCAGCTCCCATGCAAGTATTCAGGCTAACCAGGCACTGGATAAAAAGTAGGTTTTATGTAACCTAACAGAAAAAGAGGCAAAGAACTCACTCATGAGCTCATAAATAGTCAAGAAAACTCTTCTTCCCTCTTGAGTGGGCCTCTACCTTCCCAGGGGCCTATATGATCAGCTTCAGATTTATAGCACTGCCCTGACTAAACCTCCTTCTATACCCAGGAGGAAAAAGCACTTGAGGTTAATAGAGTCCACCCCTTTCTTCTGGTCCTGCACAGTCCACATAACTCACAGTGAAAGACAAGGTCTAGGTGTGCTCTCACACAAGATGGCTTTGTCCTTGCTTACCCTTGGCTCTGGCTCCTGCCTGGACCTGACACTCTTTTGCTTGGGTCAGAAAACAGGCGCTCTCTAGAATTTTTCCTCCTTTCTCCAGGTTATCAAATACACATGGTTTCATGCAACAGAGATTCCCTTCAGGGAAATCGAATCTGTGTATAGCCACTCAGCTTCTCTCTGTTTATCTCTGCTCTGGTTGCCTCCACTTCTCTGTTTCACTAGAGCTTTTTTTTTTAGGCTAAGTCCAAGAACATACATAGCTCAGGTATGTGACTAGTTAGAATTCAATCATTCATCTTTAAACATGACATTAATGGAGATGTTTACAACTTATATTTTTAAAAAACCTTGAATTTGAGGACAAAGTTATCAGGGACTGGCAACGAGACTCAGGACAATGCCTGGGCACAGAACCCTTACCTCCTGCATTGTCCTCAGCTGGTTCTTTCTACTCAGGGCTTGATATTAAATCAAGTCTAAGCTGATTTCTCATAGTTTGAGTTCAGCAGGATGGTTGTTGTCTCGGCTCTTCTAGAATCTGCTTCTCTAACTTCAGCTCTAGGTTCACAAGAGTTTTTTTCAGCTCCTTACTTCAAATAAATCCTTTCTTTTTACATTTGTCTTCCTCACTCCAGACTCTCTGACTATGGATGTAGGAAGGGAATATCCTCCCCTTCAACCTCCAAGGACACTCTTCCTTATCTGATCACCCAAGCTTCTCCCTGGCCCTTAGCTCTCTTGCCCCAGCTTAGCAATTGGCTCCCTTTCTTTCTGGATAATTTGATATGCCAGTCATTGAAAGCTTTTTAAATCTCTTATCTTCCTTCTCTAGCATCTGTCCAATGATCTTCTGGCTGGATAATGATGGTTCAGGAATGTGGAGAAATTACCTGTTTTACTTACTATCTTCAACTAGCATCTGGACCCCCTCTTCTTCTATGGAGGCCATGTGAACTTCTGGAATGAACTTCCTAAAGACTGCCCCTGCCCCTCTGCCCCCCACTATAGGCAATAACTCTCAGACTAAGCTACTCTAGTTATGAACCTTCATCCCTGAGTGCTTCCTGTGCTCCCAGCTCATTGGTATAGTGAAAGTGACAAACACACTCTGTGTCCGTTGTACATTCTACATCACAAAGCAAGTGGTCATTCCAAACCTATCTAATGTTTTCTATATCTCAAAATGAGCCCTGGCCCTTCTACTCTCAGCAGATGACACAGGTCAGGGTGCTCCTACTCTCCATAAAATCTGACAACAACAGTAATAATTGATATTTACATCATGTTTTAAGGTCTGCAAAGCACTTTAAATGCATGATTTCATTTGCTCCTTATAATCCTGGAGGGTAGTGCTGTTATTGTCCCCATTTTAAAAACTGGGAATCTGAGGCTTGGAGAGGATAACCAACTTGCTCAGCATCACATGATTAGGAAGACTTACTCAGGATTTTTCAATTCAAGTCATTCAATAAACATTTATTAAGGGCCTGCTCTGTACCAGCACTGTCCTAAGTTCTAGGGGTATAAAAAGAGGAAAAAATGGCCCCTGCCCTCAAGGCGCTTACAGTTTAATAGAGAAGACAACATACAAACAAATACATACAAGTTATATACAGGATAAATAGGAAATAATTAAAAGAGGGAAAGCACTGGAATTGAGGGGTCAAGGAAGGCTTCCTGTAGAAGCTGGGATTTTAGTTGGGACTTAAAGGAAGCCAGGGAGGTCAGTAGCTGTAGTGGAGGAAAACGAGCATTCCAGGCATGGAGGACAGCCAGAATGCCCAAGCCTTCTTGATTCCATATTAATCATTCTATTTATTACGCCATGTTGCTTCACAGACCAGATAGAAGCTCTCTGAATTCCACTGTTCTACACCTAAAAATTTCTCTGTATTTTATGCACTTTTTCCCCCTTCGCATCAATCTCTGATGACATTGCATCCTTTTGTTTTGTCAAGGCTAACCTATCCAGTTGGGCTGTTGATCCTGTCTCCTCTCTCTTCTGGGACACTGCTCTATCAATGATTTTTGCTTCATCATTTCAATTTTTCCTTCTCCAATGGCTCCTTCCCATTTGCTTGCAAACACAATCAGGAACCTTCTATCCTAAATTCACTTGAATCCAACAAACATCTATTAGGTTCCTACTATGTATCTGGCATTGTGCTTTGTACTTGTATTATTGTTCAGTCATGTCTGACTCTTCATGACCTCATCTGGGGTTTTCTTGGAAAAGATACTTGAGTGGTTTGCCATTTTCCAGATGAGGAAACTAAGGCAAACAGGGTTAAGTGACTTGCATAATGTTACATAGCTAGTAAGTGTCTAAGGCAGGATTTGAACTCAGGTCTTCCTGACTCCAGGCCCAGAGCTTTATTCACTACACCACCTAGCTGCCCTACTTTGTACTTAGGATAAAGTCAGAAATGAAACAATACCAGACCTTAGGGGCCTTACATTCTACTAGAAGGGGAGAAGGAAAGGAAACAACTTGTACACAGACAATTCAGCAGAAAATATGGTCTAGGAATCAGGACTATGCTTTCATTGGTATATGGAACCCCTGGATGAAGTAACTCTCTCTATCAAGGCAAGTTCATATCTTCTCTGCAACTACAAAGGGGGGAAAGAGAAGCAGTAACTGAAGGATCAGAAAAAACCTTGAGTAGGAGATGATTTTTGATCTAAGCCTTAAAAGGAGCTCAGGATTATAGGATGGATTGCTGGGTGGTGGTGGAGGAGTGGTGGTGGCAGTGGTGGTGGTGGTGGTTTGAAGGCTTTGTAAAATTATAGAGATGGTGAATGGAGAGTAGTGGAAGCTGAAATTCACCATCTTCTTCTCTTTTGGTCGGTTCTCCAAGATGTCTTCTCAGATAAAACTGATTTTATATAAATGTCTCCCACGTCTAAATCGTCATGGACCTTTTTCCTGAGCTCCAGACAAAATGTTTCCAGCATTTCCAACTGCATGCTGGGCATTTCCACCTTGTCATTATGCTGACATGGAGTTTACCAGATACCTTGGAGAAAGCAATTCGAAATGTTCAAAGCTTAACATCTTCCCCCATTACTTTGTATCTCACCTTGATTTCTCTTTATCTGTTAATGAAACTGCCATACTCCCAATTATGCAGTCTACAAACCTTTAAGTTATCTTTGACTCTCAGCTCTCCAATACTTCCTGAAACCATTCAATTGACAAGTCTTGAGACATCTTCCTCAGTGTCTTTCATGGACTCCCTTCCTTTCCATTTCCACTGCCATCACCTTAGTTCAGTCCCTTATTATCTCTCACTTAGACAGTTGAAAGTTTCGAAGCTTGATTCTTTTACCCATCACTTCACACCCTAATCTATTCTGCACATAGCCACCATGGAAAATTTTGGAAGCACAGCTCTGATTGTGTCATTTCTCTACTCAAAAACTTTCCCCAGCTCCTCAATATCAACTAAATTATGTTATGAACCAGAAATTCAAGACCCTCTATCATATGACCCTAAGCTCTCTTTCTAATCATACGTAGGATTGTGTGGGAACATAGGACAATATATTTAGAGCTGAGAGAGATGTTAAGAGCCATCCAATCCAGTACCATTATTTACAGGCGAGGAAACTGAGTATCAGCAAAGTTCCCGAGGTAACACAGGTAGTGAGGAGCAGAACTAAAACTGCAACCCAAGTCCTCTAACTATAAAGCTATTGCTCTGTCCTCTACTCCTCTATGTACCCTATGTTGCTGTAAAATTTATTATCGGGGGCAGCTAGGTGGCTCTGTAGATAGAGCACTAGCCCTGGAGGCAAGAAGACCTGCGTGTAAATGTGGCCTCGGACACTTGACCCTTACTAGCTGTGTGACCCTGGGCAAGTCACTTAACCTTGATTGCCTTGCAAAAACAACAACAACAAACAAAATCCCGCAAATATATCCCATGTTTCCCATCTCCCTATCTGTATGTATGCTGTTCCTCCACCTGAAAAAACTCCTCCATTATTGCCTATTAAGAACCAGCAAAAATGCTGCTTCCTCCATGAAAATTTCCTGATTTACACCTAGTTTCTTCTATTTCTGAAGAACCCATAGGACTTTGTTTGCCTACACCGTCACCATCACCACCGTCGTCATCATCATCATCATCACCTAGCAGTTCTATAACGCTTTTAAGGGTGACAAAGCGCTTTACAAATGTTAACTCATTTAATCCACGCAACAACCTTGGGAGATGGGTGCTATTATTATAATACCCGTTTTACAGATGAGGAAACTTAGGCAGACAAAGGTTATGGGACTTGTTCAGAGTCACAGCGCTAGTAAGTGGCTGAGGCAGGATCTGAACTCAGGTCTTCCTGAGGCCTGATTCCCAATCCAGTACTTTGTCCAGAGCATCACCTGGCTGCCTCTTTCATATGGCATTTATTACATTCTATCTTGGCTCATTGTTATTTGAGTTCTAGACATAAATATCTTGAGGACTGGGATAGCCTAATTTGTTTTTGTATTCCCGTGACTGGACTAGAAAATGTGATATAGTAAAGAAAGCCCTGGATTTGAAATCAAGACATCTAGGTTTGATTTCACAACTCTGACATTTACTGACTGTTTGACTTTGGGCAGGTCACTTAATGTGCCTGACCCTTCATTTCTTCATATGGGAACTGATAATGATAATATACTACAATCCTCAGAGGAATGTGAATAGACTGCTTTGTAAACCTGAAAATGTTCCATAAATGTCTAAAAGGAGCTATTGTGGTGTGTTTTGTGTGTATATTTTATGTTATATTGTATTATATGTGTATGGAAGTTGCATACTGTTGCATGGTATATAACATCGCTGCTGCACAGTATGGACTCTGTTTCTTGAATCAATAAATGGATGGATGGATGGATGGATGGATGGCTAAAGTACAGGCAACATAACAAATAGAGTCAGACTGGCCCCCCATCCCATGACCCCCAAATGGACCAAATTGTGAGTGTTCTAGACAGTTGAAGCTAAAGACCTGCGTTCTCATTTCATGAAGATAAAATAATAATGATGATGATAATAAGAATAATAAGCTAAATATAACGGACTTTGGAAAGTCCTATTCAGCTTATCACTGCAGGTCTCAGACATTTGTCTTCTTTGTTCTGAGCTACTCACACAGTGACAGGGGTGGCCATGTGCTCTGAAAGCTTAACTACTATACTTTCTAGACCCACTCTCTCACCAAGGAAGCTTTTAAGAACTCTTCAAGGAGTCTGTTCCAGCAATTCTGAGCCTCTAGAATTATAGGAAATGTCTAGGTAAGTGTCTGAATCTGACTGAACTAAATCTCCCGCAAGAACTTGGCTAGTCTGTAAAACAACAGCATTTCTCTAGCTTTCTCTCTCTCTCTCTCTCTCTCTCTCTCTCTCTCTCTCTCTCTCTCTCTCTCTCTCCCCCCTCTGTCTCTCTCTCTGTCCCTCTCTCTGTCCCTCTCTCTCTCTCTGTCCCTCTCTCTGTCCCTCTCTCTCTCTCTCTCTCTCTCTCTCACTCTCTCTCTCTCTCTCTGTCCCTCTCTCTGTCTCTCTCTCTCTGTCCCTCTCTCTCTCTCTCTCTCTCTCTCACTCTCTCTCTCTCTCTCTCCCCCTCTATCTCTCCTTGTTTTCTGGTGACTCTTCTTCCCTCACTCCTGCTCCCATCCTTATTTCACATCTATCCCTCCTTCCCAGGGATCCTCCCTATCAATCAAAGATTTCTCTACTTTGTAGGATTCTAGGAATCCTTGAATATTGGCTTCTCCTCAAATATACCACTACCCAAATGGGTATTTGACACTTTTTTTGCTAACTCACTGACATACCAATCAATTAATCAATGAACTTTTATTAATCATCTACTATCCATCTTATTGTTAGACTCTGGTGGCATAGATATGTTTATTCGTGGGCTACAGACTGAAACACCGAGGGTAAACTTTGTGTGACTGAGGGGGCTTCACTTGATGGGTACCGAGGTCTCTTCTCTTAGATATATGACCTTATTTGACTTGTTGGTAGACCCACAAGAGGTCAGCTCCAGTGCTGAGAACCAAATTGAGCCTTTCTCATTCCCAGTTTTAGTAATGATACCTTACATTTGTATAACTCCACATAGTTTTTGAAGTGATTCTATAAACAATTTTTTCATTGAATGTTACAGCATTCCTGTTTGTATTATTGTTAGCTTTTTTCACACGAGGAAACTGGGAGGGGTCAGAGAAGTTTTCCCCTAAGGTTGCACAGCTACTCAGTAATGGAATTGTGACTCATAATCAGGATTTCTAGTTCTTGTTCTTCCATAAGCTGACCTTTATCTACCTGCCTATTTCCATTCGTAATATCATACCCAGGCCTTATTGGTAGGGAAACTTTTTGCTCTTTACTGTAGGTTCCAAATATTCTCTTTCTATTGTAAAACTTGGAGTCTACCAAGATACCGGTCTCTACCTTTCTCTACAAACACCCAGGATAACTCTCAGCAAACTAGGGGAGTGGGAGGGAAAAGGAAGATACATACATACATACATACATGTATATATATATATATATATATATTTCCTGCCTCTTTGTTCCTCACTCCTACCAAGGACCAAGACTGAATGGTATCAGTAGTATTGATGCCCATTCTTTCATAGATAAAGTGATATTTTAGCTATTTGGGGAGCAGAAAAAGAGAACAACCAAAAAATGGAGGTTAGAAACATAATATGAACTAACCAAGAACCATGTGGACAAATAGAGGAGGTTGAGTTGCAAGAGGTGGAAAAAGTTACTTTCACCTGAAGTCGGGTCAAAATCTGAATCGCTAAAAGGCCTATGAGGGGACAAGTGAGGTCAGATACCTAAAATCTGCCAGCTGGTGGGCAAAAAGAAAAAGAGTGAGTTAGACAAAGGAGCACCCTCAACCTTCCAAGTTTGATTAACTCATGAACACATTTGAGCCTTTAACCCTGGCTGTGAGTGGCCCCCTCTCCCAGTAGTCAGTAAGCATTCATTAAGCATCTACTTTGCACCAGGCACTGTGCTAAGTGCTGACCCTCCAGACTTGTTTGAATTTTTTTTCGGCTGCCACCTGATTAACTTCTATGAAATCTATCTAATGGTGATCAAAATGGATATATTAAGCAGTGAATTCACAACTGTGAACCAGGGAAGGTCCATCAGGGGACTCATTATCAGGACAGAAAAAAATAAAAGTCAGTCTGGGAAGGGGCTTTCATTCGAAGAGCAAGATGGCGGACTTCATGAAAAGGAATGCTAGTGGTCTAGCAAAGGGCAGGGCCAGCTGTTACAATCTAGCTATGGAATTTGCTTCAGGCAGACAAGGATGGAAAGAATAGATCATGGATAAGTGTATGAGTGTGAGTGTGTGAGTGTGTGTGTGTATGTGTGTGTGTGTGTGTGAGAGAGAGAGAGAGAGAGAGAGAGAGACTGAGTGAGACTGAGAAAGAGACAGAGATAAAGACAGAGGCAGACAGATGGAGAGTAGACAGAAAGGTTTCATCAGCTAAAGCATTAACGGAATGTAAGTTACTTGGAGGAGGGATGGCTTCCTTCTTTGCATTACCTAGCACAGTAGCTGGCACCGAGTTAGTGCCTAAGGGACGAGAGAGATGACTATAATTCAGGGGGATGCTGAAAACAGCACTTAACAATTGATTGTTAAATTTTCGGTGTGAACGTTTACTCCTCGGAAATCCACAAATGCTACAAATCAGGGCTTGATTTGTTGTTTTGTTGACTGTCTAGACCTAAAAAAGTAATGGAGAAAATGTCAATACATATTAAACGTCATGTTTACATTTTTCTTCCAGAGAGTCAGTTGTCAAACATTTACCAGTATACTCTTGACCTTAAGATTCTTGTAGCTCAAAGCCTAATGGAAAAAAACTTGGAAGATCAGATGGCTAAATGTTTTTCTAAAGTAGAAGACAGAGAATAGGGAGTATACTCTTTTTGTTATTTCACCGATGCCTTTCATTTTTCATAGGATTGCACTTTTAGAGTTACAGGAGACCTTAGAGGTCATTGAGTCTGATCCCCTCATTTTATAGATGAGGAAACTGAGGCCTGGAGAAATTAACTTACTTGTCCCAGATCTCAGAATGAGGAAGTATCTGAAGCAGGATTTGTACCCAAGTCTTCCTAACTCCAGGTCTAGTGCTCTCTCCATTATGCCTCTAAACTTCAAGTGTCTTTTACATCAGAAATATCAAACTTGCAGTCATATAGGGTCAACAAAACTTCCCAGTGCAGCCTGAACCCGATTAAAATGTTATTGGCAAAATGTTTAACAAAATAATTAAAAATACAATAAAACATAGGTAATGTTAATTTGTGGTCTTCTAAATCAATGTGTGACCTGCAGAATCTATTTCTATTTGAAACTGACAGCATCATAGACATTTCCAGATATACCTCTCTCCCTTCCTCTCCCCACACTGATCAATGCCTTGTAACAATAGTTTTAAAAGGGCAAGCAATAGCATTGAACGCAATAACTATATCTAACAGTGTATATAACATTCCATACCTATAATCCCACCCCACCCCCACTTTTCCAGTAAAAGAAGAATGGTACATATCCTCATCTCTCCTCTGGAGCCAAGATCAGTCATGATAATTATACATTAAACTTTGTTTTGTGTCCTTAACAATACTGATTCTAGAATTAGAGGGACCTAGGTTCAAAATCTACCACCTTACGCTTTGACTCTATGACCTTGGGCAAGTCACTTAATTTACCTGGGTCTCTGTGTCCTCAACTGTAAAATAAAGGTGTTGAACTAGATGACCTCTGGGGCCACTTCCAGACAGAGCTCTATGATTCTAGGGTCCTATGAACATGTATGTTTTTGCTCAGAAATCTAAAGTATGACCTGGCATCTGGACTAGGCAGGATCTGGCCAGATGATTCTGAGAATGAAATGTGAAAGAAGGGGTTCAGTCAGGCAAGAGAGATAAGAGCCCTGCAACTACGTCCATTTCCCCCACTGTATGGGGAAATGTTCCCCCCAAAACTGTTAGAAGCACCTAAAGGAAGAATTATTTACAGATTTCAGGTGGAAGGGCAGAGGATAAAGGAAAAGGCCTATGCCTTCACCTTTTGGGCAAGCCGGGATGGCAGGGAGCCTAGGCTGGAAAGGAACAGTGGTAGTGGGGAGAAAGATGCACCTGAGATCCCGTCTCAGAGCTTAATAGAGGAAGAAAGAGTGGAGCTATGCAATGCATTTTATCCTTGGAGTCACACTATGTGGCCTGAAGCACAGCTGGCAATAAGACCTAGGCTCTGGTGAAAGCATACTTCCTGCAGAAGAAAATTCTAGTGTAAGAGTGAAAGTAAGAATTTCAGGCTTTGCCTTCAGTTTTGGAAACAGGCCAATCAGAAAGCAGATGGTGCGCTCACAGCAGGTCAAAGTTCAGAATTGTAATTTCCCTTACATTTTGGCTCCGCTCAATTCTCAGTGGAAGGCTTTCAGATCAAAGGTCCTTTGAGTGAGAAAGGCTGCCCTCCTACTCCTACATTCAATTCAATTTAATTCAATAAACATTTCTTAAATGCCTACTATGTGTCAGGCACTGAGCTAGGCTCATTGGCACATGGTTTTTGAACAAGTGAGACATAAATACTAGCCAAGCAGCCCCTCCATTGCCAGGGGCACACCAAAAGACAGCTCTCTGATAAGGAGCTCCTTATTTGTCAATTAACAGTGTCAAGAATTGCTATCTGAACCTCTCGTTTTAGGGTCCTAGAATTTGAGTTTCTGTGATTGCTCTACAGAAGTGAGGCATTGACTCAGATTGTTCTCAGACAGATGAATGGAACACAAACAACCAAGGTCCTGGACTTGAGTTACAATTAATTCAGAATTAGAAATGCAGGGATAACCTCAGTAGGTGATTCAAGCTGTCAAACAAATGGATGCAAAGGGCCATGATTGCTACACTTCCAATCATTGCCATCTAAGGACACTTCAGACTGCCAGGATGCCTGATGGAAGTTCCCAGGATTGACATCTTATGAGCGGTGTGCCTGAGGTGGGGGTGGGGGGTGAGAGATGGAGAAAAAGAGAAGGGGTGGGGATTCAATATCTGGGACCTCAGAAATCCTGATGTTCCTCAGACCCAGGGAATAAGGTATTCTGTTATTGACGAAGGGTGGGGAATCTTATTGGAACAAAGTCATGGGACTCGGTCTTGTGAGGGAAGACTCCCGCATTGTAGGCATCCTCTTGTTTTCAGACATTAGAATGGAAAGGAATCCAGGTGTCTAACTCTATATGAAGTCTTTCAGAATTATTTCATTCCAGAATGTGTCCCACTCTGATGCAGCCTTTCTGTAAATCTCCCAAAATCAAGCTGAGAAATTTGAAATGATTGCTAGCTCATCGAGAGATGGTCTCCTTATTCTAGTGCAGGAATCATTCTTGGGATCATTTTCCTGGGTTCTCCCCAGCCAAATTTTCTGGTGAATTAGTAGACATTAGTGAGGATTAAGTTGCAATTCTTTGGGAATGTGTAGGAGGTTGTTTTCTCTATTCATTTGCTAATTGTCTGAATCCTGATGAAGTACTTCACTTTAAAAATGCATTTTTCTTGTTCTACTCTCTTAATAAAGTGATTTGACTAAGTTTAGGTAATTTTGAATCTTCCTACCATATGTGGAATGGGAGCTGAGGCCAAATGAGATACACCTATCTTCCAAACAACTTCTATATTAAACCCAAAAATCCGTAAGAATTCTAGAATGCATTGAAAATGGGTAAAAATAATAATAATTTAATGATTTAATGTTTAAAAAGCGTTTGCTTCATACTCTTCCATGAGGTAGGTTGTACAAGTATTGGGTGTGTACCAAAGCCTGGAAAGGGTTTTAGCCAGCCATATGTATGTAATAAAGGCAAAAATGAGGCAAGACAAAAAGAATCCAATAATCTTACTTCCTGACTTAGCTGGTTCCAATGGCTTTCTCTGTCCTTTTCATTTGCATGAGACGTCAAGGGAATCTCAGCATTAAAATTCTGGGCCTCCTCAGACTCAGAGAGCTCTCGATGGATTGTTGGAAACGCAACCCCTAAAATGAGGCTTGGCAACTGGACATTAAGACAGAAGATTCAAGGACTTTCTAACCTCAGAATCAGTAAGAAATTTCCGTTAAAGATACTGCCCTTATTAATTGTCGTTCATTTGTGTCCAACTCTTCATGACCTCATCTTGGCAAAGATGTTAAAATGGTTTGCCATTTCTTTCTCTAGCTTATTCTACAAATGAAGGAACTAAGGCAAACAGGGTTAAGTGACTTACTCAAGGTCACAAAGCTAGCAAGTGTCTGAGGCTATATATGACCTCAGGAAGATGAGTCTTCCTTACTCCAAGCTTGGCACTCTATCCACTGGACCACCTAGCTGTCTCAACTGCCCTTATTTAGTGACTAACTCTTCTGTGTTCCGAAGAACTTGGTTCCTGGGAAAAGGATTATCCTTTTGGAGAAGTTCCAATTATAGTCAAGTTTCTTTGATATACTCCCTACCCCCTATGCAGTTTAATGAATATGGCACGTATGAGGGCCCCAACTTTCTAAAAGAGCTCTGTGCTAAGCCTCTGGGCTGCTTGGGTGGCATTTAAGCTACAGAGAGACTACAAGCCCACTCTTCCACTTGGAGGAAGAAATGGCATGTCATCTGAAGACTCCAAATAAATTTAGAAACTGGAAGCAATGGGAAGTTCCCCAACCTCATGCACAGTGAAGCTAGGCCTGGCAGTTACCCAGCAACAACCATGGGAGCAGCAGAGGACTGTCAAGCAACAGCAGCTACATGAGATCAGCAAGGAACAATGACTGATGGAGATTGAATTCCACACCTTCATGCCTGGTAAAAACTGAGTGAGAGCAGCAGAAGCAATATGATAATATCACCTGAAGACAACAGCAGCTTTGATGAATTAAAGACTTGAGGGATGCTCCCCATACATGTTCCCTACATGTGTGTGTCTCCACATATATTCCTTATAAGAGATAGGTAAAAGTTAGGGAAAGTTAGGTTTCCACAGAAGAGTTAATTAAGTTCCATAGAATAATTAATGAAGTATCAGCCTGAGCAAAGAAGGAGTAAAAATTAACCAGGTTAACCAGGATGACAGTCCCCAGCCAATCGGAATAAAGGTTGCAGTTTTGCAGAAACCACAGATTCAGGACACTATCCAGGATGTTAGGAAAACTGGTCTAAACTAGCCAGAAGATGGTCAGGGTTGAAGAGAAAACTGGGTCAAATGGCTACCATGCGTGCTTAATTGGCTAATTGAATATTACCTTACACTCCCACAGGGAAGAGTTTTCCATCATTTTTGGACATGGGATGTATGTTGAGGTGGGGGGAACACACCAAGGAGTTGCATGTTGGGGGTGTATAGGGAAGATTGTAACCCAGAAGGCAGCGGACCAATCCGATCTCTGTCAGTCTAACAAAATAAAGTTGGTCTCACTGCTGTATTCCCCACTCCCCCTTCCTAGAGTAGGGTGGAGTCCATTCCTGGCCAGGAGCATTTACCAATTCCTTTGGATTCCTCAATAATAATAAATTGCCCTTGATACCTGAATTTCAGTGTCAAGAGTATTTCTAACACTTAGGTTTGTTCACTCTTCTAAATAAGAATATGTGAATTTGTAGGAAACTGTACGCTAGGTTTGTGGGGGTAAAGATCTGATGTCTAACCAGTCCTAGACCATGCTTAACATCCTATCCATTCATCCACTGTATACTCCCCTTCCCACCCGCAGTCTTTCCTATCTTTTCTTTTCTTCCTCTAGTTCTGGAAATAATAATCACATGAATACTACAATTCTTACTGGACTGGGCTTGACAAACTATTTTCCAATAGTTCCATTCATAATCCCTGCAACTATCTTCCAGTGGAATCAAACTCAAATAAAAATGGACTTCTATGGGCCACAAATTGGCATAGAAAACCACAAATTGACATTATCTATGTGTATTGTATTTTTTACTTATTTTGTTAAGCATTTCCCAATTACATTTTAACCTCCTTAGGCATCTTAAGGCCAAAACTGCCATTAGGCCTAAAGTTTGACATCTCAGATTTAGGCCAAAATTTCCTTCTCAGGCCTCTGTTCCTCTATATGTACTATATCTCTCAATTAGAATATAATTTTCTTTAAGGCTGAAGACCATGTAACTTTTTTATTTGTATCTCCTGTGTCTTATACAGTGCCTTCCATGTAGTAAATGCTTAATATTTACTGATTAATTATTGCTGCTTTTCTTTTTACTATGCTATTTTATTAAATGCTTCTGTTTTGAATTGTTTCCTCTGGTTTACTAGCAAAAGAAAACACATGATAGTGGGAAGGGGGTGAGATAAGAGAAAGCTTGCAATCTATGATTTTGAGTAGGTATATGAGTAGGGGGACCTACATGAAAATTAGAGGTGTCCCCAGGTGCAACACAAGTGTTACTGACCCTTTTTTACAGATTAAGAAACAAAGGTTCAAAGAAGTTAAATACCTATGGTCTATATAGATAATAAGTTCTGGAAACAGGATTGGAACCCAACTCTCCTTTCTATATGTCCTAAACTCTTTCTGCCTTGAACTATGTCTAACAACAATGTTGCTAGCAGCTACTGTGGCTGTGTAAGACCAACAACAACAGCATACAGGAAGGGCTGCCAACACAGGTTCTTTGATCTGCTTTTCTAAGGAAAGCAACTTTAAGGGGTTAACAATCTCAATTTAATCAAATATACATACATCATTCACTTAGTTCAGGGGGAAAAGATCAGCCCCCTGGACTGCAGGGCAAATACAAACAGAAATTACAGACATGAATAGATAGACCTTGTCTGATTCAAGTCACAATGTATAGTTACCAGAGAAGCAGCAACATCTGGGTTACAAAGCCAGGGGGGTGGGTTCAACAGCTTGCCCAGAGTCTCATCACCCACATTCTTTCAATGAGTGTACCCCCAAAAGTCAAATGGCAACCTTCCAGTACATATACCCTATTCAGGACCCTGATGGTTCGAGGCTCACCATTTAGGATGTAAGAAATCACTAATACCAGAGTGTGGGAAAGCTCCAACCACTAGCACCACGTCATATACAATTCAATGACTCTCGATTGTCTTAACACTGAGAAACATTCCAAGACAAAAAGATCCCACTTTACCTGTCCCATTCAAACAAAGGCCAGACTCATTAAAGGCACTTAAGAGAAGAACAGCAAAAAAATCCTGCCCTGATTACTATTATACCATGTGCCAATTGAAACCACATTGTCTGTTAAAAACAATTCATCCCACCATGACTATTCTTCTCCATTAAGCCCATTTTCAATTTATTACAGTCATTATCGTATAAGTCATATTCTTGGAGATTAATATAGTAGGAAGGGGTATAGACTAGAGAGAACTCAAATGGATAGATAATTCAAAGAATAGTTTGAAGGTCACCCATCACTGCTCACCATTAGCCAAGGTCCTCTGCATTTCAAACATGGCTACTTAAATGATGAGTTGCCAAGCTCCTTCTTGGACTCACACTCAGTGGGCAGGATGTTATGTTCAAGAAGTTCTGAAACACAGATGGTTAGAGAGCACAAACTGAGGAGTTTGCCCCAGATTTCTTCTGAGACAGGAGAGCCGTTAGAGCCCCTGCCACAGCAGAAGAAGCAGTTGTGAATATTTGTTGAAAATCAAGGAGGGCTGCAAAAGAAGGATTTCCTCCTCTCCACGACTAAGACTACATTAGTGTGCTCTCTGGAGCTTTTTGAAGGAGACATTCAAGGTGAACAATATATTTCCCTCATTTCATCTCTTTAAGGAGTTTTATAGCTGTTTCGTTCCATGGGGGCAGCTTGGCATAGTTGATTCAGAACTGGACAACCTGAATTTCAGTCCTAATTCCAATACTTATTAGCTGTATATTTGTACAGGCCATCACAGGGCAGTAAGATAAGTGCTGCATCTAGAGTCAGAGACTGGGCCCTAATTCTGGCTCTGCTACATACTGCCTACATAGCTCATTTATATGTGCCTCAGTTTCTTCATTTGTATAATGAGGTGGTTAGACTCAATAATCCCTGAGGGGTCTTTCGGCTCTATATCTGCAATTCTATTTTAACCTTTTCAAGACTCATTTTCCCCTTCTGTAAAACAGTAATAATATGTGGGTGGGGGAAAGAGGAAGGAATAAAAAAAGGAAAAAGAAAGTTACACGAAAACTTTATTATCTATTTAAAAGGAATAGCAAGTTGTACATAATAGATTTGCAGTTTCATGTACAATCATCTTTTTGTCCTATTCCACTATGTTACAGAAATGCTTGTTTTATTTTTAAGTTCAGAATAAAATAAATAATATCTTAAAATAATAATAATAATTCTTGTACAGCCAATCCCAAAGAGTTGTTGTGAATATTGTGAGGAGTTGGACTATAGCCCCTGACAGCCATATTTTATATGTGTTCTTCCCTCCATTATAATGTAAACTACTTGAGGGTAAAATCTATCTTTTAAAATTATTATTATATGTGTATTCTCAGGGTTTGGGATTTTTTTTTGTTTGCTTGCTTTTGCTTTTTTAAAAATTTTTTTTGTTTTCTGTTTATATTTGTATTCTGAGGGCTTAGCACAGTGCCTGGGAGGTAATAAGTGTTTAATAAACATTCTATCTATTAGCTGTCATATAGCTATGACAGGAAAGGAGGAGAGAATGAGTGATAATGCTACAAAGTTTTTGAGGAGAGGAGAAGGAAAGTGTAATATGTTTACACTAGATAGAATTAGTCTTCTAAGGGAAGAGGAAAATTACTTCATCTGCTATAGGTGTGAAGCATGGGGGTGAGGTTGGGGGATTAAAGAGAGAGAAGTTCTCAAATAGTTGCTGAGGGAAATGAGACAGGGAAACCAAGATGGAAAAAAATCGAAACATTTGATCACTCTTTAAACTATCAGGATCCAAGACAGAACACTAAAGTGTTCTAACAGGCAGTGTCATAAAATCATGAAAAAAATCTCACCTGAAGGCAGGAAATAATAGGTTTTTACCCAGTTTCATTATTTAGGTGGCACAGTGGATAGACCAGTGCTTCTTAAGCTTTTCCCACTAGCGACCCCTTGTTGCCTGAGAAATTTTTATGCAACCTCAGTACATAGGTATATAAAATATCTTTTCAAATCAAACATTTACTGACAATAAACCATAAAGAAATTTATTTTAAAATAATTCTTTTGTATATGTATAATTTTATCATTATTAAAGATGAAAGCAAGTTTGCATACTAATGAGATGGATGTGCTTGTTTATTTTTACATAAAGAATTAAATCTTGACAGAGTTGATCGATATTTTGGTTTTATGATTGTCCATGCTGAGAATGCTGCTTCGCATAAATAAATACATAGTACAAAATGGCAGAAGTATGTTTGGGGTCATTTCAGAAATTAGTGGAAATTCTGTCCTAATCCCAAGCCAAAATTCATTTAATGATTTTTTTTTAGGAAACTCAAGTTTTAAACCCATGTTGCTTGATAACTCGGCAAATTCTTCTTGAACTTTTAATGGCAGATGACTGCTGTTTTTTATTTCAATTGAGTATGGTTTATGAAACCAACTTAGTTTTTTAGAATCAAAATTTGAAGGGAAGTATTTCTGAAACTGTGTCTCCAGGCACTTCAGATGCAATTAAATCTTTGGGAAAGTTATTTTCAATTATAAAATCATCTGTAGCCATAAACATTTCTAAAGAACCATTTTCCACCCTATTCTTCCATATGTTAACTTTTTTTAGTAAAACTTTCAATTTTATCTTTTAACATAAATGTTACATTTTTTTTCCTTGAAGTGACATGTTTAAATCGAGTTTTTCGAAAATATCCAACAAATGTCCAACAGTTTTGAAAGCCATAAGTCATTATGAAAAAATGAACAAAATAGGATTTCTGCTCAGTCAAAAATATCACAACTTCATCTTTCAACTTGAATAATGTGTTTAAACTTTACCCTCTTGAGAGCCACATGATTCAACGTATTTCTTTTCTTGTCAATTTAGATGCACTACAACCTGGTAGTGAAGACTCTGCCACATTGTCATCAGTATTTTTACCTCTTCTGTATAAATTTAGCCACTTATCCATAATTGAAAAATATCTTTTCCTAAAACATAAATAAATGTTGCTAATAATTTCTCAAATAAATATTAGCTTTAATTTATGAAATTACATTTGTTTGTGCTTAATTTAAAAAATTGATGTTCACACTTAACCACATACAGTGGTGATGGCAGAGAAATATTTTTAAAGGGCTTTTAATTAAACACTTATGCATCTGTAAAAGGAGATAACAGCAATTTTAAAAAATCAAACATTCTAACACAATACAATCCAAAAACAATACTAATTTGATACTTACATGCTGAGGAATGACTATAGGAAAATATTAGCAGTCTTTATTTTCTGTAACTAAACTATTATGTTTCTGTAAGAGCAGAAAACTTTGTATGTACAGCAAAAACTCTGCAATTCATAACATATAATAGTCTCAAATCTGAGCCAGTGTGTCTGTCAGTGTTTGTTGGTGTTGCACGGTGCGACGGCATTCACAGTGCAAAGTGTGCGTGTTGTGTGTTCAGAACCAAGGCTGCAGTGTGGTCACATTACACACTACATGGGCAAGCGCTGCCAGAAACACCTTGTATTCGTTACACGTTTGATTTTGAATTAATTTTTGGTCATTGTGCACTCAGAAACCTTTTAATGTTGCCAAATTTTTCACAACCCCCACATTCAGTTACATGACCCTATTATAATGCGGTTGCGACCCACAGTTTAAGAAGTGCTGAGATAGAGCCCTGGACATAGAATCAGGAAGACTATCTTCCCAAGTTCAAATCTAGTCTCAGAAACTTACTAGCTGTGTGACCCTGGGCAAATCACTCATCCCTGTTTGTTTTAGTTTCTTCATCTGTAAAATGAGCTGGAGAAGGAAATGGTAAACCACTTCAGTTTCTTTACCAAGAAAACCCCCAAATGGGTTCACAAAGAGTGGGGCATAATTGAAACAACTGAACAATACCAACACCTAGTATTCATGCCTGATACATCGTCAATGCTTAATAAATACCTATTAATTGATTAATTGGCTACAAACTCAATTTGTGTCAACAGTAAGACGCCATAGCCAAAAAGCCTAGTGCTGCCCTAGGTTACAATCCAGAATAAGGGAGACAATAAGCCCCACAGTGTGCTGCCTTGACCAGACTACATCTAGAGTACCGCATTTAGTTGAACCATAGTTTAGGAAAGAGGTTGACAAGAAGGAACATATGCTGCATGAGGCAGCCAGGATGGTGGGGGGACTGGATGGAGATCATGTGATTACAAACATCTGTCCAAGGAATTGGCTACATTTAGTCTAGAAAAGGCAAGGCTGAGGATGGAGTGGGTGGAAGAACAGAAGAGAGGAACAAGGGAGGTGTCAAGTGTTCAAAGAGCTCATGTTCTGCTTGGTCCCAGAGAGAATTAAAAGGAATGTTTGCAAGCTCCAGAGAGGCAGATTTAGGCTTAACAAGTAGAGCTGTCCAAAAGTGGAATAAGCATCCTGAGGATGGAGGACATTACCCTTTGCTAGAAGTCTTTAGGTAAAAGCTAGATGATCCACTTTTCAGAGATGTTGAAGGGTGGATTCCTTCTTAGGTATAGGTTGGACTTGATGATCTCTAAGCAGTGGTGTCTGGGAAGTGTTTAACAGACTGCTCTCTGAAAAGTGTTGCTGCTGCTGCTGCTCAGTTGTGTCAGACTCTTCATGAGCCCATCTCACACCTATACAGTCCATGGGGGGGTTTTTGGCATAGATACTGGAGTAGTTTGCCATTTCTTTCTCCAGTGGATTAAGGCAAACAGGGTTAAGTGACTTGCCTAGGGTCACACAGCTACTAAGTGTCTGAGGTCAGTTGAACACAAGTCTCCTAACTCCAAACTCATTGCTTTAGCCACCTAGCTGCCAATAACAACAACAATAGTAATAATAATAATTATTATTATTATTATTATGTACCCAGGACATACTGTTATATTTAATCTGCATTATTAACATTTTTACCATGACTTTTGTCAACCTGAATTAAAGAGAAGACTGCCAATATAGCAAAAATTGATCTTTAATTGAGGCAAAGGGAATTGCAACTCAACAGCAAGTGCTGGGGTACCCAAGGAGGGGGTACGGGCATGTGCTCTTATACAATACCAGGGCAGAGGGAGAAGGGTACAGTTCTTGGAAGCTGCAGGTTTGAGGGGCATTGGGACATTCCACTGTTTTATAAACTAAGTTATAACATAACATAACAACCAAAAGTTCATAGAGAAAACTTGGGTATCTGGAGAGGGGAGAGCTGATTTTTTTTACAAAATAGCCAGAGGCAGTGGGGTAGGGGCTGGGGTGGGGGAGGGGGAAGATGATAACATCTGGTCAGCTTCAGGCAATTCATAGGTCTGAGATCAGAGACAAGATCAGCTTGCACCATCCTATAGTCTTTAAGGTCAGAAGTAATCAACCCATTAATTCAAGTCCAAATTTGTTAGTGTTTGCCAAATTCAAGGTACAAATGCTCACACTGAAATCTTAGCAATCAATTCTGACAAGCTAGTAGGAGCTGGCTCCAGTACCCTGCCCCTAAGGTTCTTCCAAATCTGTGTTTCTATGATGCATTTAAAATAAGGGACTAAATAAATTGTGATACATGAATGTAATGGAGTATTACTGTGTCCTAAGAAATGATAAATGTAAACAATTCAAAGAAAGATGGGAAGACTCATATGAATGGATACAAAGTGAAATAAGGAAACTAGGAAAACAAAATACAAAATGATTGCAACAATCTAACGGGAGAGAACAAAAAAAATTAGACTGAAAGCTGTGTAATAATTACAATGGGCGAGTCTGACACTAAAGAAGAGATAATATTTATCTCTCCCTTTAGAGAAGCGGGGAATTATGGACATAGAACAGTTCGTGTATTGCTAGACTCAATTGCTGTGTTGGTTAGATTTGTTCAACTTTCTTTCCTATTTCTTTTTTATCTTTGTTCTAAGGGCTGATTGAGGAGCAGAAGGAAGAAGAAAGATAAATTTGGAAATTTAAGCGATATAAAAACCAAATACATAGATAACTTTGATCTACCTATCTATGTATTTGCTTATTTGTTTATTTATTTATTTGATTGGTGGTTGGTTGTTTTTATTATTATTTTACAGCAAGATCAGTGTCCTTTGCTGAAATTCTCTATCTCTGCAGCCACTGAAGTGATCGTTGCAGTTTGAGGAGAGTGGGAGGGAGAGCTTTCTCTTTATATGTTACTGGCTAGAGCACTGTACCTTCTTTGGATTTCGACCCCTTTGTAGAGCAAAATGGACACTGGTTGAAGAGTCAAGACACTTGGGGTCTAATCCCAAATCTAGAACTAATAAGCTCTATGAGCATGGGCAACAGCTCTCCGCTTCAACTTCCTTACCTACAAAATGAGGGTGATAATCTTTATCCTGTCTATTTTACATGATAATTGTGTTGACCAGATTAGATAAAATGTATTTAAAGTACTTTGTTTTTATAAGAAGTGGCTGCCAGGTGGCACAATGAACAGAGTGCCAGGCCTAGAGTCAGGAAGACTCTGAGTTCAGGTCTGGCCTCAGATACTTACCAGCTGTATAACCTTGGGCTAGTTACTTAACCCTGTTTGCCTTAGTTTCCTCATCTGTCAAATGAGCTGGAGAAGGAAGTGGCAAAACACTCCACCATCTCTGCCAAGAAGAACCCAAATGAAATCATGAAGAGTAAGACCCTATTGAAAATTACTAAACATACATTATAAGGGAATAGAAAAATACATTATTCTTTTCTTCTCCTTCTTTCAACTTTTCTTTATCACTGTTAAACCCTTAAGCTGAAAGAAAATGCAAAAGGTCTTCTCTTCCAGACTCTCCTCTCCCAGGCTCACCCTCACACCTCTGAATAGCCAATAGCCTAGCCCTAGCCACATGAAGACCAAATCCCTACATTTCATTGGCCAGCCATGTTAGAATTTAGTCAAGCCATGCTCAGAGAAAGAAACCAAGCTTCACTGAGTTAGAAAAGCATGAATTTTTCTCACTTTTGGTATGTTCAGCATCTTTCTGAATGAAATGTACGCCTACTCACAGTGAATTAAGCTCTCTCTCTCTCTCTCTCTCTCTAACTTAATTAATTGGAGTTCAGAGAGGAGGAGAATAAATAAACAAGACAAGCAAGTAGGGACACATATTTTAACTAGAAGTGAGAAAGAAGCCATATCCTAAGGCAAAACACCTTTTTATGTTATAGACAACTTTATTTAGTGTAGCATCTTCCCCACAAATTGTATCCTCGGTTGCAATTTGGAATTAAATAAACACTTTCACAGAATTTGAAATTCTGTGAATTAACTGATAGGAAAGAGTGAAATTGTTTGGTACAGACCAGAGGGGAAGTGACTTATCTTCACTGGGGAGGGAAGGAAACCCAATGATGTTAAAGCTGGAGGGAAGCTTAGCGTCCATCTGAGGCATTTTGCAGATGAGGAAACTGAGGCCCATAAAGATGAAGTAACTTGCCTAATATAACAGTTAGCGACAGGGCTAAGCCTAGAATGTAGGCCTCTTGACTCCCAAGCCAATATACTTTTACCAATCAAAGGGATAGGACCAAGGGAAGGTGTAGTCTTGGCAACTTGCTCAACCTGGTGGAGATGGTTCTCCTACACGTCACCTACATGCTGACAATGAGGAGGTGTGATGTTCTTGAGTAAATATAGGTCCCACTCTCCTGGCCCAACACCATCTTATTGAACAGCCAGAGGAGAGGTGATGGAGTCATCTTCTAAATCTTACGACAGGTAGGTGGTACGGTGAATGGAGTGCTGGGACTGGAGTCAGGAAGACCCAAGTACAAATCCAGCCAAAGACACTATCTCTGTGACCCTGGGCCAGCAGAGTGGGACTTTTTGTTGTCTTTTGTTTTGGAGTGCTTCTCAGCACTAAAGCAATCCAGTGCCTTTGAGTCTTGCCTTTGTTTCAATCAAGAGTCTTTTATTGAATCAGGAGTCTTTGATGACCTGCTTAAGTCACAGGAAGGCTTAGGTCGAATGGGTTTGAGTCACATGCTTGTAATACCCTCTGACCCTGAAGAAGTATATGTATACTCTGAGGTTAGCATTTTGCTTGGGGCTCACTCACTGGAAGCGTGTCATGAGATTTGACCAGATGAGCCTCTGGATAGCTGTTAAGGAGCCCCCCTGGCTTTGAAAAACCCAGATGTTGGTGCTTCTCTCTCTGGTAACTGTGTATATAATGTCTTGGACAGACAGCTAGAAGCCTGTCTTCTGATTTGTGTTATTTTGCTCTGTTTATATAACTTCTGCTTATAATTTCTGTTTGTATTTTCTTTGAAGTTCAGGGTGCTAACGTTTTCCTCTGAATTAAGTGAATGATATATGTATATTTAATTAAAATGAGATTGTAAACCCCTTAAAGTTGCTTTCCTTTAGAAAAGCAGATCAAAGAACCTGTGCTAGCAGCCCTCCTGTGTGCTGGTGTTATTGGTCTTACCCAGTCACAGTAGCAGCAAGTAGCATTGTTCTCACACAGGGGTGGGGAACCTGCGGCCTTGAGGCCACATGTGGCCCTCTAGGTCCTCAAGCATGACCCTTTGACTGAATCCAAGCTTCACAGAACAAATCCCCTTAATAAAAGGATTTGTTCTATAAAACTCATTCTCAGTCAAAAGGCCAAACCCAAGGACCTAGAAGGCCACATGTGGCCGCAAGGCCACAGATTCCGCACCCCTATCTTAACCTCTATGTGCTTCAGTTTCCTCAACTATAAAATAAGGATCACAATAGCACCTTCCTCACAAGGTTGTTGTAAGGATCGAATGAGATAGTATTTGCAAAGAGCTTAGCACAGTGCCTGGCACATGGTAGTTGCTTAATAAAGATTTCCTTCCCCTTCCTTTCCTCTGGTACTATAAAGCTGGTGATATTATCTTGTATTCTAGTGGAATAGACAGGGATTTTCAGAGGAAAGGGAAATGAAGACACAGGAGGCTATAGCCAATACCCAATGAGTTCAGAGGAACACAAACTGAAGAGGAAGAGACAAAATGGAAGCCTGGTAAATCCACAGCAGTTTACGTACCTTCATCAAAGGACAGGTATTTTAGAGCTGCACAGGACCAGAGATATTTAGTCCCAACTTCAACTAAAGAGGAACCCAAGACACAAAGAGATTATGAGCAATGGCCCAAGATCACAAGTTAGAAGTAGGATTCAAATGTCCTCGACTCTAGAGTTTGTGCTCTTTCCTGCTCCATCCCCAACTCAGACAAACTAAAAAATAAAGGTTTGTAAAGTACAAAATCCAAACAAGTTCCTGATAACCCTATCTCTAAGGAGGAAGTATAATTCGGTATCAAGGCCAGAATCTGAAACCAAGACCTCATCATTACTTTCTTGCTCATCTGGACTGTGTGCAATTCAGCAGTACAAGAGATTTTTTAAAATTTCTCACATAGTACAGCATTTGCTTTTATTATAATCTGTAGCCAACAAGTGACTGGAATATGTGGTACCAAATAGAATAATGATGAGTTTTCTTTCCAGCATCCAGAAGCAGTAAACTAATGACCTCACCTCAGGTCCAACACTTCAAAAGCTCACAGGTGGAAAATCTAAGGCATCTCTAACTTGGAATCGAATTATAGAATCTCAGCCTCAGAAAGGACCTTAAAAGGAATCTAACTTCTCTCTCAATTGGAATCTTTTCTACATATAGTTCTGTCAAGTAGTCATCTACGCTCCTGTTGGAGATACCCAACGATGGGGACCTCACTGCTTTCAAAAGGAGCCTAATCTACTTTTTTGACAGATTTAATTGTTAGAAAGTTTTGACCAAAGTCCTTATATCTTTCAAAGTGGTTCATATGTGCTGTATTTTAGTTATAGCTATGCCACTTAGGTGATGCAGTGGTTAGAGTGCTGGGCCTGCAGAAAGACCAGAGTTCAAATCCAGCCTCAGATACTACTGTCTATGTGACCCTGGGCAAGTCACTTACACTCTGTTTGCCTCAGTTTTCTCAAGTGTAAAATGGGGATAATAATAGAACTCAGGGTTATTGTGAGGATCAAATTAAATCATATTTGTAAAAAGCTTAGCACAGTGCCTGGCAGATACTTGTTATTGTCATCCAGTCATGTCTGGCTCTTCATGACCCCATTTGGGGTTTTCTTGGCAAAGATACTGAAATGGTTTGACATTTCCTTCTCCATCTCATTTTAGAGATGAGGAACTGAAGCAAACAGGACTGAGTGACTTGCCCAGGGTCACACAGCTAGTAAGCATCTGAGGCTAGATTTGAACTCATGAAGATGGGTCTTCCTGAGTTCAGACCTGGCAGTCTATTGAATATACCACGTAGCTGCCCTATTGTTGTTCAGTTCTGTCTGACTCTTCATGACCCCTTTTTGGGGGTTTTCTTGGCAAAGATACTGGAGTGTTTTACCATTTCCTTCTCCAGCTCATTTTATATATGAGGAAACTGAGGCAAACAGGGTTAAGTGAGTTGCCCAGGGTCACACAGACAGTACGTGTCTGAGGCCAAATTTGAACTCAGGTCTTTCTCACTCTAGGCCCAGAGCTCTATCTAATTTGCCACCTAGTTAGAGGGTAGGGCTTCAAATGTTTGAAAAAGCTATCATGGCTTCATGAGTTTTCTCTCCTCCAGATTAAAAGTCCCAAGGACTTTCAATCAGACCTCATAGATCAAGTCTCTCCATCCTCGTCACCCTCCGCTGAAAACAACTCTAGCTTAATGAATGAATCCTCTTCCTAAAATGTGGTTCCCAAAACTGAACACAATACTCGAAATGTTGTCTAATCAGAGGGCAGTACCATAGGAATAACCATCACTCTTCACATCACTCCTCTGATAATTCAGCCTAAAATTGCTTGTTCTCACGAACAGAATTATCATGATCCAAACACAAACTATCTCATAGGGGGAAGAAAAGGGAGAGTGTTTAAGAGACTGTTGCAGATATGCAGGGGATGCAGAGACCAATTTAGAGATGAAAATAGGACAGTGTAGCAAACTAAATATACCATACTGTTGATTCTTAATGAGCTCGAACTATACCTTCTCTATCTTTTCCAATAATATGATGTCTAGCAATGTCACCCTAATCCTGTACTTGTGCAGTTAAAGGGTTTGTTTTTGGTAGGATTTTCACATTTATCCTTAATAAATTTCATATTGCTGGATTCATCCCATCATTCTAGCCTGTTGAGAGCCTAGCAGATCCCCATTCAGTCAGTCTGTGTATCAATTATCCTTCTTCGTTTTGTGTCAATTACAAATCCAAGACACATGCCACCTATACCTTAATTTCAAAAATTTATAAAAATGCGTAACTAAACAGGGCTGAAGACTGAATGTTGTGGCCCTCTACTAAAGACCTCTCTTCATGGGACCATAGATTTGGAGCTCTGAAGGAAGCACTGAAATTATCCAGTCTAAGTACCTAATCAATAAGGAGGGAGACAACAGGCATTGTCATATCCATTCTAGATTTGATAAAAGCAGTTTTCAAAGAATTCAGAAAAGAAATATAGGGAGGATCTTATGGTCTAGAGTCTCCATGGAAGTCATCTCCAGAGGGATGCAGTGCTCTCATGAACAAAATTCTAATGATATGAACACAAATTGTTCTGATGAGGAAGAAAAGGGAGAATGGTCTACAGAGATTGTGGATGTGCAGGGAATGCATAGACCAATTTAGAGACTAAAATAAGACATGTACAGAAAACAGAAGCAGAAAAAGTGACTAGTGAGGAATACAAAAGAGAAGCAGAGTCCGATATGAAGAATGTCAAGAATAGTAAAAAGCTTGTACAAGTTGAGGCTAGTGATGACTGTTGAGGGTAACAAAGGGGCTCTTTATAAAATGTTAGGGGCAAGAAGATCAAAGAAGAGATAGACCTCAGTTTAGAGTGTCTGGGAGAATAACAGATGAAGGAGAAAAGATGTAAGCACTCAACTTGATTTCAGTTTTCTGTTCCAAGGAGTGTGAACAAAAGTCGTTAATAGGAAATTGACACCTGGGGTAAGTGAGATGTAGGAGAGCATCCAGCTGCCTTCGATGCCTTCAGGTGTGCTAGAACCAGCTCTCTTCAGAGAGCTGATTATTACATTTTCATTATGCACATTTATGCCTCATAAATGGGCAATCCTACAAACCAGGACTTGATTTATTGATTTGTTGACTGTTTAGACTTAAGAAACATGTTAATAATGCAGATTAAATTTAAAAGTGTGTGTGCACTCGTGTGGTTTTTTTTCTCCCTTGAGAGCCCAGTTGCTAAACATTTCCCAGCAGACTCCTATATTGCTCTATAAATACTGTGTGAGCTCAGCAGAAGTAGAATAGAAGGCTTGAAGAATAAAGTCATCACTAGACTGGAGGCCACCAACAACAACATTTATGTATCACTTGAAGGTTTAAAAAGTGCTTTACAATGATTATCTCATTTGAGCTCCATAACACCCCCTGCCCTCAGGTCACCAGACCCAGGTGAACTTTGTTCCATTCTACTGAAAGAATTTTCAGATGTCAGTTAATCAATAATAAATATGCATTTATTAAGTGACTACTGTGGTGGCGCAATAGATTGGGCACCAACCCGGAATGAGGAAGACTCATCTTCCTGAGTTCAAATCTGGTCTCAGATACTTACTAGCTGTGTGACCCTTAGCAAGTCACTTAACCCTGTTTGCCTCAGTTTCCTCATGTGTAAAATGAGCTGGAGAAGGAAATGGCAAATTAATCCGCCCCAAATGGGGTCACAAAGAATCAGACATGACTAAACAACAACAAATGTGCCAGGCACTTTGCTAAGCATTAGGATACAAAAAAAGGCAAAAAAAACCAGCCTCTATTCTCATGGAAATTATACTGTTATGGGCAGGCTAGCATGTAAATAATCAGGTATATTCAAGATAGATACAGAGTAGACAGGAGTTAATTTCAGAAGAGAAGACACCAGAGGCTGAGAAATTGGGAAAGACTTCCTGCAGAAGGTCAGATTTGAGCTGATTCTTAATGGCCAAGCAATTGCTTGTGATCTTTGAAATCCTGAGGAGAATGGGAGAGATTCTTCAGACTTGGAAAAAGGGCAGATCTGGTCCCTATTCTCAAAAAGGGAAGAAGGCGGATCTCTCAGACACCAGGCCGGTGAACTGGCTTCAGTTTCTGGCAAAATTCTTCAAGGGACTGCTTGTGAACAGTCAGAAAAATGTGCCTGTACAAAACTGCCACACTCCTTACTCACCTGAATCTCTTAGCCTTCCTAGCTTCCTTCAAGGCTTGACTCAAGTGCCACCGCCTATCTCTCTGAAGGGAATAAGCATTTATTAAGCACCTACCATGTGCCAGGGACTACCATTAAGCACTTTACAAATATTATCTCATTTGATCCTCACAACACTCTTGGGAGGTAAGTGCTTTTATTAGCCCCATTTTATAGTTGAGGAAACTGAGGCCAGCAGAAGTTAAGGGATTTATCCACAGCTAGTAAGCGTCTGAGAATAGATGTGAATTCAGATCTTCCTGACTTCAGGTCTAGTCCTTTATCCATTGTACCACCTTAGCTGCCTCATCTCCTACATGAAGCTTTTTCTGATTCCCCTCAGGTATTAGTTGTCTCTCCCTGGAAATTTTTTGTGTTTACTTATCTCTGTTCATGTTGATTTTCCTCCAATAGCATATTAACTCCTCTAGGGTAGAGACTTTAGTTTTTTCCTTTGTCTCCCCAGTGTCTGGCACAGTTCGTAGCATATAGTAGATGCCTATCAAATGTAATATCCTCTCGCCTGGCCTGTTCTCTCCCAGTCTACTAGGTATCAGCAGCAATGGGAAATCCATTCTCTGTCAGTTAAGTGATAAGTTCTGGGGTCCACCATCTATGGATCTGTCCCATTTTCCTTGCTCTGACAGCTCACTCCCATCTTGAACTATGCCCATAGAATAACTCATTGTAATGTTAATAGAATATGAAGATCTTCCCTGTTCATTAATAGAACCTATGTGACCACACATGTTCAATCACAGATGTCTTACTGCTTTCAACTCCAGCCCAGCTGTGATACATCTTGAGTCACATAGAGCCTATTGGCGGAAGAACTTGCCTGAGGAGCTTGCTTAGGGGAGGCTTGCTTATAGGAAGGCTTTCACACCTGTCACACCTACTAAGCTAATTAGGAACTGAGTCATGAGGGTTGTGATGCCTTCTGGCTCTGAGCCTATTAGCCAAAAGTGTGTGTGTGCATATATGTATGTATGTATATATGTATGTATATGTATATATGTATGCATGTTCTGAGGTGAGATTTTGTTTTGGGGGTTCGCTCATGAGAAGGACCCTTTGATTCCCTGGATGGTACTCTGAGTAGCCATTTGTTAAGAGCCCTGCCCCCACTACTCAGATGTTAGTGCTCCCCCATCTGGTGGTGTATACAGGTGGTCGTATTACTTTGTTCAGACAGTTGGAGCCCTGTCTGTTGATATCTGTGCTAATTTCTCTGCTTTTATTTTCTCTTTGCTTGTATTTTCTTCACATTCAGGGTGCTGACCTTTCCCCTGAACTAATGAATGATATATATCTTTAATTAAAGTAAGATAGTTGATCCCTTTAAAGTTCTCTTCCTTTAGAAAAGCAGATCAAAGAACCTGTGCTAACAGGCCATCCTGGGTATGCTAGGATGCTTGCTGTTACACTCATCTATCTATTGGCAGACAGGGAAGAATAATACCTCATTCAGGAGATTCTAGAACAACAGGGCTATTGGTCTGAGGATTCCAGGCAGTTAACCAGAACTGGTCTATTCTTCCTAAAGATTTTGGACAGAGGGAGGGGAGAGGAGGGGGTAACATTGGTCAGCCTCTCATTTGTAGATTGTTTTGATTGCTTGTAGGATGTGTTCCAGATCAGTCTGGAAACATTCTAATCCTCTTTTCCCCTTCCCCTTGGATAGTCATTGGCTTTGAAGACCATAGTTTGTGGGGCAGGGTTAAAACTGTACGGAGTTAAAAAATCAAGTTAAGAAACAATTTTTTGCATACAAGGATTCTCTCTGGATAAATAAGAGGACCAAATAATTATAATAAAATTGTACAGTGGGCAGTAGAGTGACCAAATCATTCTGATGGCAGAAATTGTAGCACAGGGGATGTTATACCAGGTTTTGGGTCATATGTTCTGTGTACCCATTGGACTGATGATATTAAATAAAGAAGCATTTATTAAGTGTTTGCTTACTGTGTACCAAACTCTGCTAAATGCTGGAAATACAAATAGAAAAGCAAGACATTCTCTGTTCTCAAAAAAATTCACATTATAAATGGGGGAGATAATACAGATAGACAATACAGACAAACTAATAATAGAACAGCCAGTCAGCTATGGTTACTAACATTTATTAAGCACCTACTATGTGCCAGCCACTGTGCCTGACTGAGGATATAAAGAAAGGCAAAAGTATTCCCTATCATGAAGGAGTTCACCTTATAATGCTGGAAAGAACTTGTAAATAGCTAGGTATATACAAGGTATATACAGTTCAGATGAAAGGTAATCTCAGAAGATGTGGAAGGTGATCTCAGAAGCAAAGGCACCAGCAGCCAGGGAGACCAAGAAAGAGTCCCTGTGGAAGGTGGGCTTTTAGCCAGGGAAGCTATGTTGGGCCTGGAAGGTCAGCTTTTATCCTATCAGGACTACCTTATATGGCTTTCAGAGGTCCAGTTTGGTGACTATCACATCCCTTATGAATTTGGTTTATCAAATCAGGAAGGGGTACTGGCCACAGATGGTGATGATGTTCAAGGCTCTATAATCATCACAGAGCCATAATTTTCTGATCCTCATGCCCCTACGCACAAATAGCACTAGGGCTCAGGTGAAGGAAATGGTATTAATTCTTTCAATTATTTTTCAAAAACCACCATAAAGCCATCATCTTAGGCTTGGTCAACAATAAAATCTGGCTGCCCAGAATTGAAGCTCCTGGGTCTAGATTAATTTCAGAATCATATGATTTATTTGAAGTCCGCTTCTCTGCCTTCTCTGTTCTACATACAACCTGATAGCTATAATACGGACAGGTAGGTGGCACTGTGGATAGAGCACTAAGACTGAAGTCAGGAAGATCTGAGTTCAGATCCCGCCTCAGACACTTACTAGCTGTGTGACCCTTGGCAAGTCACTTAACCCTGTTTGCCTCAGTTTCCTCATCTATAAAATGAGCTGGAGAAGAAAATGACAAATCACTCCAGTACCTTAGCCAAGAAAACCCCAAATAGGGTCACAAAGAGTCAGTCACAACTGAAATGGCTGAACAGCAAACATGATGATACAGGGAAAGAAATTCTAGGTCAAGGTGTGTCTGGCTGAAGAGGTAAAAGGTTGAGGGGTGCTCGGCACCCCGAAATATTGACGCACCAGGTCCTGCCGAAAGAATTCGACTCAAGCCTTCTCAGCCAAGGGAAAAGAGAAAGTTTATTAGGGATTCACCATAATGGGCTGTCTTAAGAAATCCCCCCTTCCCCCCTTGTGACGCCTGTTTCCACAAGCGGGCCAGATTCAACCTACTGCATTAGATTGAATCTGAGCACCTTCATGGAGGCAAGATGGAGATTATATACACAAAGATTGTAGGAGGGATTGAGGGGTGGTCTGGGGTGACTAGAGGAGGGGTTTAGGGGAGGGTCTTGAGGGGAAATCCAAGGAGGGCAAGGTGAGGTAATGGGATTAAGGGTGGGAAGTAGCCGAAGGCATGGATACCGATATATCAAGGGTGGGGAAGTGGCTGCACAACAAAGGGCGAGGCTAGGTAGAGATTTGGGCCTAATGATAATGCGAGGCTTGTGGCCTTAGGGGAAGGCCAGATCCAGTTGGAAGATTCAAGGACAGTTCAAGGGGGCTCCCAGAGACTGTATTCCAGATTCAAGGGGGTTCCCAGAGACTGGGCCCTCATCATTCCCCCCTCAAACAAATAGGACCCAAATTCTTTTGGGGTCAGGGACGAAGATCTCAGCTTCTGAAACTGCTTCCTGCTGGCAAGGGACGTAGAGCTGACTTGATGGGTCCAGTTCAAGGAGTCTCGATGGGTCCAGTTCAAGGGGTACACAGTCATCTGGAAGTTGATGGCTTGGAGTCTGGAGGAGACAAACTTGGCAAAGAGGTTAAGCAAACAAGCAGCAAACAGACAGTACAGGAGTACAGAGAAAGGACAATATCCCTGGTGGGAATTAAAGATGACTATTTCATACCTAGCTCCCCTAATCACTTGTTCTGTGTACCACACTGCTTCGGGGTTCATGAGTGTGTAGCACATCCAAATTAGGTTGGGGGTATCTAAGAGCAAGGTTTGATATCTGGTGAGCCTGTGGTTAGCCAGCCACTGCTGGCCATCTGCTGCTAGGATGCTCTGAACTTGATGGGGAGTCAGAGCTCCTAAGGGCTGGTCTGCTAGAGGTTTAGAGGCTTCCTCAATTGGAATGGCTGTAGCAGCCAGAGAATCTAATTGTTTTGAAAAACAGGGCTTTCGGTCAGGTCTTAAGGACTGGGTTAGGATTTCCAAAGCCTGTCCTCTCCTTTCATCAGCAGATTGAGTGAAAGGTTTTTCTAGATTAGGTAAAGCTAATGCTGGAGTGGTGGTCAGTTTAGTTTTCAAAGTCCCAAAAGCTTGTGCTGGGTAGGGGCCCCACTTTAGAGGGAGTGAGTCGGGGCCTTGAGTGCCAATTAATGGTTGCAGTCCCTCCCAAGCCTTGGGCTTAATTGGATATTGAAGGCTATGGAGGGGAACTATGGCTGGGGTGGCAGAAGTAGCTTGCCCAGGAATTCCCTGATCCCAAACAATTGGCTCAACCTTCTCCCATGCCTCTGGGGGAACATGGGGAGGTCTGGTAAACAGAGGGAAAAGGGAGTTATGAGGTTTAACTATAGAAAATTGGCTTCCCAATTTCACCTTCAGGTCCCTTCCCAAGGGGGCAGGGCCAGAGGAGGAGTGTTCAGACAACAGATCCTTGATGCCCATGACCTGATGGGTCGAGGGGCATGTGGGGACAGAGCAATTAGTTAAAACAAGAGAACATAGCCGTGATAAAGTGGGTAACCTTACCTTCTGCCTCGATTTTGCCCAGGGCTCCGCGAGAGAGGTGGAGAAAGTGGGAGCACTGCCAAGCCCCAGGCTTTCCCCTCCTTCCGAGTCTTGAGAAGACTGGAGGACAGGGTACTGGGAGGAGGCTCTACCACTTTTCCAACCTCGGGGACCTGCTGGGCATGGTCCTGGAGGCCTGGATCCTGGAGGCTTCTTCCAGGGGGGCGCCCTAGAGGGGCACTCCTTAGACCAGTGACCCTCCTTGTGGCATCGAAAGCAGGTTTCCCCACTGCCCAAGCCAATGGGCTTCCAAGGGGGCTCCCTGGAGGGGCGCTCCTTGGGTCTCTTCCTGGCCATGGCAACAGCCAAGAATTGAGCGTGTTCTCTGTCTCTAGCTCTTTCCCTGCGTTTTCTTTCCTCTGCTGCAACTAGGTCTCTGTTGTTGAAGACTCCAAAGGCTGTCTCCAGCAACTGGACCTGAGGTGTTTGGGGTCCCATTGCCAATTTCTGCAGTTTCCTCCTAATATCTGGGGCAGACTGATTAATGAAATACATGTTAAGTATTGCCGCCCCTTCAACAGAATCAGGATCCAAATTTGTATACTTCTTAATAGCTTCTACTAGCCGGGCCTGGAAAAGAGCAGGGTTTTCCTTTTCTCCCTGAGTAACTTCCCTGATTTTTTGAAAATTTATTTGCTTTTGAAATGCAGTTCTTAGGCCTTCTAACAGGCAAAGTACCATATGGTCTCTCTTTTCTCTATCCTCACTCCTTTGATAATTCCATCCTGGGTCACTAGTTGGAACGGCAGCTGTTCCTGGGGGGTATTTTATGGGGTTATTGCTAGCCAAACAATCCCCAAATTTTTGGGCATGTTCCCAGATTCTCCTCTTCTCCTCAGTGGTACAACAGGTAGAGAAAAGGATATGCAAATCACACCAAGAAAGTTCAAATTGCAGGGACAGATCCCTAAAACCCTCAGTAAACTTAGTGGGATCTTCTGAGTATCTCCCCAGTTTTTCTTTAATTTGGATGAGATCTGAAATGGAGAATGGAACATGCACTCTCCTTGTCCCAGCAGGGAAGGCAGGCATTTCTCTCAGGGGAAAAAGCCTTGAAGGCGTTGTGGGACCTGGAGCTTGCGGAGCGATATAAGAAGTCCCGCTTCTGGTGAGGGAGGGGTTGGGAGCTGCCGGCTGAGGTAGATTAGACTGCAAGGCCAGGGCATCTGCCTGGCAAGGGAGATCAGCTAGTACCTGAGGAGGGGTAGGGGTCAGAGAAGGAGATACCAAAGAGACCTGAGTGGGAGCCACCTCAGAGAGAGGGGCCAGGGGAGAACGTACTGCCTTGGGGGCAGGGCCCGAGACTGTAATCTGAGTAGGGGTTGCCTCAGGGGTAGGGCCCATGGTGGTAGATACTGCAGGGCCTGAAATAGGGGCAGGCCGTGAGGCCAGAACCTGAGTAGGGGTCCCTTCAGGGGAAGGCGCCATAGAGGGAGGCACCGCAACAAGACCCTTGGCTGGGACCTGAGCAGGGGTCACCAAGGGGGTAGGGGCCATGGGAGGAGATGCAGGGTAGGAGACTTGGACCGTGAAGGAGGCAGGAAAAGAGGAGGGTTGCACTACAGGAAACCAAGAGAAAGAGGGGATGGCCATGGAAGGGGGAGCACAGGAAACATAGGTGCTCCGAGGAGGTTGGGGAGCAGGAGAAGGGGCTGGGGCTGAAGCCCTGGGGACCATAAGGAAGGGGTTATCCAAAATGTCCTGTTGACCCCCATTGCCCCTTTGTGGGGGTGCTCTAGCTATGAGCATCTTACAATCTTTTCTGAGAACGGGGTTCCGAGAGAGCTCCACGAAGGTCATTATGTAAGGAATTTCTGTCCATTTTCTTTCTCGCTGACAATATAATTCTAACTGTAAAAGAGTATTATATTGTAAAGTCCCAAAATAAGGCCACTCTTCATGGTCTTCTAGGCGATATTGTGGCCAAGTGGTATTGCAAAGGTATATCAGCTTTTTCTTTTTAAGTTCTTTAGAGAACTTAAACTTTTTCCAATTTTGTAAAAGACAACCTAAGGGTGAATTTTTGGGAATCGAGGAGGTTTGACCCATTGTGAGCCCAGGGGGCTGGAAGTCCCTTCCTCTGCAAGGAGGATCTGGGAGTAAGCCTCAAAAAGGAACAAAGCAAGACAGAAAAAACAAACACAAAAAGGTACCTGAGATTTTCCCATTCCCTAGCGCTGAGAGAATTGGGAAAATTGGGGGCGCACTTCCGGATAGGGCGTCTGTCCTTGTCCTCTATGCTTCAGAAGGTGCGCCCAGGTCCATGGCCTTGAACATAAACCACTGGACCGAGTACCTGAGAGCATCAGGCCGAGTCCAAGACAGCGAGCAGCTGTCTGACCTACTGGGACCTGGGAAGTCAGGCCCGAAAAGCACTTCCAAAATGCTTGGAGAGCGAGAAAGGGTTTGGGTTAGGGAGAGGCTTACCTTCCAGTCCTGGCTGGAGAAGAACTTGAGATTAGCAGTCGTTCCCGGCCAACGCACCATAAAAATGAAGAGGTAAAAGGTTGAGGGGTGATCGACACCCCGAAATATTGACGCACCGGGTCCTGCCGAAAGAATTCGACTCAAGCCTTCTCAGCCAAGGGAAAAGACAAAGTTTATTAGGGATTCACCACAACAGGCTGTCTTAAGAAATCCCCCCACCCTGTGACGCCTGTTTCCACAAGCGGGCCAGATTCAACCTACTGAATTAGATTGAATCTGAGCACCTTCATGGAGGCAAGATGGAGATTATATACACAAAGATTGTAGGAGGGATTGAGGGGTGGTCTGGGGTGACTAGAGGAGGGGTTTAGGGGAGGGTCTTGAGGGGAAGTCCAAGGAGGGCAAGGTGAGGTAATGGGATTAAGGGTGGGAAGTAGCCGAAGGCATGGATACCGATATATCAAGGGTGGGGAAGTGGCTGCACAACAAAGGGCGAGGCTAGGTAGAGATTTGGGCCTAATGATAATGCGAGGCTTGTGGCCTTAGGGGAAGGCCAGATCCAGTTGGAAGATTCAAGGACAGTTCAAGGGGGCTCCCAGAGACTGTATTCCAGATTCAAGGGGGTTCCCAGAGACTGGGCCCTCATCATGGCTGTTATTGTTGAATGGGGCACACACCTATTCCAGGAAATGTTTCTGGCAGCTTTGGAAGAAAAAGGAGGCCTTCTCCATGCTTTATACAATGCCTGGGTTATGGAATGAATGCTATCCAACCAAACAGAAGGGGAGTGGATTATATTCAAGCCAAGTATTCTGAAATGAGGATCCATATCACATGGACCCACATAAAGCTTGGCTTTCTGGGTCCAGACTAAAGTGGAAATTTGTATATTGTTTCATCTCCTAGGGTATCCTAACATTTCTGTGGCAAGAATTGGACCCAAATATTTACAGAGGTCACCAAAGGCACTAATTTTTTTTTTTACCTGCAACACATGGGGCCCTGGCAATTCAATCTGGTTGGTCAGAAATACCCTATATTGGTAATTAGCCTAATAACTGTGCCTGAGGATGACCCTTTCAGCTTCTCCCATCTCCATTTCTCTTCATGGGAAAAGGTGGGTAGGCTCTGAGTCTGGATTCCCAAGAGAGCATAAGTAGGCCAGGATGGGAGAAGAAATCAGAGTTTCTCAGAAATGCTAATGTCCTAAGGCTGAGATGGAAGCTGGATGTTAAGGGCCAGAGTGGAGGTTTTAAGCCAGGGAAGTCAGTACTTGAATGACTGATGTTCTTCCTTGAAACACTATCCTCCCAACAGGGTGAGGGCTCAACCCTTACTTTGCCCCAGGCACATACCTAAGTGTGCCCCAGGCCTCCTCCCAGCCCTACCATGTTTGGAGATGCTATGGGAAAGGACTCCACTCCCACCACTTCTTTGATCTAGTTTTTTCCTATAGAGTAAGTTATTCTTTTCACAGATGTTTTCCAGTCAAGAGTCACAGCCCAATAAATTGAAGTAGAACCTATGAAATGGAATTTACCTCCTTGCACTGAGATTTCTAGTTCATTTTATTATCCAAATTCTGTATATAAACATCTAAGATCATAAGCAATATCATTGCCCCTCTTCCTGGATATTGTCTCCTGTGGATTACAAGGCTTCTCTTCTGTAAATCGTTTTCTTCATCCTATTCTCCACCCCACCCCTAACCCCCTTTAATTTATAACCATCTTGAACAGACCATTTCTTCTTTACTCATGGGAGCTGTAGTTTTAACTAAGGCTAAGAGACTGCTACTCCTGTATCTTAAGCCCCTGGTCCAGAAATTCAAGGTAGTGAAAACTGGACAAAGTGCCAAGCCTGGAGTCTGGAAGACCTGAGTTCAAATGTGACCTCAGACACTTGCTAGCTGTGTGACCAAGTGACTTACCCTGTTTGCCTCAGTTTCCCATCTGTAAAATGAGCTAGAGAAGGAAATGAGAAATCACTCCATTATCTTTGCCAAGAAAATCCCCCAAAAAGGGGTCACAAAGAGTTGGACATGACTGAACAGCAATAACAACCAGAAATTCAAACCATATTTTCTCTGGAGCTATATTCTTAACCAGTTGTTTACTTCCTAAATCTACTTTTCTCTCCTGCATCATTTACCTTCAATCCTTGGCAGAAATGAAGACACTGCTTGTCCTCTCCCCCAAGTTCTTTAGCTTACTTCCCAGATTCCAGGATCATGGGACCTAGAGCTGGAAGATCAACCAGTCAAACTCTCTTCATTTTAAAGATGAGGGACCTGAGGCCCAGTGAAGTTGAATGGTTTAGTTATTCAGGAGAGCTAAGGTTCAAACCCAGGCCCCCGGACTCCAAATCCTTCCACTCTCCTAGAATCCCTAGAGTTGCTTGCCTTCTGTCAGGGAATGCATATATTCAGAAATATCAGAGAATGGCCTTAATTAACCCCTTAGGCTCTGGGAGGTTACCTTCTAGAAATATTTCAAAGTGCCTGGGTGGTCATTTAAACAAAATATCACCCCAACCTCACCAGGGGTCAAGATCCATACTCTTGCCCGGAGAAAGAGAAACAAAAGCCACAGAGAACAAGAGTCTACTGAATAATCAGGACAGAGCTATCAGAAAAAGGAGGAGGGAGGAGGCAGAAGAGGCCACCTCGGGGCTGCCTGCAGGCAGCCCAACATGGGCTATTTTCATTTACTAGTTTTCTCTGGCGCAAGCAATTACCAGTCAGGGGATAAAAGCCAGTGGAAGAGGAAACACTCCTCAGGTGATCTGCTGCTGATGGAGATGTCTGACTGTAGAGCCACAAATCACAGAATTTCAGAGGCAGAAGGGACCTCAGCAGCAAGTAATACAATAATAATAATGTATTAAATAGTGGGCAGCTAGGTGACCCACAATGCATAGAGCACTGGGCCTGGAGTCAGGAAGACTCATCTTTCTGAGTTCAAATCCAGCTTCAGACACTTACTAGCTGTGTGACCCTGGGCAAGTCACTTCACCCTGCTTGCCTCAGTTTCCTCTTCTGTAAAATGAGCTGGAGAAGCAAATAGCAAACCACTACAGCATCTTTACCAAGAAAACCCCAAAAGGAGTCATGACTGAAACAACTGAACAATATAATCTATATATGAAAAAGAAATACCCACTATGATGTACCTGACACATTGTTGTCTAGCCTACGGTAGAAGACCATAGCTAGGTAACAGTGTGTGGCACAGGGGATAGAGCACTGGCCAGTTAGGAGAACATGAGTTCAAATTCGGTCTCAGACACTTCCTAGCTATGTGACCCTGGGCAAGTCACTTGATCCTGTTTGCCTCAGTTCATCTATAAAATGATCTGGAAAGGAAAATGGCAAACCATGCCAGTATCCTTGCCACAGAAACCCTAAATGGAGTCACAGAGAGTTGGACATGGCTGAAACAACTCAACAACAAAAATGTCACATATATGCCTATTAAATTTCATCTTATCAGATTTAAAGTAATGTTCTAACCTGTGGAAATTTTTTGTACCCTAATAGTCCTTCAGTATCTTTCCTACTTTCCTGTTATTTGCGAATTTGATAAGAGTGCAAGCTATTCCCTTATCCGAGTCATTGATTTTTTAAAAGTCAACTTCAGGGAGCCAAGAAGAACTCCTTGGGATACTTCACTGAAGATCTCCTTCCAAGCTGACACAAAAACATGAAATGAATCCAGCCATTTAACCAATTCCAAATTCATCTTGTACAATTGTCCAGCCCACATTTCTCCATCTTTCCAAGAAAATAGCATAATATACTTTGTCACATATCTTGCTAAGATCTAGGCAAACTATTATCTACAGCATTGGTGTCAATGAATCACTCAATAGATCAATCACTCAATAAAAATTTATCAAGCACCTACTATGTGCTAGCCACTGTATAAAAAAGAGACAAAAGATAGTTCTTGCCCTCCAGGAACTTACAATCTAATAGGAGAGATAACAAACAAATATAAACAAACAATCTATTAACAAGCTGAATAGGAAAAAGTTAACAGAGGGAAAGCCTTAGAATTAAGAGGTTTTAGAAAAGGCTTCCCATAGAAGTGGAATTTCGGCTGAGACGTTTTAAAATAATATTTTGTTTTTTCCCCAATTACACGTAAAGACAATTCTTAACATTCATTTAGAAAAGAAATTTGAGTTTCAAATTCTTTCCATCCCGGAGACGTGCAATCATACAAAACATATTTCCATATTTGTCGTGTTGCGAAAGAAGACACAGACCAAAAAAAGGCCACACACAAAGTGAAAAATAGTGTGCTGTGATGTGCATTCAGACTCCATCAGTTCTTTCTCTGGAGGTGGATAGCATTTATCATCACGAGTCTTTTGGAATTGTCTTGGATCATTGTATTGCTGAGAAGAGGTAAGTCATTCACAGTTGATCCTTGTACAATATTGCTGTTACTGTGTATAATGTTCTCCTGGTTCTTCAGCTGAAACAGAAAGAAGGTCAGGCGAGGGAGGAGGCAGAGATGATGAGGAAGACCGTTCCAGGCATGGGGGACAGCCAGAGAAAATGCCCAGAGCCAAGAGAGGGAACCCTGTTTGTGGGACAGCCAGGAGTGTCACTGGCTCAAAGAATACATGTTGAGTAAGATATAAGAAGACCGGAAAGATAAGAGGGCGCTAGGTTATGAAGAACTTTGAATACTAGGCAGAAGATTTTGTATTTGATCCTGGAGACAATAGGAAGCTACTGTAGCTTATTGAGTGGGGGTGGGGAAGGTGATGCAGTCAGACCTGCACTTTAGGAAAATGGCTTTGGTGGCTGAATGGAGGATGGATTGGAGTGGGGAGAGACTTAAGGCAGGCAGATCCACCAGCAGGCTATTACAATAGTCCAGGTATTAGGTGATGAGAGCCTGTACCAGAGTAGAGGCAGTGTCTGAAGAGAGAAGGGGGCATAATTAGGAAACTTTACAAAGGTGAAATAGAGAGACCTTGACTACAGATTGGATGTGAGGGTGGGGGGTAAGAATGTCAAACTAGCAAGTAGAAATGGGGACCACAAAACCACACATAAGGATCCCTGCCTGTGGCATATTGATTCAGAAAACTACATATTAACATTATCTATGTTCTATTATATTTTATTCATTTTGTTAGATAGTTCCTGATTCCATTTTAACATGATTCCCATGGGCTGTGTGTTTGACACCTTTCATCTACAGCATCCTGTGATCTAGACATTTACTTTTTGTTGTTACTGTTACTGCTCAGTCGTATTCAGTCGTACCTGACTCTTTGTGACCCCATTTGAGGTTTTCTTGGCAAAGATACTGAACTGGTTTGCCATTTCCTTCTCCAGCTTGTTTTACAGATGAGGAAACTGAGGCAAACAGGGTGAAGTGACTTGCCCAGAGTCACACAGCTAGTAAGTGTCTGAGACTGTATTTGAACTCTCTTCCTCCTGACTCCAGGGCCAGCACTCTATCTGATGTGCCACCTCGCTGCCTTATCAGTTTAGTAACCCTGACAGAAAAGGAAATAAGGTTAGTCTGGCTTGTTGTCATCTGGCTTTCTTTTCCAGATGTTCACTGGTTCGTTCTTTACTAATCTGTCCTAGATCCTCCCCAGGAATAAAGCAAAGCTCACTGACCTATCATTTGCAAATTCTATTTTCTCCCCCACCACCATCTTTTTTTTGTTTTGGACAATGGGGACATTTGTCTTTCTCCAGCCTCTCATTCTACCTAGTCTTTCAAGCTTCCCCTAGAGGCATGCAACAATCCCATCAGCCAGTTCTTTCGGTACCTTAGCATGCATTACATATGTGCCAGGAGACTGGAGTTCATTAAGGGCACCCAGGTACTCTGTTATTATCTCCCTTATCTAGGCTACCAACTCCTTATTGGTCATTTTTGTTCTGTCCAGTCTAAAGGTTATTTTCCTTGGTAGAGAAACCAAATAATAATTTAGATAACTTTGCCTTCTCTGTTGGTGGTTACCATCATCCCACTCACCCTGAAGCCGTTGTCTAAATCTTTGGTTTTGAGCCTCTTCTCTTCCACAGTATAGATTTAAAACAACAACAACCTTTTTGCTATTCTTAGATTTTCTCAACAATTTCAGCTTATTCCAAGTTTTGACACTTCTGACATTCTTATGGTCTTATGATACTCCTTTTTATGCATCCTGTGCTACCTGTCCTGGCTTCCATCTTGTGTCATATCTTTTTAAAAAGTCTAAGTAGGATGCTGAGTTCCCTGTGCATACATATTGGCCTCTTCAAACAATCCCTGTCTGTCCTCATTGAAAGTGTGTCCCTTAGAATTTTCAGACTTTAACTTTTGAAAGTTTCCCATCTCTCCCAGGCTGCCTTACTTCCCCAGTAGACTTTCAGTCCATGAGGTCCTTTCTGTCCTTCCTCTGAGCTTTTTGAAACCCTCTCTTCAAAAATCTATGGTGCTTGTCAGGCCAAGACCAACTTTACTCTCTTCTACCACATACTCCAGGAAAAGAATAGTCATTTCCCCACAAGGTTCCCATTATTTCTACTCCAGCTACCGGTTCCCCTGTTAGTAAAAATCTGATCCAGAATAGAATTGCCAGTTGTTCATTTCTCAGCCTTTTGAAGGATGAAATTATTTTTAATGTGTGAAATTATTAGTTACTCTTCTTTTTGGCAAAGTGAGGACTGTAGCCTGAACAATTGAAGTCCCCAGTCATTACCATATTATGACTCAATGCCAGCTTACTTTCTGAATTCATGCTCTGGCTCTTCTTTCTGTACAGGTGGTCTTCAGAAGACTCAGATGACCTTTATATAAGAAAGGGAGATCAGCATTAGCTAGGAGGAAAATTGTTCACCCCTAGTGATCATTAAAAGGAAATAAGAAAACAAGCATTTATGTAGCACCAACTATATGCCAACCATTGTGCTAAACACTTTTCAAAACATTATCTCATTTGATCTTCACAATAACCCTATGAGATTGGTGCCATAATTATCCCCATTTTATAGTTGAAAAAACCATGGTTAAACAGAGGTCAAGTGACTTTCCCAGAGTCATACAGCTACTAAATATCCAAGGCTGAATTTGAACTCAGCTCTTCTTGACTCTAGGCACCAGCATTCTACACACCATGTTACCTAGCTGACTCTTAAAAAGCTGACATAGCTGATCACTATATAGGCAATGGATTGGATGATGTCTTAAGGCAATTTTTATCTTTAACATTTTGATTCTGCCATTGTTATAAGGATGTCACTCTGGTTGTTTAGTTCAGCAGAGGGTATATGATCTCTCTGATGGGTATTGATATGCCCCATAAACAACTGTGTAGATGAGGAGGCATTAGAAAAGCATTTCCATTGGTTCTGACCCAAAGGTGAAAAACTTTAATTATTCAGTCATGTTGCCTCCAGGCCCCATATTATGCCTCATTGCCAGTCCTGTGATCTATTTCTATAGCTCCTTATCTAATTCCCCTTTCTGTTCAGATTGTCCTTAGTACACTCAGACAACTCTATCATGTCAGAAAGGTATTGCAAGCATGGGCATTATGCATTTGGCAGATTGACATTCATACCCAGTGCTATACAACTGGGTTTTCCCCCCCAATTGTAGTGTAGGAATTTCTTTCTTTCCCATCCAAATGAGTTTCATGTATATCCCTAGGCCTGGTTGCAGGGAACACTGTCTTGCCTAGGAGTGGAAGACATTGTCTTTTGACTGGGGCATCATCAGATTGTGTTCATTCGTGGGCAAAAATATCTAAGGGCTGAGGAACCTGGGAGACCCAGTCAGATTACCACAGCTATGAGGTAATGATAGAAACTGGCTTCAGCTGCCATTACTGTCACCATTTTTGAGAACCTACACTCAAGTGTCCAAGCCCAAAGCTACATCCTCATCATTGGACTGGGGAATTAATGAGCAAGCTGGCTGCCATATCGTATTGCCTCCCACAGCTGATCCTTGAGCAAAGCAAACTGGCTTTTAGTGCATCACTTTCCTGTACTCGTGAACTGCCCTGATCTTCCTCTGGTTTTGATCTTACAGGTCCACTTGTGAACTCTAATCATGCTTCTCTGCTTAGTCTCTGAATTGGTTCTTCCTTTGCTTATGAATGTGCCTGTTTTGGATTTTGACAATACTATTGGATCTGTTGGTTCCCAAGCTCTGGCTTTGGAGGTAGACCATTCCGGGTGGATTTGGCCTGGTTTGTTTACCAATTCAGTGACTCTTATGATTAGCTTCTGGCTAAAGAACATGTAAGCTAATCCCTGGCTTGGTAAGGCATGAGTCACTGAGTACACAACACTCAGGGAACATAGTTCCATTATCACTAGTTAACACTTTTATAATTCCAAACCAGACACTATACCCTTCAAATCACTTAACTTCTCTGGATCTTAATTTTTCTCCAAAGGTAAAATATGAGTGATGGATTGGGTGATGTCTCAAGGCAAGTTTTCTCTCTAACATTTTGATTCTGCCACTCTTGTAAGGATGCTGCTCTGGTTGTTTAGTTCATAAGAGAGTATGTGATCTCTCTGATGGGTACTCTTGAGGAGGCATTAGGAAAGCACTTCTAATGGTTCTGACCCAAAGGTGAGAAATTTTAATTGTTCAGTCCTGTTGCCACCAGGCCCCAGATCCATGGTTACATCCCTATAAGGAATCCATGTAGATAAAGGTCTCATGCCCTCTCTCCCTCAAGGCTGTCACACAATAGCCGTGGAGCTTGCAGCTCAGCCCCACTGAAAGTAATTTGTAGGATCTCCATTCCCTCAAAATAACCACTTTTACAAGACAACTGCAGAGAAGGTCCAGTTACACATGCTCTCAAAGCAGACAGAGCCTTCAAGGAACAAAATCCAAAACAATAATCCTCAGGAGCTGGTTTCTCATGAGTCTGCTATCCCACTGGGCTAGCAGAAGACAGAAGGCATGGGGACTGGGGCTAGAAGCCTCAGCTTCTGGCTGAGTCCCGATCTCTTCATGAACACTCCCAGCAAACCTACCTACTTCCAGTGCCCATGATACTACTAACCATTCTGCCTGGATCTATCCTGCTGCTACTCTTGCCAGTGACTGTGACTCAGTCTACTCTGCTGGGGTCTCTGCCACTGCCCATTCTGCTGAGGCCTATGCTTCCACTACTGCCCACCATCTGCCTACTACCCTCTTGAGCATCAGCAACTTATTTTAGACTGTATCTGAAATCATCTGTCTCCTTCCCATGTAATGTATTCCCCAAAACTTGACTGAGCAGGTTGGACCCAGGTTTTTCTTACAGTTTGTCTTCTACCCCTTGTCCCTCATATGGGCTACTCTCCAGCCTAGGGCCTCTACCACCATGGCATGACTGTTCCAGTCAATATTACATCATCAACGTAGCTATGAAAACAGTGACCTCTACGAAGTGAGGCCTCTTTCAGGTTTCTGCCTGCTACAGTGACAGTAAGAAAAAGAGTTCAGGTAGTCCTGGAGAAGGATGGGAAAGGTGGCTACCTCTCCATGTGAATGAGAACTGTTCTTGACTATTTTCAACCAAAGGAATAGAGAAAAAAACAGTAGAGGCCAATAAGGCCATACCTATGACCTGGGTCCTGAACTACCTAGTCTACCACATTGACAAGGCCAAGAATGGTTTGAGCAATTGGCAGGACAACTTTGTTCAGCTCCCTGTCACCCAGTGAAGCTGCCAGGGGCCATCTGCCTTCCTTGTGGACCACATAAAGTTATTACAAGGGAATCCAGCTTAGCCAAATACTCCAGCCTTTTTCTCTCCATCACTAGGGAGGACATAGTTTTCATGCCTCTCAGAAACTGTTATTGTTTGGTGTTAATGTCATGGCATGGTTCTGGAAACTCTAAGATTCCATTTGACCCTTCCCACAATAACTGTCATTAAGGTTATAGCCACACAGATACTGGCACCTGAGTTTTCATGTCCCAGGCCTTTCAATGTCTCCAAAAATCCCTCCTTCTTTAGTGCTCTGACTCCAGAACTATCCTATGGAGCCTGAAGTCCCCTGGCAGACGCATTGCAAGTATTTAGGTTTCTGGTGTCCAACAGGTCCTTGTATTCAAGGGAGGTGGAGTATTTAGGGAAGGCCTTAGATCTGGATGAGCTTGAAGGGCCCTGACTACCCAGATACTGCATATAGTGGCACAGTTTTACTAGTGTCTCTAGAGTGTCGCCTTTCATTTTCTAAACAACCCCATATTTTACCCAAAGATCCTTCGTGGAGTTTCCTCTCTCTGTTCCCTTTTAAAGTTCAAACCTAAGGTAACCACTAAAACCTTTGCCTCACTCAGATGTAAGGGGATGCTGAACACTAACAGCTTTTATCAGACTATTTACCCTTTGCCATCAGGTAACCTTCCAATAGGTCTATCAGGGCACCCCAGTAGGATACCTTGCCCCCTCCCACCATTCTTAGAGTGCCTATTTGCATAGCCAGCTGTATTTGCCCTGATGGTCACTGTGACCTACTACTTAGATTTCTTGGGTAGGCCTGTTCAAGTCTCGAATCCAGAGACTCAGAGGTCACACTCTACAAAGCTGGTTTCTGGCTTCAAACTCTTTGACCACTCAACTGACTCTAGAGCTGGTGAGTACAGCTTTTTAAGGGCTGTGACTAATTTTCATTCATCTAATGACAAGTTCCCTTTCTTATTTAATTAAGGACCTTTTCCCACCCTTTTTAGAAGGATAACACATCTTTACACTCTATTAGCCCATGAATACCTCTTTACCTCCATTATGTGTCCCTAGCTTTCCATAACTGTACCATTAGAACCTAAGAGAGAGGAGTGGATTCCTCTGCTTCACCCGTCTATATTTCCACAGATCTCTCTAAGCTCAGTGCTGTAAGGTTTGCAAAGTGTTAACAAATACCCTCTCATTTTATCCTCATAGCAAACCTGGAAGATAGGTACCATTATTATCCCCATCTGGGGCATAGAAAGGTTAAGTGACTTGCTGTGGGGCGTACAGCTAGTGTCTGATTTGAGCTCAGGTCTTCCTCACTCCAGGACCAAAGTGCTCTCCATGGTGCCACTGAGCTGCTTCTGCATTCATTACTGATATGACCTTCTGTGAGTGATGAGTCAGGTATAGGAAGCTCCTAGCTGTAACCCATCCCATCACTTCTCTGCCTCCCTCTCAACCCCACTTCCTAAGCACTGAGGACATCAATCAATGCTATGTGGAGCCTGCTTGGTGGCTGCTTACTAGAGGTGATGATGTAGGCACCACTCAGGAACAGAATGGGGGAAGACAATAATCACACAACCACATGAACATCCATTTGCCATTACTGTCACTCTTTCAGTCAGTAAGTATTTATCAAGAACGTACTGACACCTATGTGTCAGGCACTGATCTAGATATGAGGGAACAAAAACAAAAATGGAAAAAGCCCTTGCCTTCAAGGAGTTTAAATTCTATCGAGGAGATGGCATGCACATACATATACATATATGTGAACACATAAACATACATGTATGCACAGTGTGTATTGCGGAGTGTACAACTGTTGAGAGTTACGTTGACTCAGTGACCCATTGTTCCCAGCCCTGCTTATCAACCAGAGGAGGCTCTGTTGGGGAAGAAGACACCAAGTCTGCACTTTTTTGTATTACAGTGCTTTTTGTCACCTTCTTGCTACTTTGAGGAGAAACTGAGATAAAAAGGCTTAGCCTCTTCTGCTAAGGTAGACCTATCTGAATTATCTTAAAGTTATCTATAAAAGCCTGCCCCACCTTGACTCCATTTCTATCATCAGTGACCAGCCCATCAATATGTTGCTACCTTGATGTAACTTATAATAAAAGCCTTTTCATTCTCTTTGTCCTGAGTTTCACCTTGTTAATCAGAGTGAAAAGCCCAAATGAAGAATTTTACTTTCAACATAACCATTGGGCAGTAATAGAAACAAAAGCAAATTAATACACTGAGCCAAGTGGTGGAGGTAGTTCCACAGGTAATCTCATTTCCATAAGACTTTCTTTGGGTTCTTCTTCTTTCCCTTGTAGCTTTGATTAAAAATGACTCAATTTAATTCAACAAGCATCTATTTTGTGTACGTGTGTGTATGTGTGTGTGTATGTTTAATACACCCATACACAAAGTAAATACAAGATAATTCTTTAGAAAGTTGGGGTTGGAAAGATGAGATATTATTAAGAAAAAATGAGATATTACTGAGAGAATCAGAAAAAGCTTCATTCTCATCGAAGGTGGTTGTTGAGCTGAGCTTTGAAGGAAACTAGAAATCAGTTCTTAGATCCTGAAAGAGAGAAGATGCAGCCTGTGGAGGACCCTAGAAGTAGATTAATTGTATAATTGTAGGTGTTTCAGGGAGGTAGAACATTGGTTTCAATAGCACTAAAATACCATTTGGTACTCATAGCACGTGCTGGAAATGAGAGGGTTTGTGATCGTGGGGTTGATGTGTGCATGCCACAATCAGCATCATTTTGGGGGTTAGTGAAAGAAGTGGAACAAGATGTGCTTCAAACATCAGCTTATTGAAGATCATGGAGGTTCAGCAGATAGAACCTGAGAGTCACTCACTAGTAAGAGGCTGGTGGTATTGATGGCAAAGGTTTCATGTAGACCTTTTTTGTACGTGACTGGGCCCAAATGAAGACGGCAATGGTGGATTTGTTTTCCTATGATTATTGTGCCAATGGTGGGCTATACAGGGATGGGAGATCATAGGGTTTTAAAGCTAAAAGTGTCCTCAGTGATCATCTAATCCAATTTTCTCATTTTATAGCTAAAGAAACTGAGACCCAGAGAGGGGAAGAGATTAATCAAAAGTCACAAAAGCAGTAGGAGACAGAGTTTGGAATCAAACTCCAGGCATCTCACTCCGTATCTAATTTCTTCCCCCCAACATACCACCCCTGTTCCTTACTGAAGCAAATTGTGGTTTATAATATTTCCAGGGGTCCCAAAGTATAATAAAGTCCAAACTTGGAGCATGTAATCTTTGGGCAAATAAATATATTTGACCAAGTCCTACTGGGGGAGGCCAGGGCTGGATAGTTCCATAGGCAGTCCCACTTCCATGGGACTCTCTTGTTTTCCTTGTATCTTCAATTAACAACAATCCACATTGAATTCAACGAGCATTTATTCATTGCAGGGCATTGTGCCAGATGCTAGGGACAAAAAGACAAAGAAGAAAAATGCATTCTATGGGGGGATATAACATGCAAACAGATAAGTAAATGCAAGCTCATTTGAGGATGGGAGGAGCATGATGAGTCAGGAGGATCAGGCAAGTTGTCACAGAAGATGTGACCACTAAACTAAGCTGGAGGGAAGCTAAGGATTCTAAAAGGGAGAGGTGAGGAGGGAGCACAATCCAAGTATGGGAGAACCATCTGTGAAAAGACACAGAGGCAACAGATGGATTGATGTGTCTGGGGAATGGCAAGTGGGCCAGTCTGGCTGGAACATAGAGTGTGAGAAGGAGAAATGTGAAATCAAATTGGAAAGATATATTGGAGCCAGGTTGCAAAGGGTTTTAATTGCCAAATTGAGGAGTTTGTGTTTTATCCTAAAGGCAATGGGGAGCCACTGAACCTTCTTGAGTAAAGGCCAAATTTGTGCTACAGGAATATTAATTTGGCAACTTGAAGGAGGATGACTTGGAAAGGAGGAGACATTAGAGGCAGGGGAACCAATCAGAGGGCTAGCATTGTAGACTAAGCAAGAGATAATGAGAGTCTGAGCTAGGGTGACAGTTGTTGGAGGCTGTGGGGTGGAAGAGGCACATTAATTCACTATTGGTGGAGCTGTCCAGCCATTTTGGAAAACAAGCTGTAACTACACCCAAAAAGTTAACTAACTATGCGTAGCCTTTGACTCAATGTTACCGCTCCTTGGCATACATTCCAAAGAGATCAAAGGAAGAGAGAATGAACTCATATGTAAAAAAAAATATTCATGGCAGCACTTTTGTTGTAGGAAAGAACTGAAAACTAAGAGGGCCAGTGTCCATCAATTGGGGAGTGGCTGAGAAAATTACAGCATATAAATGAAATGGAGTATTATTACCTCATAAGATATGATCAAAAGGATGGATTTAGAGAAACTTGGGAAGACTTATATGAATTAATTCAGAGTGAAATGAACAGGAACAGGTGGCCAATTTTTATGACGATTGCAATATTGTTAAGAGAAACAACATTGAAAGGCTTAAGAAGCCTCATCAAAAAATTCACGATTCAAGAGTTCCATGCTTTCTACCTCTTGACAGAGAGGTCATGGATGAATGGCGCAAGATGAGACATATTTTTAAATATGGCCAATGTGGGGATTTATTTTTTTTCTTGACTGTGTATACTTGTTATAAGGAAAGGGTTCTTTTTTACTCTGAGTCCTTATTCTTTTTTTTATCTTTTTGTTTTTTTCTCTCTTTTTTTCTAATTTATTTTATTTTATTATTTATTTGATATTTTAGTTTTCAACACTGATTTCCACAAGATTTTGAGTTACAAATTTTCTACCCATTTCTACCCTTCCCCCACTCCAAGATAGCATATATTCTGATTGCCTCATTCCCCAGTCAGTTCTCCCTTCTGTCACCCCACTCCCCCTCCCCATCCCCTTTCCCCTTACTTTCTTGTAGGGCAGGATAGATTTCTATGTCCCATTCCCTATAGATCTTATTTCTCAGTTGCATGCAAAAACAACTTTTTCTTTTGAGCATCTGATTTTAAAACTTTGAGTTCCAAATTCTCTCCCCTCTTCCCTCCCCACCCACCCTCCCTAAGAAGGCAAGCAATTCAACAGAGGCCATCCATGTATCATGTAAAACACTTCCACAATACTCATGTTATGAAAGACTAACTATATTTCCCTCCATCCTATCCTATCCCCCTTTATTAAGTTTTCTCCCTTGATCCTGTCCCTTCAAAAGTGTTTGCCTTTGATTACCTCCTCCCTCTATCTGCCCTCCCTTCTATCATCCCCGCTTTTTTATCCCCTTCCCCCTACTTTCCTGTGGGGTAAGATATGCAATCAAGGGCGTATGTCATTCCCTCCTCAAGTCAGATCCAATGAGAGCAAGATTCACTCATTTCCCCTCACCTTCCCCCTCTTCCCTTCCAATGAACTGCTTTTTCTTGCCACTTTTATGTGAGATAATTTACCCTATTCTATCTCTCCCTTTCTTCCTCTCTCAATATATTTCTCTCTCATACCTGAATTTTATTTTTTTTAGATACCATCCCTTCATATTCAACTCATCCTGTGCCCTCTGTCTATATTCCCTTCAACTCCCCTAATACTGAGAAAGGTCTCATGAATTACACTCATCATCTTTCCATGTAGGAATGTAAACATAACAGTTCAACTTTAGTAAGTCCCTTATGATTTCTCTTTCTTGTTTACCTTCTCATGCTTCTCTTGATTCTTGTATCTGAAAGTCAAATTTTCTATTCAGCTCTGGTCTTTTCATTGAGAAAGCTTGAAAGTCCTCTCTTTTATTGAAAATCCATATTTTGCCTTGGAGCATTATGCTCAGTTTTGCTGGGTAGGTGATTCTTGGTTTTAATCCTAGCTCCTTTGACCTCTGGAATATCACATTCCAAGCCCATGGATCCCTTAATGTAGAAGCTGCTAGATCTTGTGTTATCCTGATTGTGTTTCCACAATACTCAAATTGTTTCCTTCTGGCTGCTGGCACTTTTTTGCCTAGACCTGGGAACTCTGGAATTTGGTGACGATATTTCTAGTTTTCTTTTGGTGATCTTTTTGAAGAGGCAATTGGTGGATTGTTTCAATTTCTATTTTACCCTCTGGGTCTAGAATATCAGGGAAGTTTTCCTCAATAATTTCCTGAAAGATGATGTCTAGGCTCTTTTTTTGATCATGGCTTTCAGGTAGTCAAATAATTTTTAAATTATCTCTCCTGGATCTATTCTCCAGATCAGTGGCTTTTCCAATGAGACATTTCACATTGTCTTCCATTTTTTTTTCATTCCTTTGGTTCTGTTTTATAATATCTTAATTTCTCATAAAGTCACTAGCTTCTACTTGCTCCAATCAAATTTTTAAGGTGGGATTTTCTTCAGTGGTCTTTTGGACCTCCTTTTCCATTTGGCTAATTCTGCCTTTAAAGGCATTCTTCTCCTCACTGGCTTTTTGGAGCTCTTTTGCCATTTGGGTTAGTCTATTTTTTTAAGGTGTTATTCTCTTCAGTATTTTTTGGGGTCTCTTTTAGCAAGTTGTTGACTTGTTTTTCATGGTTTTCTTGCATCTCTCTCATTTCTCTTCCCAATTTTTCTTCTACTTCTCTTACTTGCTTTTCCAAATCCTTTTTGAGCTCTTCCGTGGCTTGACACCAATTCATATTTTTCTTGGAGACTTATTGATGTAGGCTCTTTGACTTTGTCGACTTCTTCTGGCTGTATGTTTTGATCTTCTTTGTCACCAAAAAAAAAAGATTCTAGAGTCTGAGTCTGAGTCTGCATCCTTTTTCACTGCCTGGCCATTTTCCCAGCCAATTACTTGACCTTTGAGCTTTTTGTCGGGTTATGACTGCCTGTAGAGTATAGAATGCTTTGTTCCAAACTTTAGGAGCTGCGCTGCTGTTTTCAGAGCTACTTCTACTCCACTGTCACTGCAAGCTGTGCCATGGCAGTGCTCCTGCTCCCCCAAGAACCACCAACCAGGGTTGTGACCCAGATCCCAGCAGGGCAAGGCAAGTCCTGCACTCCCTCTCTGGTCTGCCACTTGATTCCTCCCACGGTGTGAGCCCTGGAATCCAGAAGCAGCTGACTCTGGAGCTCTGGAAGCAGCTGTAGGAGCTTCCTTCTGCTGCTGTCACCACTGAGCACTACCTCTGCCATCCCCAGGGCTGGCGCCAGACCACTTTTTAACCCAATCTGTTCCATGGTCTTTGGCGTTTGTGGGCTGAGAAGTCTGGTAACTGCCACAGCTCAATGATTCATGGCCCTAAGGCCTGCTCCAGGCCAACTCTCAGTCTGGTCTGTCCTGGCACAGCCCATGCTGGGCTCTGCTCGGATCCCAGTACCGTATGATAGACCCTTCCCAGTGACCATCCAGGGCATCCTGGGCTAGAGACCTGCTTCCCTTTGCTATTCTGTGTTCCACAGCTGTAGAATTTGTTCAGAGCCATTTTTTGCAGGTGTTTGGAGGGATTTGGGGGAGAGCTTAAGCAAATTCCTGCTTTCCAGCTGCCATCTTGGCTCTGTCCCTTTTTTATCTTTTTCTAAGTGATTTCCTGTGTATTCCTAGGTTCAATGATGACTTCTATGCAGATGACTCAAAATCATATCTCTGGACATAATCTGGCTGTTGATATCTCATCCTTCATTACCAACTGCTTGCTGGACACTTGTATCTGCATATACAATTGATTGTATCTTAAACTTAAATCTTAAACTCGTCATGTTCAAAGCAGAACTCACTATCTTTTCCCCTAAAGTTGCTGCTTTCAAAAATTCTCCTTTGTATTGAGTGTATTACCACCCTAGGTCTGTAATTTCAGAGCTCTTCTTTCTCCTTCACCTCCCACATCTAATTATTTCCCAAGTCCTGCCAGTTTTACCTCTAAACAACATCTTTCTCATTCATCTTCTTTTCAGCATTCTCCTGACCTCTACATTGTTTCAGGTCCTCCTCATCTCTTAACTCAACCATTGCCACACTCTCCTAGTTGATCTTCCAGCTTCCAATCACTCCCCTCTCCTCTGCTTCTTCCAAACTTCAATGCATCTGTGATGACATTGTTGTGGGTACTGCCATCAATGGTGTGATACTGTACAATATCATACAATACAACACAACACAAATTTACTAAGTTCCTGCTATGGGCCAGGCTCTATGCTAAGTGCTAGGGATACAAATAAGAAAAAGAAAGACAACCTCCACCCCCAGTCTAGACAGACCCTGCCCTCGAGGAATTTATTATTTAATGGGGGAAGACAATATTCAAAAGAAAATGTAAAGTAGAGAGGGTTCTAGAGGGTACCCAGCAAGTGGGAATTATGATGGGGATGATTATGGGCATGATGATGATGATGGTGATGATAGTAGAGCTGAAACCAAGCAAAGTCATTGGTAACAAATTAAGGGATGACTGGAATTCTGAGTCCTCTCTAAAGTGAGGCTTTGGGAAGCGTTTTTACTCTACTCTCCAGTCCCCCAATCAGAGGGGCAAAAGCAACTTAAGGTATTAAAGAGGTACGAGCACCAAAACTCAAGCAATGTTCTGATGATGAGTTTCCTGGAAATGAGCTTATCCTAGAGGAGGCATAAAGATGGTGGTGGAGTCAAAAGCAAGTAAAGCAACTGGTAGCAAATGAAAAAATGGTACAAATCACACCCATCTCTGCTTTCTTATCTTGTAAGACTCCTGAACAAATCCTCCCATACATTCTGTACAGCAGGTCCACCTAATATGCTTCTAGATCTCTTGATATTGTGCACATATAAATGGAGCACATGAGCTGTCCGTTTTTTTGGTTTTCTCCTCTCTCACAATATGACCAGCCAATCTTTTTTCATGATCATACATAATAATAGCATATATATATATATATACATATATGTATATATATATACATATATATATATGCAGAGAGAGCAAGACAGAGACAGAGACAGAGAATATATATATGTGGTTTTAAAGTTTGCAAAGAACTTTATGCAAATTATCTCATTTTATCCTCACATCAACCCTAGAAGGTAGGTACTATTATTACCTTCATTTTACAGATGAGGAAACTGAGACAGATAGAGCTTAAGTGACTTGCCCACAATCACCCAGCTAGTAAGTGTCTAAGCACTAAGGCCATATTGGAACTTAGATGCTCCACACTCTCAGTTCAGCGCTCTATCTACTGCACCACCTAGCTGCCATAGGCATCTTTCTGCTGATATCCTTAATGGCACTTCTCTTGTACAACAATTTGTTGGTTATTTTTCTTTTGTTTACTCTGCCAAGATAATGACTGGAAGAGACAGAACAAAAAATAGCATGGGTATTTGATACCAAAGAAAGTGTGAAAGGTAGTTATAGAACTTCTAGCTAACCTTGATGGGTCCAGGCCATTAGGCACAGAAAACTGTATCCTAGAGTGCTGAAAGGATAGACAGGTGTGATAATTGAGTCACTCTCAATGATCTTTGAAAATCCATAGAGCAGTAGAGAAAAATCCTATGCAAATGGGTCAAATTTGTCCCAATTGTCAAGTATATAAACAAAATGAAGTCTTCAAAGTGTAGCATGACTTAGATTTCCGGCAAAATTCTCAAACAAATCACAGGGTATCCTAAAGTATTTAAACTGTAATAGCTTAAACCTACACTAAGACTTTTGAAACACTATATTAAAAGGATGGCTAGTGAAAATCCAGAAAAGGAAGTGACCACCACAAAGAGACCATGCTCTTTGTGGCAAAGAACAGGTCATACCAGACTCACCTCATTCCTTTTTTTTTTGATGGGATTACTAAACTGTTTGTACAAGGGAATAATATGTAGTTTACATAGTTATAGTGCACTTCGTCTTTGGCAAAGCATTTACTAGAGCCCTTTATGCTATTCATGTTGGAAAGAGGGAAGAAAATGTGACTTGGACAATAAAGACAGTAAGATAGATTCAGTCCTGGCTCAAGTCACACATTATCAGAGTCTCCAAAGAATAAAAGTTACAGGTCCCTGAAAGGACCACAGAAAAGCCTATGGTAATTCTGAGTAGACTGGAATGCATTACCAGCAAATAATTTTGCAGGAGAAGTTACATAAATAATTATGACCAGAAATGAGAAATGAATCGGTCACATGATAAGATCAAGGAATAATCGATCAATGGATAGCATATATATTCCATTGGTATCTATGTGATGCCAAGAGATACGGAAGAATACTCTCATCATACTTGGAAGGCCCTTGTAGAATATTTATGGAAGGACATGGATATGAGCCCCATAGCAGCAGAAGTTCTGGGTAGATTGCAATCTCCCCCTCTGGATGAGAACATATATCAATGAAATCATAAATTCATTAAAGTATTAAAGAAAATCCTTATTTTCTTTTGCCTCTTTACAGAACTTCTGCCATGACATGGGTGAATCTCTTTTGTGAGCATATGTCTCACTGCTTTACATTTTGCTACATGTCAGAAAGTTATTCCTGTAGTCACATCTGTCTCATATAATTTTAATGTCTGTGTGCTCTTCCTTCTATACTACAAAAGTTCCTACTCATCTTTTAAATTCTAACTTAAAATCCACCTCTTTCCCAAAGTCTTCCCTGCCTTTGGAGATCAATGACCTTCCCACACTGATTTCATATAGTATTTTGCTTAGCACTTTTCTAATGAACTTGTCATATAATATTTGGCATTGACATATCTATTTATATCTTATTTTCCTGAAGATACTGTAAACTCCATGAGGGCAGGTACAGTCTAAGCTTTTTATCTCTTCCAACACACAAGGCAGTAGAGATTTAATAAATGTTTGTTGAATAAATGAACAAGATGCCTTAGTTGAGGAGAAATTTCAAGGCTGCATTTTGTTCTAGGGAGACAAATGACTTTATACAAAGCAACAAACAAAAGACATTGCATATTTTACATTCCCGGCACCTCTCAGTCACTACCATAAATATAAAGATGTGTTGTAGAAAATCATAAAAGCTTGTCTGTTTTCTATTTAGCTGGGTGGCAGCCTGTCAGTCAGTCTATTCAACATATTTATGTTGGACAGGTGCTGCAGATGGACAGGGAGCTAGGTCCAAAATTGAATATAAGGAGGAGATGGAGCTGAATTGTATTGGGGAAATTATTCAGTGCTCACAATTCTTCAAAATTGTTCATTGCTGCAAAAGGCTCTCTTTAATGCCAGCGCTCTCCTACTCATACTATAATGGTTGTGAATCATGGAATACCATAGACTTGGAAGAACTGAGATTGCAAAGAGCCCAAAGGGCAAGGTGCCTGGTGGGTGTAAGTAGGCTGCGATGTGTTAAATATGATGACTTGGGTTTGAAAGTAGAAATAAAAGACATTATAAAGGATATGTAAGACCCTAAAAAGAGATGGATATGGAAAATAAGAGACAGCTCAGAGACAACCACAGTGGTACACTGTACCTGAAAATATTAAAATGTCAGAGGCTTCCCCTATTATATGTGGACATTTTGATTTCTAAAATCAATCAATCAATAAACATTTATTAAGTGCCTACTATGTGCCAGTCCATGTGCTAAGCTCTAGGAATACAAAAAGAAGCAAAAGACAATCCCTGCCCTCAGGGAGCTCACAATCTAATGGATCTAATTTGAGTGAAAAGTACATGTAAAAATCATTTTGAGAAGATATACAAACTCTCAGATAAAATGTGGAGAAGAGAACAGACTGTTCAGAAGATCTGAGATAGAACTGCAACTCAGATAAATGTAAAGAAAAGGGCCAGTTTAAGAGTGGAACACTGACATGGATACAGGGCATTGTGGTCCACTGACTCATTTGCCTATGACTATTTTCAGAGTTTTAAAAGTTTGGGCTGATAAATAATAGATTAAATAACTGTTGGAGAACTAAAACATTATGTGAGTAGGAGGCCCTTATGTGAGTTATTAGAAGACAGCATAACTGTTTTGCTGGGAGTCATGAGGATTGGAAGAGAGCCAGTATTTTGCTGAGATAAGATTGGCTAAAAACAAGGAGTGCTGCCCTTTATCACCATCTAAAGCCTGAAAGTGGAAATCTTTCCAGGGTTTGCCTGTATTGTCCTTTACTGCCCTCTCTGGTTTAAGAGGGAGAGAGAAAAAGAGAATAAACACTTATAGAACACCTACTATGTGCCAGGCATTTGCTAAGTGTTTTCTTTACCAATATTATCCCATTTGATCTTCATGACAGCCCTGTGTGAGACAGGGACATTTATGATCCCTATTTTATAATTGAGGAAACTGAGGCAAATAGAGGTTAAATGACTTGTCCAGGGTCACACAGCTAGTATATATCTGGGGCCAGATTTGAAGTCAGACACTCCTAACACCAGGTCCCTATGCAAAATGGGCTTTGTATCTCCTTTGCTGTGAGAATAACAACAAACCTTTATATAGCACTTACTATGTGTTAGGCACTGTGCTAAGTGCTTTTATAATTATTAACTCATTTGATCTTCACAACAACCCTGGGAGATAAAAGCTCTTTTTCTAGATGAGGAAACTGAAGGAAATATAGATTAAGTGACTTGCCCAAGGTCACACAGCTAGTGTCGGGGGCCAAATTTGAACTCAGACCTTCCTGACTCCAGGCCATTGCACCAAAGGTAGGCTTTGTATTTACTTTGCTATGGGAAGAAGCATGGCTTGGCTGAGAGCTGACTGGACAAAGAAAAATTCCTTTTTATTTAAAGAGCTGGGGGGACAAAAGCTGCATGGCCCTATTATTATTTTAAACTTGAGAGTCAATCCTCAAAATCCCAGAACAAATCTGAGAGAGACTGACAGTTCTCTGCCTTAAGGAAATTACTTGTCATTGAAAGAGCATAACACTTTCTCAACACCCTGTCAAGGATGGCTGTGTGCTTAAAAGAGTTGGTCATGGCATCAATGACTGGAGAATAATGAAGAAGTGGTTTCACCTAGCATGATAGTTGTGAGGACCAGAAGGGAAGTGAATAGCAGAGAAACTGTTTTGCCTAGCAGGTGACTCTGTACAGACTATTCTCCAAAGAGACCAAGGACATAAATGTCTACCATCCAGAGTCATGAGTTGAACTGGAAACATGGACTTTCCTAGCCCTGGGTCTCCCTGCTGGATTTCTCTAAGTGCATGCCCACCTCCCCACCCATGCAAATGGGAAACAAACTGATTTGCAGATGCTAAAATGATGAGAAATAAGGATGTATCTCCCATCTAAACCAGGGTTATGGCTAGGACCCTAAAAGAGGGTTTGGATAGTAACCACATGGCTGTGGCTGACCTTCACTCCAGGAAAATATCCCAGACTTGCCAATGTGAGAACAGATTGGCATGAGTGAGCCAACCCACAAAGAAAGAAGCTTCATTTCCCATCTCAGGGCCACCTATGGGCTACAAAAACAATAAGGGGAAGATCTTCAGGGTGCTGGATTAATCATCTGTGAAGGGATCAAACAGGATGACAAGAACAAGAGGGCTTGTATTCATCCTAGGTAGAAGAAATATCTACATGGATGAAAGGGCATATCCATCAAAGAAGGCGAGTTTAGTCAAATCAACATCATCCTAGGGAGAGTTATTACTATCTTTAGAAGCTTCAAAACTATTAATGTCCTTGAGGCCTGAATCTAATTCTCCTGAACTGGTAAAGGGAGATCAGAGATCACAAGCCTTTTAAACTGAACTCTATAGGCACTCCCCAATATACAAACAACCCAGACAGATAAATAATTCCCTTTGTTCTGATGACCCCCCCCCCCAATACACACACACACACACACACACACACACACACATACACAACTTCTCTCTCCATATCCCCTGGAGCCTTCTCTCCTGCTGTCATGAATATTTGGGAAAAATAAAAAAAATAAAACTAGAGGCTTTTTGAGAATGTGTGTTTTCAGAAATAGAAAGGAAGAAGCTTTAATAAATGGCAATGGGGGTAGTAGAAAGACCTCAGGCCTAGGAGTCAGGAGACTTGGGCTCAAGTCCTAATTTCATTACTAACTGCTGTGTGACCTTGAACAAATTACCTCTTATCTGTGGGTCTCAGTTTCCTCACCTTCAAAATGAGAGGGTTGCACTGGCAGACTTCCAGAGATACTTGGGTCTTTTGATCACAGAATCAAAATCCCTGATAGGGATTCTGCCTACCTTGTGGTATGCTCCCTGCTCTCCCCTCCCCCTCTGATTTCTCCCTTTAACATTATGCCTCAAATATTTATTTTTTACAATTCGTAAATTCCTACCAATTAAATATGAATTTTAATGACAAAGCATCTCTTTTTTTTTTTTAAACTGGGGATTAAAGTGTATGAATATACCTGTGAATCTAGTCAGGTTGCTTTCTTTCTAATACCTCTGCACTGGGGGGATGGAACTCTTGACAGGATTTGGGAAAGGAATTTTGGAATATGGGACACTATAAGCTAGGAGGAAATGGCATGGTTAGTCTATATGAAATGCTCCAGTGTAGGTATTAGGAATATACAAGGGCACTAAGCTTCTGGGTTTCTGGTAAGAGAAGAAAAATGATATTGGAAAGAAGGGAAGAAAAGGAAGGGAGGAGGACACCAAAGGAAAACCAGGTATTTGAAAATTTTGCCTGGAACCTGTCCTGGAAAGGAGGTAACTTTATCTCTTTTTTCATTCATACATCAAATATTTATTAGATACCTGTGCAGAGCACCTTGTTAGCTGTTGAAAAGGATAAAGTTTACATAAGACAGGATCCTGGCTCTCGTGGAACTTACAATGTAGGAGGGGAATAATATATCAATCCAGATAGCCATAGTATATAATCGTATATGGAAAGTACATTAGAGAATTATAAAACTAAGTGCCATGTGGGATCTGAGGGACAAGGTTTACACTCCTAAGTTCAGGAGTGGAGGGGAGTAAAGGGAGAATGGTCAGGGAAGATTCTTGGAGGAGGTAGCAATTTGAGATGGACATTAAGAGAGGCCAAAGTCCAATGAGTGAAAATGGGGAGGGAGGACATTCCAGGAATAAGCATGAAGAGCATGAAGGAAATAAGAGTGTAGATTTTATAATGGGAGCAGACTGTAGTCCAGTATGGTTGAAGTACAGTGAATGGATAAAAGTACTATGAAATATGGTTGGGTTGTGCCAGATCATAGAGCCATGAATGTCACAGAAAAGAGTTTGAACTTTATTCAATGGGCCACTAAAGACTTTTTTTGTTTCTTTTGATTTTTTAAAATTCTGAATTTAACAAACACCAGAGGGGAAAAACATTTGTCATATATAAAAGAGGTTTATACAGGAAAACATGAATCTCATTATATACAGCTTATTTTTTCAAAACTATATGATAAATTCAACATGTAAATTTTGCAATCATTATACTGTCAGTCTGTTTCCTCCAATTCTTTCCATAGATTTTTCAAAATGCCCCCATGACCTTCTTTTCTTCTTTTTTTAGGCAACTCTATGGATAGCTCCCTTCTCCACTGTGCCCACCTCCCCGCCCCACCTGCTGAATTCCTCAATCCCCAAATTTAAAAAAAACCACAATCTTTGTAACAAATAATCATAGTTAAGCAAAACATATTTATATATTTGTCAAATCTAAATATGTGTGCAAATATACGTGTGTGTGTGTGTGTTTGTGTGTAGAGATATATAGTATATGTCTCACCCTGCACCCCTCCATAGGGAAGTAGGATCAGTCCTCTGGAGTCATATTTGTATTAAAGTTTTTATATCTTTCAAAGTTGAAGTCTTCCACCAAGAGGAGGTAGAAGACATCCCCTTTTAAAGAAGAATTATATTGGAAATTGAGGGGATGTCTAACAATTGGGGAATGACTAAACAAGTTGTGGTATATGATTGTGATGGAATACTATTATGCTATAAGAAATGATGAGCAAGATGCTTTCAGAAAAACCTGGAAAGATTTATATGAACTGATACAACAGACATGAGCAGAACCAGGAGAACAAGGTAACAGCAATATTATACAATGATCAACTGTGAATGATTTAGCTATTCTCAGCAATACAAAGATCCAAGACACTTCTGAAGGACTTACAGTGAAAAATACTATCCACCTCCAGAAAAAAAAAAACTGATGGAATCTGAATGCAGATAGAAGCATACTTTTTTTTACTGTCTTTTTCTTTTTTTTGTCTGCATTTTCTTTTGCAACATGGCTAACATGGAAATGTGTTTTGCCTGACTGTACATGTATAATCTATATCAAATTGCTTGCCTTCTGAAGGAGGGGGCAGCAGAGGAAGGGTGGAAGAGAATTTGGTACTCAAACTAGTAAAAAATGAAGGTTAAAATTGTCATTATATGTAATTGTGAAAAAATAAGATATCAAAATTTTAAAAAATAAAGGAGAATGATATGCCCAAATTTAAGCATGAGCAAGAATGACTGGTATGAAGGAAGGATTGGATACAGAAAAGAGTAGAGGCAAGAAGACCTACTAAAGGCTAAAACGGTGCTCCAAATGGGTAGTAATGAGGATGTACTAGGGTAGAGTGATGGAAATAGAAAAGACAATATGAAAAATGTTATGGAGGTACAATAGACAGACTTCTTAACTGATTGGATATGATAGACTCAAGATTGCCCCAAGGTTCTTCACTCTTCTTTCTCTTTCACCTTGTCCTCCCTCACTGTCTTCTCCCCTCTGTACCACATGCCCCTCTGTTTTCAAGACTCTAAAATCAGGCTACTAATTGTTTCAACAATCTCACTAGCAGCTGCTGTGGCTGTGTAAAAACCAACAACAAACAGCATACAAAACGCTGCAAGCCCAGGTTCTTTTGATCTTCTTTACTAAGGGGTTAACAGTCTTACTTTAATCCAGCATACAAATATCATTCACTTATTTCAGGGGAAAAAAGCCAGAGCCCTGAACTTCAGAGCAAATACAAACAAATTACAAACCTCAACAGACAGACCTTGTCTGATTCAAATCTTAATGCATTGTTACCAGAGTTTAACAAAGTCTGAACATCCAGGTTTACAAACTGGAGGGCTCTTAACCACAGCTGCCCAGAGTCTCCACATCAGCACACCACCAAGAGTGAGAGCCTTAAGCAAATAACTTTGTTCTCTCTTTTTATACAGTTTCAGATGTCATCAAACGTCATCTGAATGACCAGAACTTAGGCTCCTACAATTGGCTCTTGTCTTAGCAACTCATCTTAGGACCCTGAGGGCTTCATGCCCACAAACTTAGCACCTAGTAGATAGGGGTTTGGGCCTGGGGTTTAGCACCTAGTAAGCCTCAATCAAAGACACCCAACTTAATTGATATTACACTAAAATGTTGGCATTTATTACATAGTTATATTATAAGTTAAATAGGCTGTCTTGGAAACCAACCACCATGTGTAATATTGTTTCTATGGGGAAATGAAATTCTAAACAGCCAACTTACAAATTAAATTTCAGAATTTGTTCCTAAATTGAGAGCTGCCTAAACACATATTTTTAAGGAAATTAAAGACAAGTTGTTGGGTTTTTTTAATCACTTGATGAACTTCAGCATTCTTTCAGTATCTACTTAGTCTGCAATTAGTATTCATGCCACACACAATCTTTACCCAAGACCAGTTGCTGAAATATAAATACCACTCAAGCGAGGTTATTTAGATCTTCAATCAGATCGACCTGATCTAAAGCAATTATTTTTCAGTCAGAGTTAATTAGAATGTGTCTAAAATGAGTGAGATGTGAAAGGCGGTTTGCTATAACTTATTCCTCGAGCAGCCAACTCGAAAAGGGAATCTTGTCTTTGATCCCATTGCCAGAGCCTTGTGAAGGGAGGAGAAGCTCGGCACACAAGCCAAGGAGCGAGCCAGATGGAGAGCAATGCCGTAAAAATGGCCCTATTGTATCTCTCTCATCACCGCATCTGGGAAATAAAACGTGATACAAGGTTAATCAAAGGCTTCCCAGCAACGAGGACTGCTGTAGAAAGAACTCGAAAGAAGAAGAAAGCTGCCAGGAAAAAGAGAACAGCTTGGGAAGCAAGAGAAGCAAAACATCCTCATTGAACTATACATTTTAAAACAATTTGAAGTCAAAATATAGCCCCAGATTCTTGCGTGATGCTAGTAGAACAGCAAGAATCTGAGTTTGGGGAAGGTCTTTCTGGGTCTCAGATTACCACCTGTAAAATGGGAATAATTTGATGGTCTCTATGAAGTAGAGATCAAGGTCTACAGGGTTATGGCCTCAAATTGCATTGACAAATGACCATGTAAAAAGCAACTTAAAATACTAAGGCTTTAGGGGCAGCTAGACGGCGCAGTAAGTGGAGCACTGGCCCTAGAGTCAGGAGGATCTAAATTCAAATCTGGCCTCAGACACTTGACACATATCCTGGCTGTGTGACCTTGGGCAAGTCACTTAACCCTAATTGTGCGGCCCGGCCCCCCAAAAAAGAAGGAAAATACTAAGGTGTTTCTTTGGGAACATTTGCTGCAAGATTGAAAGAAAAAAAGGAGGCAGGAAGAAGGCAAGATTTATGACTAATTTGGCTTTGAGCCATAAGGGACACACTACCAGATGCCACTAAGTCTGCTGTTGCCCATGTACAAAATGACTTCATACAGCAGGGATTGGGGATTGGGAGAGGAGGGTTAACACAGAACCCAGTATCTACTCCACCCTTTCTGAGTGTCTGTTTAATCTCAAGGATTCCTTCATGTGGCAAGAGCCACATGAACATTAAGAGCCTACTGTGGCCAAGGGACTTTGCTAAGCACTAAGTATAAGAAACCAAAAACCTAATTAGTCCCTGCCCTCAAGGAGCTTACAATCTACTGTTTGGGATACAACATGTATATAAGTAAGTAAGAACAAAGCATGTGCAAAATAATTTGGAGATAAAATGAATGCTATTCACTGGGGGTAAGGGAGTGGAGGGACAGAGCGGGGTGGATCAGGAAATGTAGGCTGTGGAAGCTGAGCTGTGACTCATGTAGGAAATGGCACCTAAGCTGTGATTTGAACAAAGTCAGAGATTCTGAGACAGAGAGCTGAGGAGAGTTTCTGCTCCAGATGAAGGTCCTACTTGTGCAAATGTATGGAGGCAGAAGAGAAAATGTTGTGTTTGGGGAAGAGTTAGCAAGCCAGTTTAACTAATATGGAAAGTGAGGGAGTAATATAGGAAAAAAATTGGAGGGCTTTAAATATCCCAGAGAAAATTTTTAAAAATTTCAGCCAAGAGGCAAAAAGAAGACAGTGATGATTCTTGAGGGGTAAAGGGAATGACATAAATCTACGTTTTAGAAATATCCATTTGGTAGCTCTGTGGAGAGAGGAGAAACTGAAAGCAGATGGTATTAATTGTCCCTTTGGAACAAAATATCAAAGCCCAAGGATTTCAGAACCTGAAAAAAGGTAGTTAATCAACAACACTGCTGTAACACTTTGTTAGACTAAGGTAGGTAGGAAAGAATAGATATGATCTCTGCCTTTCAGGGGTTACCACCTAAAAGGGAAAAGCAAGCATAAAGTCTATATAAGAACACATACAATATAGGAGAAGCAAACAAATAATATGGACCTAATTTCAGCTATTTATTTAGGTAATTAGATAATCTCAAAGTCAGCATGGAGAGCAGCCTCATAGCCAATAAGACCTGGGATCAAATCCTGCCTCTGACATATAATAGCTATGTGACCCTAAACTCTTCCTCTTCTCCCTCTGTCCATGGGGGAAGTCACACCCTTAAATGTGGTTGCTCTGTCCAAAGAAATATAAATTTTGATTGTTTATACTTCACAAGGTATCATGGGGTTTGGAGTCTGGAATGTTTTTCTTCCCTACTTATTTATTCTATCATTGGGGTTTTTTCCCCTCAAAAAAACTGGGGCAAGTAACTTTTTTGTCTGATGTAGTTTTCATTTGTGATGTCCTCAAATATAGCTCTGGAAAAGCAGCCTGTGATGAATTGAAATTCAAACGGAGCAACTTGACTATGCCTTTAAATCCAAATCACTCTGGCTTTCACTGATTAGCCAATAATAGGTCCCACCCCAAGCCTCACTTGCTCATTGTTTGGTTTTTGATGACTCAGAGGGAGTGTAAAAAGCAATTGTTTCTCTTCTGGTGAGAAACTCTAAGGATCTTCCCTTCCCAGATTGATTTTTTTGTGAAGGCAGACTAGACCATCTTTTGCCTCAGTTCTTACCTATCCTTTAATCACAGAATGGGTGTTGCCTCAGACAAAGTGAGACCTGGGGAAAACCTTAGTTTAATAAGGCTGAGATTCCCCACTGCATCAAGGGCCATCTCCAGTTGTCCTGACCTACGTCTTGCCACTAAACTCCCATGACTCTAGAGGAGAGAGTGAAGTTGATGACTTTGCCTCATTTAAATCCAATTCACTTGTAAGTCAAGACACCGCCTGCTCTTATTTCCCAGGAGGTAATATCTATACTACGTTACTTGAAGTCCTTCCAAAGAAAGAGACATTTCTCACCACCTCCCCACTACCCACTATGGTGTCTTGATGTCATTGGTCCTCTTCAAGAATAAACAGCAAACAGCAACAACGTAACCCTGAACAAAACCCTTAACTTCTCTGTTGGTGTTTGAGTCAATTCTCTAAGATGATACTTCTCAAAGAAGACACTGACCATGACATACTTCGGTAGGGGGAGTTACCTTATTTGGGAATTTACTCTTTCAATGGCATCACAGAGCCAGTTGCTCTCCTAATTCAGTGGCTGCTGTAGTGCGACTTGCAGGGGTCCTGGAAAGGTCTGCTTGCCCCCAAATACCAATTCTAGTGGCAAGTCTAAGTCAGAGCTACAATCTCTTATTTTATCCTTGATCCCTCTATCAGGGCAGTCAGATTCCTAGAGAGGGTAACACTTTAAGTTCATTTTTATGAGTGTCCGTGAATTTTTTAGCTTCTCTTTCTTGAAAGCCACCTTTGATAGGGAAAAGTCCAGATCACAGAACATGGAAGACCTTGGGGCCTTACATAAAGAAAGGAGATACCACAGGGAAGAGAAAGATGAAGGAGAGGCCAGAGGCACAAAAGACAATTTACTCACTTCATAGTTTTGCTCAGGGCCTATCCTGCTCTTATTTCCCAGGAGGTAATATCTACCCTACATTACTTGAAGTCCTTTCAAAGAAAGAGACATTTCTCACCACCTCCCCACTACCCCCTATGGTGGCCTTGCTGTTTCCACACTTCAGCTGGGCATATGGGAGTTGTTTGGTGGTCTGCATATGACAGACATGAGAAAACAGTCCCCTCAAGGTCATGCATTTTCATTAGACTGTATTCCACATTTGTTATCTGGAGTTGGGCCAAGAACACAGGCATCAAGAAATGGCTCATGGGCCACTTAGAATAAACAATCCAATCATTCGTTTAGGCAGACAATTGGCTTTGTTAGGCAGCGCTTAGCTACACCTACATTACACGACAGCGCTCTTGGCTAAACAACTGAGCATTAATACACATATGCTTTGCCTAGGCACCCTAACCGCCCTGTTCTGTACTCAGAATGCCCAGGTAAAGCATGGTCACTACAAAAATGAAAAGGAAATACATGTGTGTATAGGTAATTTCCATTGTATTGGTAAATATTTATAGAACTGAGCAGCAAATGGGACAACTTGTTTCCTGAATTAATATGGGAGAGATGAAAATCCTTGTGAATCGTACATATCAGAGTTGGAAAACAACTGGTTAGGTCATCTTTGTTCCTCCGGCTAATCTAGGATCTTCTTCGGCAATGTCTAGGCCAGCGCTTTGTCTCATCTAGTTCTGAATCAGGATCCAGTAAAGAATCATACTCCAAAATGATTTTGACACACTGGAGCAATAGGCTGGATCGAACAAACTTAACATTTTACAAGGATAAAGGTAAAGACTTGTACTTAGCTTCAAAAAAAAATTATCTTGCACAGATTCAGGATAGAGAAGAAATGGGTTAGCTGCAGTTCATGTGGAAAAAAAAATCTGGGAGTTTTTGCGGACTGCAATCTAAATATGAGTCAACCGTGTGAAATAATAATAAAAATGGATGATGTGATCTCAGGTTGTATTACCAGAAGTATAGTGAGCAAGAATAGGGTGGTAATAATACTGTTGGACTCAATGCTGGGCAGATCTCACTTGGAGTGTTACAGTCAGCTCTGGCTACTATGTTTTAGGGATAAGCTTCAATCCATCTAAAGGAAGGTGATCAGGAAACCATGTCCTATGAGAATCATCTGGAATGACTTGGGATGTTTAGCTTGGATAAGAAGTCAAGGAAGAATGTGATTACTTTCTACAAATATTTGAAGGTTTATCATACCGAGGAGGGGGTAGACTAATTCTACTTGTCCATCCTCCTATTTCTAGCAATGACCAACGCATGAAATGTACAGCAAAGCAGATTTCAGCTAGCTATGAGTATGAACTCCTCAATCATCAGAGCAGTCCACGTCATTAGAGTTGATGGAATGTTGGCCATAGAATCAGGAAGATCTAAGTTCAAATATGGCCTCAGAGGCTCGCTAGCTATGAGACTTAACTTCTGCCTCCCTCAGTGTCCTCATCAATAAAGTGGGGATAAATAATAGCACCTCCCTCCCCAGGTTGTTGTGAGTCTCAAATGAAATATTTGTAAAGCACTCAGCCCAGTGCTTGGCACATTTGTCGTTCAGTTGTTTCAGTCCTGTCTGACTCTTCATGACCCCATTTGGAGTTTTCTTGGCAAAGATACTAGAGTGGTTTGCCATTTCCTTCTCCAGCTCATTTTACAGATGAGGAAACGGAGGCACACAGGGTTAAGTGACTTGCCCAGGGTCACACAGTTAGTACGTGTCTGAGACTGGATTTGAACTCAGGTCTTCCTGACTACAATCCTGGTGCTCTATCCACATCCCCACCTAACTGCCTGGCACATAGTAGGCACTTAATAAATGCTGGTTTCCTTCCTTCCTCCTTCAAAAATTGAATAGATTGTTAAGTAACATTGTGAATCCACATATACACACACACATACACCCCATCACTAGAAGTGTTTAAATAGGTACTAGCTAGCCACTTGTTGGAAATAGTAGAGAGCAATTTGAGTTGGACTAGATGATTTCTGAAGGTTCTTGGTGTATGCACACGTCTACCAAAAGGCACAGGGCACCTTACAAAGTATGAGTGTGGACAGAGTGGACAGTCATGTTTGAAAGCCTCTGCCAAGTCTTGGCCCTAAGCCCATGATTTGGGGTTTCAGCGTTGCTGGATGTGCTATTACTTGACCTACTACTGTTTTCTTTTGTATTTATGTCTAATTTGTTTACCAGTCTAATGGCTCTGAATTGCTTGTCCTAGACTACTGATCTCTGTTTACTAACCTGACCCTGGTTGCTTGCATGCAGGTGTGGGTGACCCAGAGACCATGGGGGGTTTTTGTCACTCCCTTGATTCATAGCCCCCACTCAGAAAACCTGGGCAAAAAAACCAAACACCTTTATGATACTCCAAACATGCAATTTCCCAATGTTACAGAAGAAAAGTTTTCTTTAAATGGAGCCTATTTACTAGAGGCCTATGGTCAGGTCATATGCCACTATAGTGTTGATTGCATTCATTGTCACTATTCGACTGTACATCTAATTTTAGGTGGATTGTTGTCATATATGGCACCACCTTCTACAAGATACCTTTCCTGTTCCCCTATTTTTAGCATTCTCCCTCTCTGTGTGGTCTCTATAGGTAATAGAGAGCTGGACTAAAGTCAGGAAGACCCAGCTCAAGACCTGTCTATGACAAATACTGGGGGTTCCCTTACTGGGAGTTCCTGATCTCAGTGAAATCCAAGCCCTGGCTCTTCTCCCACCCTCCCACTCCCAATTTTTTTTATTGATTTTATATATTTTTATATTTCCTTATCTGAATGCATATTGTTGAGTGTAGATAATCAGGCTCATTTGCTCTAACCAAATGCAAATTCTTAAATGTCATTTTATTTCTTCAAATAGCATGTCAGGTGCTGACTGGGGCCTTGGGAAATAGATATGATTGACCCAGTCTTCAAAGATAACAACAGGTAATTGTAGACTTTTTACAAAAGCTCTGCAGTTTTCACCTCTTTGTTTTCCTTTTCCAGACTTACAAATGTGCCTGTGAGGATCTGACCTAAATGGATTTCATGCCCAGCTTTCTGCAGGCTTCTCTTCCTGTCCATTGTTTTTTGCTTTGATTTGAGGTGAAACTCCTTGTAATCTTTTGCCATCCTCCTCTTAGGTTAAATGAGTTTATCTACCCCAAGATGGGGCAGATCAGCAATACTGACATTCTAGGGGCAGCTATGAAGTATGGTGGGTACAGTACTGGGCCTGGAATCAGGAAGGCCTAAGCTCAAATCCTGCCTCAGATATCTATTAGCAGCGTGACCCTGGGCAAATTGCTTAACCTCTGCCTGCCTCAGTTTTCTCATCTACAAATTGGGGATAATAATGGCATCTATCTTCCAGGGTTGTTGTGAAGATCAAACAAATTTTTTAAAGCACTTTGTAAGCCTTAAGGCACTATTTAAATGCTATCTATGATCATTATTCTCACTATAAATTAAACCCAAATTCACAGGAAAGTGGCAGCTAGATGGAAGGATGGCTCACAGATTCTCCTTCTAGAGATAAATATGTTGGCAAAATTAGTCTCATGATGGACTCAAAGGCAAAAAGAAACATCATTTCATGGGACCTTAGGTTTTCTCTGTGTTGCAAGTATTTATAATGAGCATAAGCAGCTAGGTGGTCCAGTTGATAGAGTACCAGGCCTGGAATCAGGAAGGCCTGAGTTCAAACTCAGCCTCAGACACTTACTAGCTGTGTGGTCCTGGGCAAGTCACTCAATCCTGTTTGCCTCAGTTTCTCCATCTGTAAAAGTGAGCTGAAGAAGAAAATGGCAAAGCACTCCAGTATCTTTGCCAAGAACACCTCCAATGGGAATCACAAAGAGTCAGATGTGACTGAAACAGTTGAACGAAGCAAAAAACAAACAAACAAAAACCAAAAACCTATCATGAAGAGAATTGTAGTTTATATGCCAACATTTGTTGAAAAGAGGAAGACATGAACGTCTGTGAAGAATAGGACAAGAACTTACAATCCAAGTCATCACGTTGATATTTAGTGACTGCAGTATAAAGATGGGCACAGAGAAGGACAGAAAAAAATAGAGTGGAAAATATGGCTTTAGATTGAGAAGTGAAAGAAGACTCCCTTCCTAGCCCTGGTAGACTATTCAGAAGTCCCGTAGTGCATGGATGGGAAGGCTCTATGTATATGCTAAGTATTGAATATCACAAGAAAATGAAATTGAATATATCTAAATAAGAAGGAAACAACTGGTGTTAAAGTGGTAGTCTTTTCAATCTGCATTCAGTGTGTAGTCAGATCATCGAATAATTAAGACAAAGTTAAAAATCAGCACCAAATGGAAAGGAAAGATAAAGATATAAAGATGAGAAGACTCAGAAAGTGAATAGAATGCTAAACCTGAAGACTGGAGTTCAAATCCTGCCTCAGACGTTTGCTAGCTACGTGAACTGGGCAAGTCACTTAATATATCTGGGCCATAGCTTCTTCACCTTTAAAAAGAAAGGGTTGGACTCAAAGATCCAATGATTCAGTGAAAGTGCAGCATCTCCAATCTGAACTATTCAACCAAATTGGATTTAATTACCATCTCTTTGCTGATGAATCTTAAATCTACCTATCCTGCCCTACCCTCTCTGCTGACCTCCACTCTCACATCTCCAGTTGCCTTTCAGATATCTCAAACTGGATGGCCAGTAGAGATCTTAACCTCAACATATTTAAAACTGAATTCACTATCTTTCTCCTTAAATCCTCTCCTCTTCCTACCTTCCCTATTATTGTAGAGGGCATTGCCATCCTCCCACTTCCTTAGACTTGCAACCTCAGAGTCACCCTGGACTCCTCACTGTCTCTTACCGTATCCTATCCATTGCCAAAGCCTGTTGATTTCACCTTTATAACATCTCTCACATATGCCCCTCTTTGCTTCTAACATTCTCTGGTGCTGGCACACATCACCTCACTATTGCAATAGCCTGCTGGTAGCTCAGCCTGACTTTCCCTACTTTAATCCATCCTTCATTCAGCCACCAAAATGATTTTCCTGAAGTGTGGGTCTCACCCCACTACTGAATAAACTCCAATGGCTTCCTCTTGTCTCTAGAAATACAAAATCCTTTATTTGGCATCTAAAGCCTTTCATGAACTAGCCTCCTCTTACCTTTCCATTCTTCTTACACCTTACTCCCTGACATATATTCTTTGAGCCAGCAACACTAGCTTCCTTGTTGTTCCTCAAAAAAGATATTTCATCTCTTGGTTCCAGGCATTTTCTCTGGCTTATCTCCTGTGCCTAGAATGTTCTCCCTTTTCCTCTCCACCTACTGGATTCCCTGACTTCCTTTAAATCCCAACTAAAATCTCATCTTCTATAGGAGGCCTTTCCCAGTCCATCCTAATTCTCATGCCTTCCCTCTCTTATTAACTTCCTATTCATCCTGTTTATAGCTTGTTTGTACGTATCTGTTTGCTTGCTGTCTCCGCCATTAAGCTCCTTGAGGGCAGGGACTGTCTTTTGCTCTTTCTGTATCCTTACTACTTAGCACAGTGCCTGGCATATAATAGGCACTTAATAAATGTTTATTGACTCACTGAAATTGTTGGTGTTGAAAAATAGGAAATGGATAAAGGTGAAAACCATGGCTCATTATCACCGCCATAAGTAGTTTAATTGATGTAAAGCAGTTGGCATGACAAGGAGGTCAAAAGAGCCCAGAAATCATTTCAATTACCAAATGCTTGCCAAGAAGAGAGACATGGCAATGAATAGTAACCCTGGTTTAGAGTACAAAAGTAGTCACTAAAACCTAGAGATGTCTTCAGCTCATTATAGTTCTTTGGATATGTGCCCTGAAGTAAGTCGTATCTTCTTAGAGACAGTACTCATTTCCTGTTTAGATGCTACGTGTCGATGTATTTGAGAGACGCGCAGCAAAAATAACATTTGTCAAATGCTTTTATTAGGAACTTTAAAAATTATGTGTGTGTGTGTGTATATATATATATATATATTTGTGTGTATGTGTATATATGTATACATATATATGTGTATGTAAATAGATGCAAAACACACACACATAAATCCTCCAGTGCCCAGTGGCATTAGAAAGCTATCAACATAGCCTTACAGCAAAGTAACAGAATGTGGCACCAGAAAGGATGGTTAGGTGATAATATAAAATGTAGGCTCTTGAATCTAAGCTGACAGTTTCTCTTGGGTGATCACGAGGTGGAATTACTGTTGTGGACTCTGGTTTGTCTCCTTCTAGAGATTCAGACAGCTCTAGATAAGTCAGGTCTCAAGGCTAGGTGTCAGATAAGCCAGCAACCACTAGATGCAGGACTATATTGGGCCACTGTGGAACTGAGTGCTGATTGTCCTTCTGGAAACCATGGCAACACCTTTGAAACATTGTTTTTTAACCGTTTATTGACACAGTTCATGGCATGCTTGTGAAATATCTTTATTTCATCTTATGGCTGAGTGAACTCCTACATAAACAGGTTGGGGGAAAGGGAGAAGGGATGTGGAAGAAGACCCAGAAATCATAGAAAATGCCTCAGTGGCATTTTCCTCATTAACCAAGTTGAATTTTTTAATATTGAAAACACAGCAACAATAGAATTTACATGATGAGTGTTGAACAAATTGTGAATTCTTTTAGTCTATTTCTCTAATTCATCTTCAGCCTAACAGCCTTCAATTATATATCCTCATGCTATATCAATGCTCCTTATCTTTCTCTGCAATGAAGATCAGCAGTGTGGTAACAATGTATAGATAAAGCACTGGACCTGGAGTCAGGAAGTCCTGTGTTCAAAACCAACCTCAGATACTGACAAATTGTCTCATTTTGGACAAGCTACTTTATCTCTCTGTTACTCAATTACACTTAAGGTCCCTTCCAACTCTAAATGCTTGGCCCTATTATCTACTGACTATCTATCAGACAATCTCAAACATTCTGATCTTATGACATGGTATGTGGTCCATCTTTATTGATTCAGGATTTAGCCCTATAGTGCATATTGATTCTAAATTTCTCATTCTTCTGTTGGACCATAATATGGGCAATTCATTAGAATTACAAGACCAAACAATAATGTTATTGACAATCATGACCTTCCAATGCTTCCTTGGGTACTCTATCTTAGAGATGGCAAATCTTTGAGATGAGCAGTCCCAAATTGGAATTGTCAGGAATCATGAAGATTAACTGTTCATAGTGCCAGCACTTTTGTAGGGAAAATATTCAAACTCAAGAATTATTTGAGCTCCTTTCCCTTTCTTTAGACCCTGGGGAGTCTTCAAAAACAAACCTTTTAGGATAAAATGAGATAACTTAAGTGTAATGTTTTGTAAACCTTAGAGCACTAACTATCAGCTATTATTATCCATCTATAATACCAATAACTCCAGGTGCATCTTTTAAGTGCTGGGTTATGGGGAACCTCTCACTGTGTGTTCCTGACAACACAACTCTTTTATCCTCTCTTAAGTTTCAATACAAGAATCACAGATAGACTGAGTGTTCAGGTAATGGGTTCCTGCTGGCTGGAGAGAGTGCTTAGCAAATACTCTGAAGAGGCTTGAGTTTATCCAAATCAAGTCAGAAACTCCAGGTGTTCACCTTTGTACTGACACCATGACCTTCTTTGGAAATTAGATATGTCTGAGAAAAACAGAAAAAAAATGGATGTTGGGTGACTTTCAGGATACAGAGGCCAACTCCCCATTTGAAAGCATATAGTTCACAGGAATAGATTAAGGCTTTATTAAAAAGGAAGAAATAAATCAGAAATCCTTGAATGAGCAACCATTAGTTTCAAAAATGTATGTCAATATTCATAGTCAAAGTAGTTCTCAATGTGATGTCTCCTCTGTCGGAAACTTAGCAAAAACAACAAAAAAGAGAACAAGATATAATAATAATAGTACTGACTATCAAAGTGGGCAAACCATAAGTGTACGTGAAATGGATTGAAGATTTGAATACTTTTTTATGTGCAAGTACTAAGCCATATTGAAAATAACTCTAGAAATAAATATTTCTAACCACATAGGTAAGGGCTTCACACTGCTTTTTGTCAACAGTACTGTAAGATCCAAGTCACATGACAACATACTGCCAAACAGTTCCTCACAATTTTAAGAAATGGTGTCATTTCTAAGTATGTATTAGATTAAATAAAAAATTGAGCCAGAGAGTTAGTAAAACCTGAGGAAGGAAAAGTAAAATACTGAGGTCACTGAAAACCTTCATTTAATTTAAACTCTTTTATGATGTTGCCCATAATAGTCCATCATCCTTCATCAGATTAATGAATTTATATTCTAACCTGTTGATGTCTTCCTTTGGCAAGTATGTCGATTGTTTTCTGACTAAGGCATTTTGGGGGTTATTTTGGTCTCTCTTTGGTAATTAATTTAGATGGCATGAAATTATTATAATTGGTGTCACTGTCATTTCTGTTGTTACTTTCCTATTTTTGATCATCAATTATTTGTCTAAATAGTTCAAGATCAGTTATTCCAATTGTTCACTATACCTTGTCCTCATTATTGTTCTTTTTTAAAAATTAATTCTGATCTTAGCTCTGATATGTTAATGGTCTGACTGACTGAACACAGATATTCAGGAGTAACTCCCATTTCAGTAACAAGTCTTTTTCTGTCTGTTAAAATATAATCGATTTTGTTCTTGTGATGCTATTTGGTATTTGCTCCTAGAAATTCTCTCAAAGAAAGTGTTCAAGATATAAAAAGACAAGGTTTCCAAGTGTTATACAAATCTTGAGCTTCTCTTATTCCTTCTTCCTAGACCATGCTTTCCCATTTCTTTCTTTCCATCCTCACATATTCCTACCTTTGCACTGGGCTGAAGTAACCAAGTATCAGAGAATATACACACACACCCACATACACACATACATACACACACAAACACACATGTCTATGTATATGCAAGCATACACATATAAATGTATATGTATATATATGTTTAATTTGGAGGCTTTTATCAAGTTTTTCATAGAATTTCACTACTTATTCATTCTTAGCAGCTAATATTGGCACCTAGTCTATAATTAATTTCCTGGTGATACTTTGGCAAATACTTGGCATTAGTACTGGAATACTTAATGACCAAATATCCCTTGAAACAATGTTTCTTGTAGGTATATGATAAAAGCCACTTGACTAACTTCTTTCTTTGATTTTCCAAAGAATACCTACAATCCACTCTTTGATTTAGCAGGATCTTACTTCTTTCTTCTGGTTTAATTGACAAGAAAAATGTCAATATCAATATGTTTATGCTCTTCCAGAAACATATCAACTTGTTGGTCATTGGGCAGAGGCTTACCTGTATCCTAGCAAATCTGCCCCCTCCCCCTACTCCAAGACACACACACACACACACACACACACACACACACACACACACACACACACCCCTTATACTATGGGAGCTGTAGAAACATTTACTTTCCTCACTGAAGAAGTGGAAGAGGATTAACAGAACTTCTCAGAGCAAATGACAAGGACTTTGTCTTTGTTAGATATAGTCTAAAGTGGTTTGTCTCCAGTTAGGAGTTTATGCAACAGTTACTATCCAAGAGCAGAATCAAAAGGCTCTCCATAGGCAATGTCCAAATGAACTTAGCCACTAGTACACAGACAAAGAAGTATCGAACAAATGGCTGCATTGTGCACACATTTGTTAATGGAAATAGAAGGATTTATGATAGCAATTCAGGAATGAGTCATCACCCCCAGAAATTACAAAAAGATTGTCCTTGAGTAGCTCAGACTTTTAAATTGATTCAGGTTTTGTAAGGAAACAGAAGAAACTGCAACACAACTTAACTAAAGGCTGCAAAAATTAGCACCTGTCTCATGCCTAGGGTAGCTAGGTGGCACAGTGGATAAAGCGCAGGGCCCAGAGTCAGGAAGACTCACCTTTCAGAGTTCAAATCTGGCCTCAGACATTTACTAGCTGTGTGACCCTGGGTGAGTCAATTGACCCTGATTATCTAAGTTTCTCCATCTGTAAAATGAGCTGGAGAAGGAAGTGGCAAACCCCTCTAGTATCTTTGCCAAGAAAACCCCAAATGTGGTCATGAAGAGTCGGACACAACTGAAAAATGACTGAACAGCAAAAACCTCATGCTTAGAAAAACATGACCTGGTGGCTACAATTATACAGCAGAAGCTTGGTATCTTTCCTAGACTTACAGGACACAGATTCCTATACTAAAAATATAGATCTCAAAATGTCTTTGAAAATCAACCAACAAAATACACTGGAACCAAAGCACATTATCTTGGACTGAACTATTGCTCACAATCACCGAGGAAATAACCTGACCTACAAAAACTTAAGAATGCTTCTGAGAGATGTCACCACACCAAATACTCATAATCTCTAAATTACATGAAATGAAAAGCTTCCAAAATTTAGAGATCAATCAATAACAATTTATTAGATGTTCACTATGTGCCAGGTGCTGTGCTAAGTGCCAGGGATGCAAAGGAAGGTAGAAAACAATCCTTGCTCTCAAGGAGCTCACAGTCCAATGAGGGAAGACAACATGTAAACAATTGTGTGTAAACAAGCTATGTACAGGATATTGGAAATAAACAATAGAAGGAAGGTACTCACATTTGGGGGATCAGGAAAGGTTTCTAGCAGAAGATGAGATTTTAGTTAAGATTTGAAAGAAGCCAGTGGAGCCAGGAAGTGGAGATAAGGAGGGAAAGTATTCCAGTCATTGGATATAGCCAGTGAAAATGCCCAGCATCAGGGGATGGAATGTCTTGTTCGAGAAACAGCAAGGAAGCCAGCATCACTGGATGACACAGTATATGGGACAGGCCTAGCAAAAGTAGTCAAAGTCAGGTAGGAATAGAACGAAGTACATATTATCTTCATCATCCTGTTAGATCCTGGAGGTGTACTAAAGATATATGGGAGATGAGCTGATGTTCTAATACTTTTAGTTAACCACTAAAAGCCATTCTTTTATCCAACTGAGCAATAGCCTACAGAACATTAAACAGAAAAAGAATAATGGCAGGAGAGCATCTTGTCCTTAGACTATTTCAATCTGAACCCCATCAAACAAAATGAGAAGAAGAAAGAATCATAATCACTGACATTTATAATACGCTCTAAGGTTTGCAAAGCTCTTTACACATATGAGACAGCTAAGTGGTATGGTGGATAGAATGCTGGAGTTTAAGCCAGGGAGACTTGAGTTCAAATCTGACCCCAGACACTTACTGTGTAACCTTAAGCTAGTCGTATAACCTTTGTCTGCCTTAGTTTCCTCATCTGTAAAATGGGGATATAATAGCACCTACCTCATAGGATTGATGTAAGAATCAAATGAAATCCTGTTTGTAAAGTGCTTTGCAAACCTTAAAGCACTAGCTATTATCATTATTGTTTTTATTTGAGCTTCACAACAACCCTATGAAGCAGATATCATATTCACTATTCCTATTTTATTATTATTCCCATTTAACCACTGAGGAGAAAACTGAGGCTGAGAAAATAAAAGAGATTTGCCCATGGTTCCATGGTGAAGTCACTTAACTGTGTCAATGACAGTATTTGAATCCAAGGCTTCAAGCCAAGACAATGTGAAATATCTTGGAAAAACAGATGACCTGGAAAATAGATCCAGGAGAGATAATTCAAAAATTATTGGACTACCTGAAACCCATGATTTAAAAAAAGCCTAGACATCATCTTTCAAGAAATTATCAAGGAAAACCATCCTGATATTCTAGAACCAGAGGGCAAAATAGAGATTGAAAGAATTCACTGATCATCTCCTGAAAGAGATCCTAAAATGAGAACTGCCAGGAATATTAGAGCCAAATTTCAGAGTTCCAAGGTCAAGGAGAAAATATTGCAAGCAACCAGAAACAATTCAGGCATCATGGAGCCACAGTTAGGATAACACAAGATTTAGCAGCTTCCACATTAAAGGATCAGAGGGCTTGGAATATGATATTCCAGAGGGCAAAGGAGCCAGGATTACAACCAAGAATCACCTACCCAGCAAAACTGATTATAATCCTTCAGGGGAAAAAATGGATATTGAATGAAATAGAGGACTTTCAAGCATTCCTGATGAAAAGACCATACATGAATAGAATATTTGACTTTCAAATACAAGACTCAAAAGAAGCATTAAAAGGTAAACAGGAAAGGTAAATCATAAGGGACTTAATAAGGTTAAATTGTTTACATTCCTACATGGGAAAATGATACTTGTAACTCAGAAGAACTTTTTCATTATTAGGGCAGATAGAAGGAGTATATGTAGACAGAGGGCATAGATGTGAGTTGAATAAAAAGGCATGATATCTAAAAAATGAAATTAAGGGATGAGAGAGGAATGTACTGAGAAATGGAAAGGGAGGGGTAGAATGGGTAAATTATCTCACACAAAAGAGGCAAGAAAAGCTTTTACTGTGGAGGGGAAGAAAGAAGAGGTGAGGAGGGGTGAGTGAACCTTACTCTCATCAGAACTGGCTCAACGAGGGCACAACATACATGCTCAATTGAGTATAGAAATCTACCTTACCCCATAGGAAAGTAGGAGGGGAAGTAGATAAGAGAAGTGTGGGGGAGTGATAGAAGGGAGGACAGATTGGGGGAGGGAGTAGTCAGAAGCAAAACACTTTTGAGGAACAACAGGGTGAAAGGAGAGAAAGAACAGAATAAATAGGGTGATGGAAAGTAAGATGGAGAGAAATACAGTTAGCAATAGTAACTGAAAAAAAATTTGAAGCAAGTTTCTCTGATAAAAGTCTCCCAAACATGTAGAGGACTGAGTCAAATTTATAAAAATAAGAGCCATTCCCCAGCTGATAAATGATCAAAAGATATGAACAGTTTTAAGATGAAGTAATCAAAGCTATCTATAGCCATATGGAAAAATGCTCTGACTCACTATTGATCAGAGAAATGCAAATTAAAACAATTCTGAGATGTTACTTTATACCTATTAGATTGGCTGATAGGACAGAAAAATAAAATGACAAATGGTGGAGGGGACATAGGAAAAATGGGGCATTAATGCACTGTTGGTGGAGTTGTAAACTGATTCAACCATTCTGTAGAGCAATTTGGAACTATGCCCAAAGGGCTATAAAACCAGGCATATCCTTTGATCTAGCAATACCACTACTAGATCTATATCCAAAGGAGATTTAAAAAAAACAAAGAGAAAAGGACTTATATGTACAAAAATATTTATGACAGCTCTTTTCTGGGGGCAAAGAATTAGAAATTGAGGAAATGCCCATCAATTGGGTAATGGCTAAACAAGTTGTGGTATCTGATTGTGATGGAATTCTATTGTGCTATGTGAAATGATGAGCAGGATGCTCTTGAAAAAGCCTGGAGGGACTTGTGTGAGCTGATGCAAAGTGAAATGTACTGTGCATAAAGTAGCAGTAATGTTGTAAAATGATCAGCTGTGAATGACTTAGCTATTCTCAGCAATACAATGATCCAAGACTTATGTTGAAAAATGCTATTCATTCCCAGAGAAACAAGTGATGGTGTCTTAATACAGACTGAGGCATACATTTTTGCTTTCTTTATTTTTCTTGAGGATTTTTTTTGGTCTAAGTTTTCTTTCACAACATGACTACTATGGAAATGTTTTGCATGACTATATGTGTATTACCTACATAAAATTGCTTGCCTTCTCAATGGGGGGTAAGGGATGGGGAAGGAGGAAGAGAGAGAATTTGGAGCTCAAAGTTTTCAAAATGCATGTTAAAAATTGTTGTTACATGTAGCTGGGAAAAAACAAAATACCAAATAAATTTTTTTAAAGAATGCCATTTTTTCCTTTTACCTTTTCTAATTTTCCATCATTCCACATGGATGCTCTTGTCTCCATGTACTGGACAATTTTTCAGGTAATCTTTTTAGTGCCATATCTCTTAAATCCTTCCATCTATAATGAAAAAGCCTCATAAGACTTCCTGCTCCATTGCCCCTGCTCTCCTTCCCAGTGCTACCCTTTCCTTCATTTTGTCCTATGTTTTCTAACACTTGCCACCTCCACATATCTCCATTATGTTCCTTCAGGAGGTTACTATTTGATATGCTTGCCACCCAAAGCAGAGTGAGGAGAAGCAAGAAGGGGAAAAAGTCTCTAAGCCTCTTATACTCGCATTTAATGACTCCAAATTGTCTCACTGATAATTCTGTGTAAACTGATCATAGATCTAGAAGAGACCTCAGGGACAATCTAGTCCAATCCCCTTCTTTTACAGAAGAAGAAACTGAATCACAAGGAGACTAAGTGATTTGTTCCAGATCATACGGGCGGTAAGCATCAGAGATGGGATTTGAACCCAAGGCCTCTGATTCTAAAATCTTTCCAATATACCACATAAAGCCTCCACCAATTTGCAGACAAAACTCTGGCCAATCTCCTCCACTGAAAAGGGGGATTGTATGGTTCCATGAGATGGTTCAGGTAAGGCATCTTCCTGCTCAGCCTTGGGAAACCTGTCTCATAAATCAGCAGATATTGCTGCTAGAGCATTCATTACTTGAGGTCTTCATCAGGGTTCATTTACTCTGGGTGCTGGAATAGGCTGAGAAACCAGTACTACTCATTGGCTTGCCTGGTATGTTACAGAGCTAGGAAGATTCCAGCCTGGCTGGCCACCCACTCTGACTCTTGGAAATCACATTAAAAATAGAACTGTGAAAGGCATTTCAAATTTGCCTCTTCTTTCCCCCTCCCCAGCCCAATAAGAATTCTCAGGCTCTGTCTACAAAACAACAAAAAGATGGTTTTAAGTGGAAATTAACCTGTCAAATAGGTTTAAATATCAAAATCCCTACAGTTACTTTGGCTTTCCTGATTGGTTGTGAAGAAATCAGAGTTCCAACTTTCTTTGTCATTTGAGAGTCTTTATATTAAATTTAATATAATATTAAACAGTCTTTCCAGTTCCATAAATATATCAATGAAAGTGTGTGTGTGTGTGTGTGTTAAGAAGGCAGGGAGAAGAAAAGATTGTGGAATCATAGATTTAGAGCTAGAGAGATTTCTGAAGTTATCCAATCCAACTTGTACCTTTTAGAGTCTAGAGAGATCAAGCAATTTGCTGAAGGGCACATAGGCAACAAATAGCAGAGCCAGTATCTGAATCCAGATTCTTTGATTCAGAACTCTAGCCCTCTTTCTATAGTACCATGAGCTTGACTCCATTAAGAAAGGCAGTGTGGCGTACCAAGCAAGAACCTACAGAAGTTAGGAAACCTAAATTCTCTACTGAGCTCTGTTAACTAGCTCATTGAATTATCATTCAGTTAAGTCCTTTAACCTACCAGGCTCAATTGCTTCCTCTACAAAATGAAGATGTGCTGTCTTTTTAATTGAATTCTAATGATACTTACTTAGGCTGGCAATTTTTATTGTTTGTTGACCTTATACTAAGAGATATGGGACATGTTTATTTCCCAAGCATATCTGGGAGACAAGGGGTTAATGAAATGGAGTCCCCTGGCTATTCCCTAGAAAATCAGTTCCCTGGAAAAGGCAAGGATGCTTTTGAGAGTGGTAGGTTGGAAACTATTCCCTTTGCAGACCTGGTCTTGTGAATTCCAAATATAAACCTATATTTCGGTAGTTGAGGATGTTATTAATTCATTGTGAATATAAAATATGGAAATTGAACGCTGTCTGGACCAAAATTTTACAAGTAACATTTATTTTTATTGTTTTAATGGTATCATGCACCATTTTATGATTTAATATAAGAAATTTGTGAGGATTAATGAAGCTGGCTATAAAACATATGTTCTAATCATACTAAACATGATTAGAATGCTTTCTCAGCAATAGCAAGCTCAAGAGGAATGGGAGACTCATGAACAGAATGCTGAAATGCAATTATGATTCCCAGAAGACTAGGGAGGAGGTGCCTAAAGAGACAGATGTGGCTGCCCAGGGAACTCATTGACGAAAATTCAGATTTTAAAATTACTTGTATAAGAGATAAACGCAAACACAAATACAAAAGAATGGTAAGATTCTGCAAAAATAGTGTCAGGGAGGCTAAAGACTATAATGAGCTAAGGCTTGCAATAAATGCTTGGGATAATAACAACTGTTTTGAAAAATACTGGAGACAAAAGAATGATGAATGAAGGGGCGTAACTCCTGGTTAGTAAGGATAGAAAGATAGTAATAGCTAGTACTTATATAGCACTTTAAGGTTCACAAATGCTTTAGCAATACTATTTTATTTGATCCTCACAATAACACTGTGAGGTAGGTGCTATTATTATCCCCACTTCACAGATGAGGAAACTGAAGCTAACGAAGGTTTAATGACTGGCCTGACATCACACAGCTTGTATCTGAGGCAGGATTTGAACTCAGGTCTTCCTTACTCCAAGAGCAATACTCTGCCTAGCTTCCTAAGAGAATGAAGAAAGGACATTCTCAACTACTATTTTTCTATAGTTTTCTCCACCAATGAAAATGACCTTGGAACTGTGAAGGATAGAACAAAAATGGTATGCTGTATCTAATGTTGGTCCAGGAACTTTCAAAGTTCATTTTCAAGCTTCACCTTACAATGGGTGGAAGAGGGCTACATTATAGTGAGAGGGCTTAACCATGACTTATAGTGATCAGTAAGAGGAACTCTACATGTTGAATTTGGAAGTCATCTTCTAATATTTGGAGGGTCGTCATGCAGAAAAGGAATTACACTTGTTCTGTTTGGCCTCCAAAGAACAGAACGAGGAGCGATAAATGGAAGTTATAGGGAAATATAAGTTTTATTTCCAGTAAGACATAAAGGTGGACCCAAGATGGTGTAGAACAGAAGCACTCAACTGAGATCTCCCAAATTCTCCTCCAAACAACTCTAAAATAACACTTCAAGTTGAATTCTGGATTGGCAGAACCAATCAAAGGTCAGGTGAAACAATTTTCCAGTCCAACACAACTTAAGAGGTTGGCAGGAAAGGTCTGTTTCACAAGGGTGGTGGCCAAGC